>NC_080037.1:6040352-6348565 GCF_030020395.1 Manis pentadactyla
CCTCCTCCTCCTCCAACCAGGTGAGATATTTACTTGTATTCTGCACATTTTTCTTAATTAAAGAATTAAATACCTTTAGCAAAGGTAGGCCATGTTAATTTTGGAAAAGGTGTGAGTTTGCTTCTCCCTTCTGGAGCTTTGCAACTACTGCAGTCACAGATGAAGTGGGTGGGAGGGCTCTCTGCCAAAGGCCAACCCTACACCCTCCAGCTCTAGAAAACGACGCCCACCCTCACCCCACCCAGCAACACCAGACCACTGCCCACTCGCTCGCCAGCCTACTTGCCTGGACTCCAGCTCCTCCGTGAGAGGTGGGGGCAGGGCCAGGCTGAAGTGAGGGAGCAGCAGGCATGTGGAAATGGCAGTGGAGAGAACCAGAGCAATTTGCCCCCACACACACCAGACAGACAAGCAGAGGCAGGCGGCGCTGTCTCAGCATGCATAAGGCACAGGGACTTGGGAAGGGTGCCGGGGACTGGGACAAGCCACGGGGACAGATGCTGAATCTAGGGCCTGGGGATGGGGTGCAGAGTGTTTCTAGCCTGTGCCTCTAACCACAGCACACACAATTGCAAAGCATAAGTAACCAATCACTTGGTTGTAGAACAAACCCAAGCAGCAGCAGGTGGAGGAGAAATCTTTAAATAGCAATAGGAGCTGTGCTCTCATCTCTCTCACGAGCTAGGACAGGAATCGGCAAACTGTGAAGGAATCTGGCACAATTAACCACTGCCTGTCAGCCACAGTGCCCAGATCAGTTCTGGAGCTACGGGCCCAGCCCACGGCCGTGCAGGTGCCAGCTACAGCCCAGCTTTGGTTCAAGGATTAGTTATACTCGTTCACACCCTTGAACTTCTGGTCCCTCTAAAAGCAGGAAGCTAGTGCAGGCAGGCAAGCCTCATGCTAGGTCAGCAAAATGGTCACGGGGCTTGAATATTCACTATTTACACGCTGAGGTGAACTAGAACTGCTTAAGAGTTGGCTGGACACCACCTTTGGGCGTGTACGGTTAAGACCAAGGCAGGCCCCTTCCAGACCAGCTCTGAACCACTTTAGGGAGAGGCTGGAAGAGGTCTTGAGGTCTGAGACCAAATCAGAACACCAGGAAAGAGATCTAAGCCTCGTCCCAGTAGGAACAGCAGAACGAAATGGACCGTGAGAGTAAATGTAGCGGGGATGGGACATAACGCAGCAGGGATCCCAAGAGCGCTGCTGGCAAGAAACTGCCTTTATCCTTAGCTCCTCCCAGGAGCCACCTGGGGACTCGGATGCTCCCAGGGAAAAGGAAAATGAGTTCCCACCTGCCATGCTGAGGTCTCAGTACTATGCACTGAAATTCTGACTGCTGGTAGTTTTCACGCAGACAGACAGAAACCTTGAAGTTCGGTGGCAATCGAGTCTGACAGAACAAGTGGAAGCTGACCTAGTGCTGGACACTGAAATCAGTCCCACCAAGCAGAGAAGCCAGGGAGAACAGACTCGATCTACTGGGCATGTGTCAGAGACACCAGGGAGACCTATCTGTCAATCCACCTACATATCTGATATAACTGTTTTCACCCAATGGATACTAATAAAAAACCCTTGGGTCAAATGAGACAGAGTGGAAGGGACAGAAGCATGCAGAGAAACACGTGAGGAAAGGACAGTTGAGGACTGAATCCACCTGGAGGGCAGAGGAGCAGAAGGGCTGAGCGGCACCACAGACCTCTGCTGCGTTCCCGGGCAGCGAAGGAGATGCCAGCCTAAGGCAGCCAAGACAGCTTACGGGGTGGCAGGGGAGGGGGAGGAGAGGATGTTCAAGAAGCCTGATTGCCTCCAGGTCCTGTCCGACCTGAAGATTTTGGAAGTTCACAACCAATTCAAGCCAGCTCACCAACGGGTGACATGAGCGCCCCGTGGTGGCCTTTCGATCACGTCACTGCCCAAACCAAGGCTCAACCACAGCACCGCCAATGATAATCAACCGATCCCAAGGCAGAGACTGAGGGTGCCCAGCCTGCAGAAGTGGTCGGAGCGAGCACCGCACTCCTTCCTGCCCCCGCCCCCGTATTCTGTCTTCCACGAGAGAGGCGATTATAATGGGAGCAGGGCAGTGACGTCCCACTGGACAGATGCTTGATTCTGTCCCGGAGAACCACTTCGTGATAAACCCAAGGTCACTTAAGGCCTGGTGGCTTTGCAGGCGGAAGGCTGCCTTACACGGCCACAACACTCTTGCTGTGTAGGGCATACCTTTGCAAATAGTGTCTTTCTAGTGACTTCAAATTCAATGCCTCCCTGATAATCATCATGAATATGCATCAAGCCCATTTTTAGATAAATAATAATAATCACTGGCAATTGATATGCTAGAAGAGGAAAGTATTCGGGTCAGAGAATGGATTTGTATTCAGTGGGAACTTCTGGAAGGGATGTGAGTCGCATAGGGCCCAGGCTGGGAGCTCCCGCCGGCGTTCACCAGGGGAGGAGGTGCACGGGGCTGCCACGCTGTCACTAACTAGAGATGAATTCTGTTATGAGACAAACAGCAATGATTTTTTCCCCCAAAATATAAGAAACCACTAAGGACACTCCTTCTTGTTGCTGTTTTGGGAACACTTGTAAATCCTCTTAGCAGCACACGTTTGTTCCACAGTCAGAACTTTTAAAAAGCATTGAGGAGCTGTGCCCCACAGGTTCTACTCTTTGGAAAACTGGCTCTTAGAGGTCTTGTGCCTCAGGCCCAGGTCCGCTGTGAAAACATGTTATAAGGTCTCGTCAAGACCCAAGTTGCAGTGGACCCAGCTCTAACTGCCGGAAGCTCCCTCAAGGTGCACACTGGAAAGGACGGCTCTGTCTGGTGATCTCTCTGCCAGGAGGTCATAAGAATAAGCAGAAGAAACAGCGGGAATAATAAGTGCCCCCTAGAGAATCTGCTCCCCACCATTCTGGAGCACGGGAACCTCAGAGTCTGGTCAAAGGGACTGAGAATGCCCGTGTGCAAAGCGCCTTCCCAGACCTCTCGCCGACACTCCCAGCCCGAAGGCCCCTCCTCCTGTCTTCATCCACCCCCTCAGGTGTCTCTGACTCTTCGGTCAGGATTCAGCCTTTAAACGCTTCAAGGGATATATCTTCACCATTACTGGTTGTCCCAGTGAAGATGAAGCTCAGACCTGTGAGTTTCAAGGACGATGTGAAGTAGGATGCCCTCCACGGAAAGCAAGAAGGACCCCACTAAAAGCAGCGAGGGGGATCAGCTCTACAAAGTGTTCGCAACAGGAAGCCTTTGGGACTCAAACAATGCTTTGCTCCCAAGAGCTACGCCAGTGCTTCCCGTTGCAGTTCAAATACTACATCTACGTTCCTGCAGGTTAAATTCCATTATGATGCCTGCTGAGGCCAGGATGGCATCAAATCCTGCCTGCAATGAGAAGATCACTAACAGAGGTGTGGAAACCTGTTCGGACAGGCCGCTGGGATGCCGGGATGGCAGTCTCTGCAAGGGTGCTGGGCGCAAATTCAGACGTCAAGGCTCCTTTAAGACAGTCGCCACAACATCACACCTGCCCTGACTCCGAGGGCGTCCCTCCCACCCCAAATGCCAGGAGAATAAGGCAGGAGAGGAGGGGCGGAATCGGGCGCACCTGCGTCCCCGGCCAAGTTCACGTCACTGTCCGCCGACAGCCAGCCAAGCCAGCCAAGCCCAGCTCAGAGCACGGGTTCCACAGGAACCAAGAGGCCTCTCCCCTTCCCGCCGCCCCCACCCACCCGCACGAGCAAGCCCTGCGGCTCCCTGGGCGCTGAACCTGCCCTGAGCCCCCGCTAGGGGAGGAGGTCAAGCCCATGAGGGTGGAGCCTGCGAGGTGGGGAGGAGGCTGAGGAGAACCTGGGCCACGGCCACTTGCGTCTGCTGCGTCTGCTGCTGGAGGAGCTGCTGGAGGAGCTGCAGCTGGTGGTGGGTGGACAGCGGCGTCCCCGCGCCCGTGGGCTTCGAGCAGGCTGCGGGGAGGAGCATCCTGGGCGAGGCGGCCAGCACGGGCTCCTGGGGGTGCGGCGGGGCCTGGAGAGGAGAGAGGACCGGGCTGACCCCGGGCAGAGCTGCTCCGGGGCCTCCCTGCAACACGCGGCGTGCACACGCGGGGGCGGGGTGGCCCACTGGGAACCGAGGGCCAGCCGCGCCGTGTCCTCCACAGACACGGACAGGACCCTCGGAGGGAGGCGAAGTGACCGCCTGGGCTGGGGCTCGGCCGGCCACGCTACCGGGACACGTCAGAGACAGACAGACAGCCCGCACCATCCCCTTGCCCGCCACTGCCCCCTGTGCCATGCTGTCGTTACCTGAAGCTCTGGATGTGGGGGGATCTATTTCCACGGGCCACGGCTACCTGCCTCCCCACAGGAGAACGGAAGCAGGCAGCTGCCCCTTCACTGCCGCGCCCTAGGACTCCCTCCCCAGGGCCTGCCGTGTGTCTCCTGGGGCGGCCCCGGCGCCCCTTCTCACAGTGACAGCCACCAGGGGGGACGGGGGACCTTCAGACAGAATGGTCCGGACAGATCCTCTGTCCGCTGAAAGCAGTTTCTGCCCCTCGCCGTCTGCCCGGATAGTCGGACGCCCTCACCCTGGGGGCCTCTGCGACCCACAGGCCCCTCTGCGGGCACGGGGGTTTCATTTCTGGCAGTTCTGCTGCCCCCCCTTCTTTCACGTGCAAGAGCCAGCGTCCGAGGACAGGGCTCTGCCACTCGCACAGGACAAAGAGCCCCCGAGAGGGTACCAGGCGACAGTTTGGAACTGTGCTGCCCTCCAAACTGGGCAGGCCTCCCTTTGTGATGAACGCTGTCCACCTGAGAAAACGCCTGTGCGTGGGGAGGTGGGAGAGGACCCCGGACACAGACAACTGGCTGGGACCTCAGCGGAGGGCCCTTTGTAGGAATTTTCCTTCTGGGTTTTTGTTTAGTTTTCAGGTCAGAATTTGATCTAAATTCTTAGTTTCTTAGTCTGGATTCTATCAGGAACTCCCTGGGGCCTCCGTCATCTCAGCCTCGAGACACAGGGATGGAGTGGATGATACCATAGGTGGCCTCTCAGCTTCTGACCTCCAAGGGGCCGATGCCAGCGCCACAGCCCTGTCGCACCGTGCACAGTGGGGGGTGGGGGAGGCCAGACTAACTGCCCCTCGGCCAAGCCCTGGGGGGGGGGGGGGGCAGGTGTGCGAGGACCCGCCTTTCACAGCTATTGTGCAGGGACGAGGGGCCATCAGGGAGAAGGGGACCAGGTCTCGATGGGGCCCCAGAGGGCGGAGCGCCACAGGGAACACTGTGGTCTCCTGCCACATGGCACATCCAGTGCCCGCACCTGAGCCTCCAGCCAGGCCCTGCTAAGGGGAAACGAAACATGCTCTGCACGGGGGCTGGGGGGCCACGGACTGGCTGGGGCCGTGACCCGGTTCACCCCACGAGGCAGCACGGGTGCAGACCACCTGGCCCACCACCTACCTTGGCGTCGGTGCGAGAGCCTCCCTCCTTCCCCACGGCATCCAGGTCGGTCACACCTCGGCTGAATTCCAGGAGGTCGCTCCCAGGGAGCGGGGCCTCTACTGCATCAATGTCGGTCTCCTCCGCGGTGGCCGTGGAGGCCCTGTCGGCTCCAGTGAGCTGGCAGCCTGCAGGGACAAGGGCAGGTGGCACCAAGAACACCCTCCTTTCCCAGCACATCAGTGGTCAGTGACGTCGTGGGAAGGGAATGCCACCAGCTTCACAGCCTTTTCACCCATCTTTTCACTCAAGAAGACAGAACTTCCAATCCATTCCCACCCTAACAGTCCAGAAAGAAAAAACGACATTTCCTTGAACGTGGATGGGACTGCTTCCCCAGGCTGGCATGATGTTTGCATTGACAGGGTGTGGGGGACCCTGGAAGAAAGGGGTGACAGCCACCTCGGCCTCCTCTCGGCACAGGAGTGGACTGAGCCCAGGAGAGCCCTGAACTGGCCATCCAGAGTGAGGGCTTCCCAGCCAGGCCCCAACAGGCTGCCAGACAAGGAGTAAGTCACCCCACTCCCTGGGCCTCAGGTCCGACTCTAAAACAGGAGGCGGAGCTACAGGGACGAGGAGGGGTGCGAGACTGGAGGATGAGGAGGTCTGAGGCCCCGCCCTACAGCGTCATCAGCCCCCCACTGCCTGGAGCCTGACCCTGACCTTGCCCCCAGGTGCAGAAACTGGGAGAGGGGCCTGCAGGAGGAAGGCAGCAGTGGTTCGAGAGACATGGGGTGGCTGGTGTCTGCCTGCTCCCTACTGTGCCCTTCCCAGGGAAGGCAGCGCCTGCTCAGCCTATGGACAGAAGTCCTGCCATTCCTCATTTTCCTTCATTCCCTGTTCCTTCCTACTTCCTGAATTCCATAAAGACACCTGGTAACACCTTGGCATTTCCCAGGGAAAAATTTCTTTCTTTGCATTTGGGATTAAGTGCATTATTACTGTTTTCAAGCAAGATTTTAAAAGGTTTCTGAGACCAAGCTTTTAGATTTTAAAAGCTTTCAGAGACCAAGCACTGAGTGTAAAATGGAGCAGGTTAACATCAGCAAGAAAAATGGACAGGTGATTCCCTAATCCTAAAGCCAACCCTCGGTCCTCTGAGCACCTGTCTTGGAGAACAAATAGTTCTGACAGGTCTTCCCGTGCCAACCCACGGGAGGGGTCTGGGGAAGCAAGCCTGGGACTCAGAGAGCTAGCAGCATGCCTGCTTGTCCTGGCTGCTCTGGAGCTGGGGGAAGGCCTCACTGAGGGCTGTAATGGAAAGGACGGGTCTGGGCCATGGCCTGGCAGGGCAGCCCATCTGCTCCTTTGTAAACGAGCGGGCTGGAGCATAGGGAGCAGGCTGCTCTCTGCCACCTCCTGCACCCAGAAGGGACTCTCTTGCTGACTGGAAAGGTAGCAGTGAGAGAGGGCTGACGGCCAACTCATGGCAGGTGGATGGTGCTGGGAACCAAGCACCGGTTCGCCGTGCTGGGGAGGATGGAATGGGGTGAAAGGGCATGTGTTTGGGCAGCAGAGAGTCCGCCACTTACTGGGAGGAGCCAGTTCCCCAGCATGGTCCACCCGTTTGTCATGCACTTAGCACGTGATGGTGGACCTGCCTGGCTATCTACCCTCCCCACCCTTCTAGTCTTGAGGTCAGGGCTGTGCCTCATTCATCTACTTTTATTTCCCAAGGATGTGGCCTAGAGGAGGTATTCAATAAACACTGACCAAAGGTCATGACAGGGTAGCAAAACAGGGGGGTGGCTTTGGGACAAGGCTGTTCCCCTGCGCCTGGCGATCCTGGTGACAGGGATAAGCAGCTACACTCACAGAAGGTTTGGAGATAACTGGGCGGGAAGCCCGGAAGAAGCAGAGAACCTCAAGGTTCCAGCTCTGCTTCAGGGGCTCACAAAATACATAAGTAAACTTTGAAGCCATTCTGCTTGTTCTCACGGAATTCCCAAACCAGGTCCGAAGTGAGCATACCACAAGCCATGGGACGCCCTTCTGAGAGACTTCCTGTCCCCAGTGGGCTCCCTGATGATCGCATTTGAGGTCCCAAAGATTTAATACAGCTGATGGGTGGAGATGAGCAGAGTAACAGATCTGTTAGGACCAGGAGGGTAAAGCTGGGGGGGACAGGAAGAACACATTGCATGGAGGGCTGTGATGACCGTGTGTGCCCGTCAGCACGTCAGGCAGCTAAGGCAGGACTGGAGGACAGACCCACAGCTAATGGTCATGTGCAGGTCCTCACAGACGAGGGAGGAAATCTGGCACCTGCAACTTTCCTGGCCTCAAGAAGCCTAGAGGACAAGAAGTGGTATTAAAAACCTTCTGGCAAAATCGGGAAACTTACAGGATTGAGCGTTATGGGCTCCAGTTGTACTAGGGGGAGGTAAGCCTGTGTTTCCTCAGGAGAGACGGAGAGGGACTTTGGGGACTGGTTCCAACTGTTTCCACCTGACACACTGGGCAGTAACCAGAAGCCATGAGACATGTGCGGGCCTCATTCACCTGTGCAGGTAGCATTCATTACGTAGCTTGTACAGGACAGGAATCTACTGGGCATAAGCAGCACCTTGTTTTCGACGCTCCCGCAGTTAACAAGGCGGCGCTTCAGCGACCCCGACCGGCTGTTCCGGAAGGGCTGGCAGACGGCAGAGCCCAGACCCCAGCAGGAGGAAGGGCAACGATTAGGTGAGGGAAGTAGTAGATGAGCGAGTGTCAGGATGTCTTGTAAGAAGCTTGACTATGACGAAGGAATGAGATGAGGCTAGGGGAAGATGCGGGCTTCATTTTGTTTTGTTCTGAAGATGGGGAAGACTTTGCCGCTTCTATATGCCGCGGGGGAACAAGTCAGCCCAGGAGAAGGCTCAGGAGGCGCCTGATGGCGGGGGATTCAGGAACAAGTGGGATGCGGGTGGAAGACGGAGGCGGGTGCGAGCGCTCACACAGCACAGGAGAAAGACACTGTCCCCAGAGACGGAAGCTGGGACAAGCGGGGGTCGCTGCTGAGTGGGGCGGGAGTCCGGCTGAGCCCGGGGAGCCCAGGTGACCGCAGCCAGGCCAACCGGGGGATGTGGGTTTTCTCGGCGCTGCCCCGCGTTCCAGGGCTGAAATGGGCAGGCACTGCTGGAATAATGCAGAACTTCCTACATGTCAATTACACCTCAATAAATGGTTTTTAAAAAAGAACAAGGAATTACCAGCTCACTCTCAAAGTGCTTGAAACGGCCATTTTGTCTCAAAATTGCAGTGGTAACAATTTAAACATAAAAAGCACTGACTACATTCCAGGCCCCGGGTTTAAGGATTTTACATGTATCAAGTAACTTATCCTCACGACCATACCAAGAGGTAGGCCCTATTATGATCCCCATTTGATGGATAAAGAAACCGAGGCACACGGCCAGCAAGGCTGGAGCTGGGACTCGAAGTTGCCAGTGTGGCTCCAGGCTCGGGGCTTTTCGCCACGGTGCCCCCTGCCACCCGGCGGGCCTCCTGCTGCCACCCACAGTCCCACCTGTCCTACACCCAGCCCGCTCGGTCTCTTCAGGGCATTTGCTCTCCCACGTGACCTCGTTGGCATGCCATCTGTTTGCGCCCCCACCCCGGCTCGGATGGTGAGTGCCTCGCCAGCGCAGTCTTGTGCAGTTTCCCAGATGCAGAATTGAGCCTGGCACTCCAGGGGCACGTGATAAACACTCGCTGAATGAAGGAAGGAGCTGGAACGAGGGAGAAACACAGGATCGGGCAGGGGTCACGCAATGAGACGGCGGAGCAGGTCTGGGGAAGAGCAGAAGTGACAGAAGGTCCGCGAGTGCTTGCTACTTGGTGAGCAGGACACCCAGGGCCAGCGGATGCAACAGGTGCTCAGTAAACATTCCCGAATCCATCGCTCACTGTGCAGACGCTGGGAGTTTCATCTTTAAGAAGCTCTCTTCTTCTAAAGGTTTCCAAGCCCTTCCCCATGCCGGACTACCCGCCGCCGTGGGAGGAGGGATGCCTCCAAGGGAACGGGACGGTTCCCAGGAAACCCTCTCCAGGACTCAGAGAAACTGTGCAGGGCCAAGCAAGGCACACCCAACAGCAGCACCACCCCGCCAGGCAGAGCCCCAGGGCCTGAGGGCAGGTGCTGCCTAAAGATACAAAAGATAAATGTCCCCCAGGGCAGGGAAGGGACTGAGGGAATGAGGGAGGGAAGGAAGGAAGGCACTGAGAGGGAGAGAGGCCCCCCAACACTGGAAGGTGAACAGCACTGCTGAGCCCAGGGGGGGACGGCTGACCTCAAAGACAGCACAGCCTCAGCGTTGCCCAATCCCTCCAGGGCGAACAAGTTCCCTCCACACAATAAAGGGGCTACAGTCACACCACGTGGGCCGTGCCACTGGAAAGACAAACACGGCACTAAATGAACAGGTCCCAACATGCAAGCGTGATTCTTGTTAAAACAAAACACTGCCGACTGACAGTTCTACTCTGAGGCTTCAAGGTGCTTCCCCAAGTCTTAATGGAGCCGATAAATGGATACATTTACAGAAAGAAGAAAGATGTTCCTAGCGGTTTATAGACAGTAAGGAAGCAAGTGGAGCAGTAAAGAGCGACCATGGGGCTGGGCAGTGAGCGCCATCCTTGGTAAGAAAAGGTTTCCCATCCCGCATCTGTAATCTCGGAGCATCCGATACTCCAAGTAGGCTTAACTTTGTGGCTGCGGCCCTAGCTGCAATCAGAGGGCACCTGATCCATCATTTAATGTGGACCTGTCCTAAAATCATGGGACTTCAAACATCCTGTCTACCCTCCTCACTGCACAGAGGGGGGCATGTATATTAGACTTAGAACTGGAAAACCAGCTCATAACTAACACATATTTAGAGAGTATAGTATGCTAGGCATAACATTGACTTACATGCATTATCTCACACAGGGCAGATAAGAAAAGACAAATCCAGAGAGAGAATGAAATTTGCTGAAGGTCACCCCACTGAGAAGTTCAGGTGCCAGAACCCGAGCTCCCAGGTGCTTCTCAAGTCGGCGGCTCCAGCACGCTTCCTGCCACACCACACGGCCTCTTCATTTCTGCGATGGTCAGTTTTGTGTGTCAACTTGGCTAGGCCAGGGTGCCCGGATATCTGACCAAACATTACTCTAGATGTTGCTGTGAAGGTATTTTTCAGATGAGGCAAACACCGACATCAGCAGACTGAGTAAAGCAGATTCCCCACCATAATGTAGGTGGGCCTCGTCCGATCAACTGGAAAGCCTCAGTAGAACACAGCGATCTCCTGGGAGGACAGGAACTCTGCCAGCCGGCTGCCTGTAGACTTGAACCGCAACTCTCCCCCGGGGTTCCACCGGCCAGCCTAGCCTGCAGGCTCTGGACTCACCACACCTCCGCAATCAAAGGAGCCAATTCCTTACCATCAGCACATGTGTGTCCGTCTCCCTCACTAACACGCTTCCATCACGCCACAGGCCACAGCCTCATTTACATGAAGAGGGAAGAGCCCCTGCCACTTCCCTAAGTCAGCAGGGATGCCAGTGTGATGGGCACAGCGCACACCAACCCAACCCTGACCTCCTTAAAGGGACACTGAGGGCTCTGTCTGACACCTCAAATTTTGAGGGAACTGTGCCGGACCTAATGGGTTTTCCTAAAATGGACCCAGATGTTTCTACATGTAGAAATAAATTTCATTCTTCTTAGGGAGGGTGGTACACAGAAGATGCCAAGCAGCTGAGGTCTCATATTTATCATGATGATTTGAGAAAATTATCAACAAAAAGGTGTTACCAGGAGAGGTGCACACAGCTGGTGGGCCCATCGTTTCAACGCTGACCATGTGCTACAACGGGAAGGGCGTTAACCACGCTAGTCTCTGTGCAGCCACCGCCACCACCATCCGGCTGCTCAGCCTGCCAGTCTCACCCTCCGGGCCAGATCACTGCAATTCTACCTGCTCCCCCCATACCGAAGGTCATCCTTCCTCAACTGCTTAAAAGTCACTCCCTGCTGAAATCCCTACTCAACATACATTTGGCATAGAATAAGCATTGAATAAATGCTGTTGGCAATGGCTAAAATGACATGCGTCCTTGGCCACCCTCACTGACCATGTCTATCATTTCACTTTACAAGTATAAGTGTACACGGAGCAGTCCTGCCCCACCAGGGCTTGCGCTCCACTGAAGGCAGAAGCCACCCCGCATCTGTAGCCAGAGGGTGAAATGATCATGGTAACAGCATCGGCCAGGAACGAAGAGAACATAGGAACCGAAAAAAGTCTTTACATTTTTGGGAAGGGGAAAGGGAGCTGAAATGCAGGCTTCTCCAAAGACAGGGCACTGAAGGCCAAGCGGAGTGTTTGCCTGGAGGTGAGGCTGGGACCACTGGCAGGGGGGTTCAGGACACTCAGGGATGGGAGGGAGCCAGGGTGGGCAGAGGTCAGAGAACAGGACAGAAGTGACCTGTAGTGACCCCGGAAGAGAACCTCCACAGTACCACCGGAAATCATATCAACCCACCCCGCCAGCAGACCCCTCGCGGGGCTGGAGGTGGAGGGAGAGAGTAGCTCCCTCCGCAGGAGGGGAATGAGACCGACCCCTCAGAGAGGTCTGCACGAACCGCTCTCCAGCCAGTCCTCTTCTCCAGAGGCCAAACCGCACCTTCCCACCTCCTTGGCAGGCAGCTGGGCAGCAGGTTTCTGTTAGGTGCCTGGGGACTGGCTCAAGGCCCTCAGACAGGAGTCTGGAGAACAGCAATGTGCAAACTCCATCTCTGGGCACCCTGCCTGGGTCCAGCCCCTTCTCTCCAGGCATTAGCGGCTTCCCCAGAGACTGTGCCCTTTACTAGCTGGTCAGAATTCCCTTTTGCATGTGTGCATCCTGGCTGCCGGGGCTGTGAAAGCTAGGAGCCTCTGCTACCAGGGCACCGCCAAAGAAGAGCTGGTAACGTAAAGGCGTCAGTCTTCTCCAGCGAGCAGCTCTAGGGCAACACCTCCAGGTGAAGTTGCTCGGCCTCTGTTCTCTGAGCAGCACGCCAGCGTAGGGCTTGTGCAGCACAATCTCTTTCCTTCGCTGGCCGCCTGGCTCCTGTTCCCAGAGGGACCCACAGATTTTCCTCTGAGCACGGCTTTCTCTGTATCCCTTAAGTTTGGAATTCTATACACTCTCCAAAGGGCCCCTTTGCTGTTAGAAATTTGTATTGTTACATTAAATTTACAAATTGAACATAAGGAGAACCAACATTTTTATGACGTTGCGGTTTCCTAACCAAGGCCCTCCCGTTTGTTTGCGATTTTCTTCATAGGAAACATACACATTTTCGTTATTTTTTCACAGGTATTTTATCTTTTTAAATTGTTACTTTAATGGATTGTTTCTTCCCCTAACTTCTGAGTGCTTGTTGGAATAAAAAACCCTTAGTCATCTGTATGTGATACAGGACCTCACATCTTTAAGTATTATTTCTAACAGCTTTCAGCTTATTTTCTTGGGTTTTTGCATATAAAAATTAACATAACATAAACAATATTAGCCTTGTACCTTCTCTTTTCTAATGCTCAGACTTTCTTTTTACACATTTAGTTAGATGACCAAGGTGGTAAAAGGAATCTTTGTCTTATTCCTGCCTTTTAATAACTTGAAAATTGGAGATATTGGGAGAATGTCCATACTGAGCATTTATAGAACTACAGAATTTAGAAATAGGAAAAAAAAGTAAGTGTTCAGGTAACTGTAAATTTATCTTCTTTCTAATTTGTTGTATGATGGTGCATTTCTACTAAAATTTTCTTTGGGTTCAGACTCGGGAGCATGAGCAATACCTTTAAAACGTGTTTCCTGATATCCAGTCAGTTTCCATTTGATAGTTTAAACCTGTTTAATTATCTGTTTGAAAATAACATACGTTCCCTAAAGAAAATTCGGGATCTCAAGAAAAGCAGAAAAAGTAAAACGCAAGTGACTCGGTGTCTGGGGACTTGGAGGAGCGAGCCTCGCCCCACGCACGCTGGCGTCCTCCTGCCCGTCGGTCCCGCGGCGGCGGGCGGCCTACCTGGGTCCCCCGAGCTACTGCTGACCCTCTCGCTGTCCCCGTCCTCCTGGCCATCTGCATTCTGCTGGGTGTGCTGCAGGCTCAGCTTGTGGCAGACCTCGAAGGCTTGCCCCACGGTCCGGACGATGCGCATAGCTTGGCTCTGGGAAGGAGAGAGAGAGAGCAGGTGAAGGCCACGGAGACCCTGCCCAAGGACGCACGGAGAGGCCGGGCTGGGAGAGGATGTGCGAGGGGCACGCCGGCAGGAGCCCGCGGAGCCCGCCAAGGAGAGAGGGGGGAATCTAAGGTCGTTCCGACGTGCTCACACTCACTCACTCGGGCCTAGTCTTTGACCTTTTCCTGCTACCTTAACCTCTTCCTGTAACAGCCCACGGACTGAGCCTGGCCCTGGCTCTCAGGACCCGCTGCTCAGCGAGGGGAGGCAGAGGCAGGGCAAGGAAGCCTGCCGCTGAGCGTCTGGCCCACACAGGCGTGAGGAAGGGCCACACGCAAGGTTTCCAGGGCATGGCCTCCACAGTGGACAACTGACCGCAGCCTGGTCATCAGCCAGCGTTTCTTTTTTTCCAAAGACGAAGAATGAATCCAGTGGCAGCTCTGAGGTTAAGAGTTCAGGCTGGACGCTCAGCTCATTGCTCCACTGACCCCCGTGGTCCCTGAACATGCCACCACCACACACCGCACCTTATTTAACTATGGCTGTCACCCTACTCCTGACTCTCAATCACATTTTGGAGGATCTGGCTTCAGGTCAGCTGTGACCACCTAGCGACCCCACACGATCTCAGAGGCAACTGCTCGATCTGCACCGAAGCTGAGGAGCAGCAGGCGCCAGTCTTATACGAGAAGGCCCCACCCTTCCCATCCCCAAAATACATGAAGACGTGTGATCTAGCAGGCGCAGTCCCTACCCAAGTGGGGCCACGCACAGCCCGGGTTTTCCCGTCTCCTCTGGCCGTCAGGCTGTGCTCTGGTCAGAAGGCTGAGCCAGAAGCTCAACTCTCTGAAGAAAATAGGGGACTCGATTCTCCCCTGGGCCTCCTCGGACCTTCCGTTGCTTATTCCCTTTGTGGGGTTAAGAGCAGACTGCCTATCGTTAAGCTTTCACAGCAAAGCTCACAAGCCGCAGAAGTGCTGTACTCTGCCTACCAAGTGTAGCCAGTGTCCATCACACACAGCCACTCCCCTCTCCCTTCACTGACTTTTGGGGACTGTGTGCACCACACCTGTACAAGAGGCAGGACAGGAGAAACTGAGGGAGCGGGGCTGTTCTAGAAATGAAATACGTTAAGTCTAAATGATATGCAGAGATTAAGCGTTTCGTTCCATTACTCCTTATCTTACCTAAATTAACCCAGATAAATCATACTGAGTAGAAATCTGCAAAGACTGAGCCTTTTCTCATTCCCAGAGTACAGACCCAGTTCCCCTCTTTAAAATACAATCATAAAGGAAATCCCAGATTCACTCCTGCATCTGTTAGTATAAAACGTTTTCCTAAGGGGACATGTTATGAAGTCCACCATCTCTATAAATCACAGATACTTCCCTTACAACCTGCTTTTAAGAAGATAAAAACTTGGTTTTAATGCTTAATGTTTATATTCTCCATGTCTTTCTATATTTTAGCACATTTACTAGGATGGGCAATGGACCTGCACCCTCACCCGATGCCCCTGGAAGAGCAGCGAATGCAGACCCCAGGCTCCCGGCTGCCTTCCCTGCGTCGGAAATGGCATTCCACCCCACCGCCCATTTCCCTACTACCCTCCATCACACCTGCTCTCCATCACAACCCTAACTCCACCTGAAAAAGTGAGCCGGGGATATCTAAGCCTCTCCTTTGCCACACAGAGGAATCCAGATATGGCCACGTGAGGGCACCTCCTACGGCACCTGGCATGTACTAGAGGTGAAAAAATGTTTTGTTCTGAATGTGGAATTCACCAAAAAGCAGTTATGACAGAAGATAAATAGTAGTTAAGGGAAGGCTAGACTTATTTTATCAAAAGAAGCATAATGACATTGAGGGACTCCCCTCTTACATACACATATTAGCATCAACAGGGCTAAAGCCACCCTTTCTCCCCACTCACCACAGAGAGCTCCCGGGCCGAAGGATCTTTGGTCTGAACTAGTATGATGATTTCTGCTATGAGAAAATTGTTGAATAAGAGTTCCAGATTTGCACACTCGGTGCTAAATGGCTTCACTCATTTATCCTTCCGTCCTCTTTAGGGTGAAGGCACTCTACTTTCAGTCACAGTAAAGGACACAGTACTTTGTTTATGAAGGGCCCTCTGCACCTGAATATGTAACCAAGCTACCCTATTTGTTCTTCAGCATGACTACATACACATCAAAGACCTGCCTTCCCACTCACCCCTCCAGGAGCTAGAAGGGGCGTGGTGGCTCCCAGTTTTACCCCAAAGTGTTTATGTGAGTTTAGTTGCCCCTTGACCTCTAAGCTCTCTCCTTCCTTCACCAGTGAAAAGTCTACTTTTAGAAAATTCTACGCAAGGCCCTTGTGAGGGGGGAAGTTCCTTGAAGGTGGCTTGGAGGGCCCACCTGCACCTGGCAGGGGCTGTTCCCCCCCACCACTGGTGCCATGTGCCTTCTGCACAGCCCGGCCGCCTGCTAGGCCTCCCCACTCAGAGACGTGGCCAAGGAAACAGGTTCTGCCTGACCCCTAGGAATGCAGGAATCACGTGCCAGGACTTAATTGTTAATAAACCATGTCTAAACCCAAGAAGGAGAACTGTGAGAAAAAGAAGCTTTAAAAAAGAGCCCCGTCCCTTGGTCCCCGTCAGTCACAGTGCAGCAGTTGCTTCGTCTCATGACCATAAACAGGCCTTTGGAAATCACGGGAGTGTTAAAGATGTGCCCGCAGGTACACAGCAGAGCAAGCACACAAGTGGTGTTATGCTGGGAAGGCAGTTTTTTCCAGCTCCATGACTTGGCCATTCTCTGGAATTCACTGGATTTTTTTTTTAAAGCATCATTATACTGCATTATTTCTGTACAAATCCAGTTTAGTTTTACTTAAGCCCCTGAAAAGTACTTGGCCACATGGATCAAGTCTTCTTGTTCAAAGCCATTTTCTATTAGCAATCCTGAAGCATCTGTGGGCTAAGAGTTGTCTAGATTTGGCCAGATAGGGCTGCGATGCTTCCAAGGCTGGGAAGGACTGTCTAACTTCAGAGCGGCTCTCAGCCGCACGAGGCAATTTTGTGAAACAGGGCTAGAAAGGAAGCTGTCTTAGAACTCCACGCCACTTATCCTCACAGCACAGAAATGCTTCTTTAAGCCATCTACTTACTCAAGTTGACAAAGCCCCCTACCCCCCACCTCAATCCAGCACAGAAGTCAAGAGGCAACAGAGAGCTCTTCTCTGCAGCACGTCTAATGTGGGTACCAACTATATGCCTACCGGGGCGTCAACACTGAGGAATTGCTGCAAATCATGAAAACAACACTACATTTTGAGTGGGCTGTCCCCTCAAAAGCAGACAGAAGTCTACAGTGGCAGCTTTAGGAAGGTAGAAATCTAACCGTGGATCCCTATACTTCACGGGTCTACAGAGAAATTACAGTCCATCATGATGTGATTTTTCTGCTCTCATTTTAGGTGACCTTGTGGTTGGCTGGGAATCTTTTGAGTGATATACACATGCAAAGAATGGCAATCACTTAGTCTTACTCTGCAGCTGATTTAATAGATAACCTTGAGGGCTATTCCGAATTTCACTGCCCTGGAAAAGGCTCTATTTCACAAGTCATAGGCATGATTAAAGAGAGTCCCTAGAGAAGTATGGAACATGCAGGGTTTAAGCTCCAAATGCAAGGTTTACCATGCACGAAGATGATGATGACACCCGAGATGATGGAGCGGCAGCAGGACAGAAAGAAGAGAAGGGCAGGCGCCCTCCTGCAAACAGGGGTCTTTATCAGTCCAACTCTGTCCTCTAGCTTACTGTTTTCCCCCAACTCTGTGTTTTCTGAGCACTTGAGACCTGGCTAGTGCATGCTTCTGATTTCTAGGGAACCAAAGTCCAATGAGTCAGTTCTAGGACAGCCCCCACCAGGTGCACAGTTCTTCTCATCTATCATGGCAGTCAAGTACAGTGCCTTTATCTTGACTCTAACTGCCACAGAATCTCAGCAAAAATAGAACCTTTTTTTGAAACTCAGTAAAAGATTTAAGCTTATATCAAATGACTGCCATCTAGAGAATTCACAATGCTGAAGCAAGAAAATGTATTTGGACTTCTACACAAGGAAGAGCCATGGTGGTCTGGCTCTGAGTAGGAGATGGGTTAGGTTTCTCTCCAATAGGTTACCTAATGGCCTTGATCACAACGTTTGATTGACGGAGTGCCTTGGACACCAGAATACTGCTCACTATGAGGAGAGCTTACTTTCAAAGTGGCTATGATTTTCATTGTTGACAGAAGATAGTGTATCGGGGAATTTCCAATAGACTGGGTTTTTCCTTGTCCTCTGCTAGTGCACGAACCACAGTACCACAAAGAAGGCTGAGTTACAACCCCAAGGTTGTCAGTAACCTGCTAGGTGACCACGGGCAGCTTAATTCACCTTTCCAGGTACTGATTTCCTAAACAAAGAGGTCTGGACTAGATTGAGTTCTGATGTCTGTGATTCTGTATTTCCACTTCCCAACATAACCCCACCCCAAAATTTAAGATATAAAAAGACAAGCTCTCTCCCTAAATTTAGGACCCGTCTCTCTTCCCTGTCCTCAGCTGGGCCAGGCAAGTGGCTTGTTCTGTAGCACACGACTGTCCTCATCATTCGAAATCCACGGGCAAGCTCTCAAGGACAGTTGAACTTCTCAGCTGCTGGCCCCTCATGCGACGGTGACAGCATTAAAAGAGGAAATGACTTCTCTTAACCCAAACCAATGAGCTGGGGTTGCAAGCAAAATGATTCTGAGGAGCTGCTTGTGAAGATAGCGGGCAGATTCCCGCCACTCCTGTCAACCGCCAACACTCTGTGCACTTTCGCACTGATCGTACAGTCACACTTGATCAGGGCCCACAGCCACATCTCCTGGGGCTAAGGAGAAAGTGACAGAGGGCACATCCACGCCACAGGAGAGGTCAGCAGGTCACACAGGAAGCGTCACGAGAGGCTAAAGGCCTTGCAAACGAACACCCAAGGAGGAGCAGCAGGTGCTCGCTGTGTCACGCGGAAGGGCCTCCACTGGGTGCTCTGGGCGAGGAGGAAACCTACTCCACCCCTCCTTCCCAGCTCTGACAGTGCTGGGGGACAGCCCCCCACCCCAATCCCAGCCAACCTTCCCCATCACACAGAACCTGTTCCCTGAAGATCGGATTGCTTGGCACAAAATGATCAGCACCCCCGAGATGCCTCTCATCTCATCTCCCGGCTGGAGACGCTCAAGTCCAGAGAAATTCCTGCATTCTTCACGAGTCTCATGGAACACAGCTCTGGACTAGAAGTAGGAAGCTAGGTTCTGATCTCAGTGGCGCTGCTGACCCGCTGTGTGCCCAACGGCACCTTACTTCCCCGCCCTCTTTCCTTCACCAACTACAAAACACAGTAGGAGACAAAAGGATACTAGGAGAAAAAAGGAAAATCTATGTCAAAGTGACCCGGGCCATTTCGAGTCAAGGAGCTCTTCACACTCAAGCGATGACGATGGGAGAACCTGGCTACAAACGGGCTTGAAGAGCATGGCCACTCCTTCACTGAGCACTTCCCCATGAGAAGAGCGCCCCGCGGAGGTAAGAACAGGAGCTCTGTATGACGCCACCTCTCGCTGCGAGCTGTTACTTAAGCCTCCGTTTTTCCATCTATAAAATGAAGAGCATAACACCGCCCACCTCACAGGCCCCCTGGGGAAGGAAAGAAGGTAATTCACATAAAGACTTTAGAACAGTCGCAGGCACACAGCAAGTAACCAAAACATCAGATAACCTGATTCAACACAAGTTGGAAACCGGGGTAGTCTAGAGCACTGTGAGTAGCA
Source organism: Manis pentadactyla (assembly GCF_030020395.1). Lineage (NCBI taxonomy): Eukaryota > Metazoa > Chordata > Mammalia > Pholidota > Manidae > Manis > Manis pentadactyla. The sequence continues at coordinate 6,059,921 of NC_080037.1, forward strand.
GGCAGGGTGCTATCTAGCTTCAGATGAGTGCCCAGCTAAAAAACCCAGCTCAGGAGCAAACCCCAGGGTGGGGGCACCACACTGGCTGCACGTGTGGGTGACCAAAGGCAGAGCCGAGGTGCGGAGTGACAGCTGTGCTGGGGGTGACATACAGGGAGGCCCTCTGCCCAGAAGAAACCACCCTGTTCCCCATGACGGACGGAGGGGTGAGGATGCCCCCCCCCCTGTGAGAAGCCCGTCGGAAAATGTGCCATGAGCATGCATCTGGGGCACACGATGTGGTGCAAACAGCTAAAACTGAAGCCCTGGAGAGGAGCCCATCCAAGAATCCCCTAGGCCTCGATCAGCACGAGGGCTCTGGGAACACCCAGGCCTGCTGGACCTCCCTGCTGACCTCCAGCCACCCAGAAACACCCCGCCAGACATTCCCTCAGTGCACAGAGTCCACCTCACCTCCTAAGTATTCTTATAAGTTGCCAATGAAAACTCCTTCTCAAGCCACCTGCTATCTCCCCAAACCAGAAGTGCTTTACGCAGGAAGAAATCACCATATCTGGAGGCTGACCAGGGTAAGCGTGCAAAAATTCTAGAGGTGTTCCCCACCCTCCCCAGTTCTGCTTCCTTGACCGAACAATCCACTTCTCTTTCTTGGCTTGGAAACCAATCCTTCCACCTACAGCTGGGCAGCGATGGGGCTCCCAGCCCAGGCTGTCTGGAAACAATTCCTTCAGTTGCATGGCTGCATGCCAGCAAAGGGCCTGAGAACCGGCTCAGTCTCAGTAGGTGAGGGTGAAAGGGATGGAGAAGATAGAAGAGCCAGTGACCCGAATTAGCTTGAGAGCTTTGAGACCTGGAAAAAAAATACCAGTGCACCAGATGACTACTCCTTTTTCACTGGGAAATACGAACTTAATTCTGTGCTCCCCCCAGGATCAATGCTTCCAGTGGGCATTGTTCTCAGACTCAGGTTTTGGCAGAACTGGATGACCCCACTGTGTCTCTGCTGCTACACTAGAGCTGATGGCAAAGCAAATGGAATGATCCCCTTCACCCCCCGGTTTCCTGCTCTTTTGTTCTGCACGCCTCCCCAGTCCCAGCCAGTGCCCCAATCCCAGCCAGTGCCGGCTCATGGGAACCGCGACGAGTCATTTAATCTCTGAGCGTCGGCATACTCATCTGTAAACCTGGTGGTGAAAATTACCTGTCCCCAACTGCACACAGGATCCTTCCTTTATAAGGATCAAGTAAGATGAAGCATTAGAGCGCTTGGTAAATTACACTGTGCCAGTTGTAACTCCAATAAATCTGAAGTCCATGTGATTCAGTTTCTGGACAAAACTAAAGTCAGATGTGCTCAAAATGAATTCAAAGGGAATGCCCGTCTTTAGCCGCATCTGTCAAAGACCATTGCGGATAATCCAGCTCATACTCTCAGGGACACTGTACTCCCCCTCCCCTCCCCTCCCCACATCCCCACACCTCTAAGCTGCCTAAGAGCCTTTGCTCTCCAGCCTTCTGACGTTTCTTCCTTTCCCTCCCACTCCTCTTTCTTTTGGTTCTTAATTTGCAGCTCAACTTAGCCCCGCGGACCCCCGCTTCTTTTTTCAACTGTACTCATATCTAGAAGTGAAGTCGGTCAACTTGCTCCCGTTTGCCTCCTACTCTTCTAGTTCTGGCTCTTTCCATCCAATCCCACGATTTGCATTAAAAAGCCTGGGAACAGGTGGCTAGGGGCACAGATCTCCCTACAGGAAGAGGCTTGATCATCAAAGTAGAATCTTCTCTGCGGAGCTAGGGTGGGGGCACCAGAAATATGTATCATAAATCTTGACCCTGTCATGTATTGTGCAGGCCTATTAAAGATGCCCCAGGGCATACGCTGTCACACAGGAGTGCGCGGGAAGGGGTGCGGCAGTGGTCCTCACAGAAAGCCAGGCTCAGCGGTTTGTGTCTGCAGTGGTGGACCTGTGCGGAACCTGAGGGGCACAGAGTGTTTTTTTCTGGAGTTTCTCCTGCAGAAAAATAGCCTTCGCCATACGAACACATAGTACACGGAAAACATGATTCTGTGGCCAAGGTGGCTTAAGAAACACTGGGTTAAACAAAGTTAAAGGTGTTGCTCTGACTTTAGGACTTGCAGCAAATTTAAACAGGATCATGTGCCAACAGCTGGGGGAAGGAGTTAACATTTTATGGGAAACACTTTGGGCAATGCTGATAATTGACGCCTCCTCCTCGCTTTAGAGACAAGGAAGCTGAGGCCCATGGCAGGCAGTGACCCAGATAACACCCTGCCGGGTTTTAGCGAACAGGAAGAACTAGAGAAAAAACAACAACAAAACAAAAACAAAAACAAAAAAACTAGTGCTTTCCCAAAGCCTGGTTTGGTGTGCCAGGCCCCTGGAAGAATGACAGAGGGCGTGCATGCCTCACCAGAATCGCAAAAGGTGCATTTCCTCAAGCATCAAGGCTGCCTCACCAAAACAGCCATCCGGCACAACCAACATCCCACACAGTCTAAACTGGATCCTACAGGTCAGCCTGTGGACAGGACGCAAGGCCTCCTCAGTGCACGTCCATGCTTCTCTCCTACCGCACACCAAGGCGGGCGTCTGTCCTGTGCGCCCATGCGCTCCCGATCCAGAGCCCTTACCCAGTGGTTGAGATCTGTCCATGTGTCTGCATGTCACTAAGGACAATGTTTAGATGAAAGAAGAGAATTCCACTACACAGGAGCAGTGACAGACCACCAAAAGCTTCCCCACGTCTCCCACTGAATAGCCACCTCCAAATGTCAGAGGGAAATTAAAGACCGATGACTGCCCCTTTACCTTCTTCTTGGATTTAAAGACGTTACACCTGAAGACATTGCTGGCACCATCTCGAGCGATATAGCTGAAGATCTTCAAGTCTTGGGAATCATGAGAGACGTAGAAGATCCTATAGGAAGAGCAACAGAAAAACGCACTGAAAATGGCAGTAGGTTCAAATCTCCAACAGGGAAACCTCTGCTTCGGGGCAGCCTGGGCATGGAGCTCCCTCAAGTCACATTCCAGGGAAGGCCTTCTCCCCGTGAATGCCACAATGCAGGTGGCACTTTCAGTGGCTCCCTAAGCACTGACGCCCAGTGAGGGGCCTCCAGCTCTGGAAGGGGGGCGGGGGCAGGACACAGACCCCACACTAGGCTAGACAGCAAATCTGTCCTGGTAACCTGGGTGTTAGGAGGAAAAACTGTTCCCTTCCCTTAGCAGGGCAATACACTGGCACCTAATCCAGGGAAACTGGCAGAGTTTCCTGACACCCGTTCAGCTATCCCCAAATGAGGAGCCTTGGGGAGCCAGCGGTGCTGACCACGTTAGGAGAAACACCTCACCACCACGGGTCCCTGTGGTGGTGGGAGGTGACATCAGTGCCCGTCCCCCTCCATCAGGCCCATGGCGCCCATGTATTCATTCTGCCATGCAGCCAGTCCCCGAGTCCACGCGGTGGGCAGCCACTATCCCCACAGCAAGGGGAAGAGCAGTAAAGTCCCCAGGCTCACGGAGCTCACACACAGGAGGCAGTGATAAACAAATGGAAAACGAGCACTACACAGAGAAACAAGGCAGAGTAAGGCCAGAGGATGTTGGGGGCCATCCAGGGCGGTGGCCAGCAGGAAGGCCACACCAGAGGCAGAGACCTTATAGAATGGTGCGAGGGAGCCAGGCACAGGACTGTTGGGCACAGGCGCTGCAGGAAGTGGGGACAGCATGTTTAAAAGCCCTGCAGTGTTCCAAAGGTGCCTGGCGCATTCACGGCATGGCCCATATGGAGTGAGTGTGGTCAGCGACGGGCCAGAGATGCAGCCAGGGGCCAGGACATGGAGGGCATCACGGTCAGGGTTTGCACTCCAAGCGAGATGAGGAACCCACCGTCAGAGGCTCCTGAGCAGGGGACTGACTTCCCGACGCTTGACACTAAAGGATCGCTCTGACTGCTGGGGGCTGGGGGCAGGAGCAGAGGCAGAGGGCAAGGCTGGGGAACGGGGAAAATAGTAAGCAAGGCTCTAATGGCTGGCACTTAAGTGGGCCTGGGACAGGGCACCACGGGAGCCACAGGTCTGAGCGCTGTCGGCACAGGGCATGGGAGGGGCCTACGGGTGGTGCGGCAGCAGAACCGGTTTGGGGCAATCCAAGGAGTGTTGCCCTGATACACCCTCCGGGGGCACATCATTTCCATAAAACATCTTTTCCTCACTAACAACAGTGGTGACTTCCACCCAAGGATTTAACAGGCCTGCCCTGTCCTAGTGCCAGTCAGTCCTGTGTAGTGCAAAGAGAACGGGATTTAGCGTCGTATCCACAACTTTGTCACTTACTATGAGGTCAATCATGTAAACCTCAGAGGCTCGGTGTTGTCATCTGCAAAATGGGTCTATTGACAGTCACATCTTGCAGGGTTACTGGGAAGACAGATGACGAGGCAAGTGTCTTTCCACTTCTTACCCACATAACCTCGAAATAGTCTCTTGGTGTCTTTTTACTGAGATTCTCATCAAGGACCCCAAGAAGCCTGGAGGACAGTCAAAAGGAAAGTGGATACAAGAGAGAACAGTCCAAGGAGGAAGCCCACGTTCACCCTGGGGCCCCCCGTTTCTCTGAATGCTGCTGGGAGTCATTTCAGTACATGGCACACATCTACCACCTCTAAACGACACTGACATAAAGGTGACCTGCTTACTTAAGGTGGCTTCCAAGAAAGCTAATCTAACGTCATTGAGCCCAGAAAAGTCCTCTGTGCTTCTAATGACCCCAAAGTAGCCTCCTAACATGGAAGGGAACAGCCAACAACTGGTCCTGCCTGAGCTCCAGACCCACCAGCCAGGCCTTCCTGAAGGTGTCTCAAGCTGCTCAGGTGCAACATGCCCCTGCTTGAATTCACCATCTTCCCCATTTTCTCCAAGCAAACATGGCCTTCCTTCTCCCAAGCCCCATCTTGACGAGGGGCACCATACCCCCTCAGGCCGGGAACCCGGGCGGTGCCCCTGACTGAGGACCAAGTTCTCTGCAGCCCACCACCGCAGTCTCTGAATGCTTTTTTCTTCAACTCTGTGGCACTGTTTTGGTCCTACTTTTCTCCTGGATTTCTGCAACCCGTCTAGTGTGTCTGCTTCCTAACTCACCCACTGCCAACCCTTCTCTACTTTCCTAGCCAAGTGGTATTTTTAAAAACACAAACCACATCCTTTTATTTCCCTTTAAAAACATTCAAAGGCTTCCTGCTGCCCTAGGGTAAAGTCCAAACTCGTCAGCAGGCAGCATCCTCCTTTCTGCTTTTGTCTCTCGAGAGAGTGTTGACCTAATGGCCTTCCAGCCTTCCAGAACTAATGACGTACATCTCCTGCCTCTGCCACAGCCGGACACCACTGGCTCCTCAGGGCTCGGTTCCGGGCAGCCTTCCCTGCCCGCCCCTCCGCTGAATCTGAGCTGCTGAGCCCCTGGGCTCACCCATCCCAGCGCGTGTATGTTACCCTATGATGTTTATGCTGGAGCGCCTTGAAGGACTAAGAACCACATCCCGGCATCCCCGGTGCCAGCACGGCAGGTGGCACACAGAGGCTCCTGTGCCTGCCTGCGAGGGAAGGACGCGTCCCCGCCGCCGTCGGTGAGCACCCACGGCACGTCTGCCTGTCCCTTCATCTTCCTCTCAGGAAGTCAGGTCCTGTTAGTTCAGATTCATCACACACTAAACTCCTTTGACTTTTGGGGTTTTTAATTTATTATTATGCAATACCCTAAGGACTGGAAACTGGATTTAAAACTGATAGAGCAGATATGAATGCCGACTGGCATGCCAGCAGGGCGCAGAGACGTGGAAGGCAGCCAGGAACACAGCCAGCGAAGCCTCGCCCTCCCTTGATAAACAAAGCATTTGTTCAGCAAATATGATGACACCCTGTGTGTGGATACAGCCGCGCTCTTTGGACGGAAGCTCTCTGGAGATTGTTATGTCTGAGTTCAGGAACCTAATGTGTCGTTGTTAAATGTAAATGGCCTCCAGCTAACCAAAAACTCCGCTGATTAAAGCCTAGCAAAATGTCCACAAGTACAACAAGCAGGAGAAAGTTTTTCCAAGTGACCTCATTCGCCAACAAATTAATACATCAACAAATTCAGGCCTCAGGTCCAAACTTCCAGAGTTTGAAATACACTCCAAGACCCTTACTTCTTCATACCTTGGTTTTTGTAAGAACTGTGATGGAATGCCCTGGGGGTGGGGGGAAGGAATAACACGAGAGACTTCACTTTCCCCTCCGTCCTCTTTCCTGAAAGTCCAGCGCGATTCATACTCCCTCCAAAAAAGCATCTCAGTTTTCTCAACCTTGAGTATAGTTATCAAAGGCAGGACAACACGGTTCACACAGTGCTCACGATGGTCACTAAGGTTTTGTCAGGTCTTTGTTCCCCCTTCAAATTTCTTAAGATTTCTTGTTTTTATTTCAAAATATGCATGGAATTACAAGTTTCACTTACTCATAGACCTGTTATGATTTAAAGCCACAGCAATAAACTCTTCTGCAGATTGTTATGTCCATAAATGACTGGAATGCAAACAATACCCTGGAGAAACTGGACGGGGGTTTATCATCATGTCACAATTCAGGCTGACAGTGATAAATAACCACCGGGCCCGCCACCAGCACCCGTTTCCTCCACGATTAATCTGAAGATAAGCCTGTTTCTCTTAGGAGCACAGAAAAAAATGTAAGAGGGTAGAAAAAACAGTACAGTCATCAGACAGATATGATTGCCGCCTGGCACAGTGACGGAGCTCACCCAGGATCTGTCCGTGATGGGCAAGTCCCTCCCTGAGACAGTGCCCACTCCCCTTTATGGGAGCCTCTAATTACTTGAAAATTTTCCTTTATGTTGATTAGAAATCTGCCAACAGGAATGCAATAGAGGGAAACAGCTGGAAATCCTGGCCCTGGTGCAGGACAGACCTGGATTTTAGACGCAGGCCCTGCCGCTTCCTGGGAGATCCCAGTCATCCTCTCCTTCGGTTCGTCGCCCGTTAGATGGGCCAATCGCAGCGCTTACTGTACCGCACGGACAGGGTTTGAAAAATAAACGCGTGCAGAGATCAGCTTATCGCAGGTGGCTAACAGATGGCAGCTGCTCTTACCGCTGCCGCACACTGCCCTCCTGCCCGACTTCTAGCCTTTGGGGCCTCCGAGAACAAGGCCAATCGCTCTTCCAGTGGCAACCCTTTGAGTATTTGGAAACCACCACTGGGTTTATATTTACTCCTCTCATTTTTCAAGTGACACACGTCCTCTTCCTTCAATGTTACCGCACTGGCCCATTTTCCAGACCCCTTATTCCTCTGACAGGTCTGTACTGTGGAAAGAGCACGGGTTTGGGATGAGAAGGATCTGGGTTCAAGTCTTAGCTTCAACCTTCCTAGCTGTTAACCTTAGGCAAACTACTCAGCTGACATAAGCCCTTTCTTTCTTCAGCTAAGACAGATATACTTCATAGTATTATTAACACACACACACACCACATTCAACATGATCCCTGACACATGGTGAGTTGCTAGCTCAGTAAACAGTGAGATCCATTTTCCTTGTTAGTCTTTTCTGTATGTACCCCAAGTTTCCAACAACTCTTTAAACGCAGTTCAAAGAACTGAACGCACATCCCTAGAGGGATGTGAACATCACAGAGTATATTTGGGTAACTATTTTCTATGCCCTAGAACTGAATCTGCATCAGAGCATCTCTGACTATTTTTTTATTTAGTTACAGCCTCTCACCGCTGGGTTCACACTGTGGTCAACTCAGACCGCAGATGCACAACTGCTCCCAAGGCAGATTCCCTAAGCATACCTGGGCAACTGGCTTTTGGGACTGGCCCCGAGTGATCCATATTTCCTTTTCCAAGATCTGCTTAATGAGCATTTCTACAATTTTGCCCACAGGCAACGACAAGTTCACTAATCTGTAGTGTTTTATTCTTGTCATTTTTCTCATATCTCTTCTATTTCCCATGAATTTGCAAAGATGACCGATCATGATTGTGCATTCTCATTCTTTAGGACCAGGACCTACACACACTTAAAAGTAAGTGAGGGACGCCTGCCTTTTTCCTCATGGGGTTTCAACTTTTCATATTTTTTAAGTCACATATGTTTTAGTGTTTCTAGTTTGCAGATGAAATAGTTCTCTGCTGAAGAGGGAAATAAAAGAGACATAGTTAGAAAAATGGGATTTGCGAGTCCCCGCTCGTCAGGGCTACCGCCTCCTCCCCTGCGGCCTCTTCCGTGACCCCAGCACACCTGGGATTTCAGCTTTCTCAGAGACGGCTGTTCTTTGCACCCATATTTGGTTTTAAGCGCTGCCTACCGTACTGTGTACTTTCTAAAGAACGTCTTATGAAAATCTGGGTAGCCACATGATTTTTCTTCACGGTCTCACCTAAATTATTATAATGATCTACTGTGTACCTACAGTAAGGAATAAGCAATCAAGTTTTAAAATCTAGTGAGAGTCATTCTAACACACATATCCTTTTGCAACCCTAGTTAAGGCACCCTCACGGCCTATCTCAGCAGCTAATTGTTGTTTTAATTTCAAAGATGGTAACAAGTTCTTTCTTATGTCCCACTAAATCTCCCCTGTTTTCTCTGAATCAGCCACAAACCATTTTCTAAATGCCAAGCATAGTGACATGTTAATTTCCTCTTGTTCAGTACTTGAGAAGCAGATAGAAGCAGGCCCGCATCCCTCACAAAACCACCACGGAAGTCCCTTCATGTGCTTCAAGGCTTTAACTTCTCTCCAACAGAGGTAATTTCTCCAACGTAACCATCACCTGCTGTTGGCTTTCAAACACCATGGTTTTCACAGGTTGCCAATTCTTCCTCCTCTGCTGCAGTGTTATCTGGGGTCACACATTCTGTGTGCTCATGTTTTCTGGGCTCAGCCCATCCCTTCCCAGATTTCTGAAGATCCTCAGGCTTTCTGAAGACTCTTGCTCAGAGACACAACTTGCCTTCCAGAGCTGGAGGGCAGAGGGAAAACCCACACCCCACCAAGAGGAAGGGGACTACTTTGGGGTGCACCAGGGGCCTCGCCTAAAAAGCCGCATCCTCTTCTCCTTTCCCCGAGTGCAATTTATTTTCCTTTCTTCAAAGCAGTGAATATTTATTTCCCTCCTTCAAGGGTTGGGCAAAAATCTCTGCAATGCAAAATAAACCCTAATCAAAAGTTCCCACCATTCCTCATCCACACCCCTGAATCTCTGGGAGCACCGTGGTTTTGTGGAACAGGCCTGACAGAGCCAGGAAGCCTGGGCTGAGGCTGTCGCCCTTCTACCGTGCCCAAGTCACTTCATACTCTGAGCCAGTTTTCTCCACTGCAAAGCGGCATGAGAAGAGGCTCTCGGGATTATTACAAGACCAAAGGGAACGATGTCTGCAGAGTGCCTAGCACACAGCAGGTGCTCAGAAAACCTTAGTAAATCAAAGTGATCATATAGGTACATGTACTGACCTACTGTGTGTCTACCACGTGCCAGGCACTGCTCTAGTCACATTACACACAAAACCTTACTTAATCCCCACAACATTATGCAGTAGGCAATATGAATCTCCCGTTTCAGAAGTGGAAAACACAGGGGTTGGCCAACTTCCTCAAGGTCACACAGCCAGCGGTCTCTGTATTAGTTTCCCAGGGTTGCCATAACAAGTCACCACACACTGGCTGGTTAAAACAACAGGAATTTAATGTCTCACGGGTCAGGAGGCCGGAACACAGAATTCAAGGTGTTGGCCAGGCCCATGCCTTCCAGAGGCTCTGAGGGAGAATCCAGCCCGTGCCGCCCTCCTGGCCTCTGGCGGCTGCTGGCAATCCCTGGCTTCCTTCAGCTACGCCGCTCCAACCTGCTGCTCCCCCCGCACAGGGCTCTGACTTGTGTCTCCTCCGTTTCTGTCTCCAAATCTCCCTCTTATCACAGCAGTCAGTAGGTCTGGGGCCCACCCTAGCCCACTATGACCTCGTCTTAACCGAATCCCACCTGCAAAGTCCCTACTGAGCACTACGGTCACAAGCGTAGGCTTCCAGGTTAGGGCTGACTTCTCTTTTTTGAGGGGCACAATCAGACCCACTACAGTCTCAGTGCCAGATTCTGAACCCCAGAAATCTTCACCAAGTTCTTAACTTCTGCATCAAGATGTCAAACATCATAAATAGATGGTTGTGACTGTTACTGGAAGTTGGCAGCATGGTCCATGATGCCCCATAGGAACCCTCGATTTCCTTCCTCTAGTTGCTTTCCAAGCCCTCGATGCCTCCATAGATTCTCTATGGTCGCCGACAAGTTCGTCCTCACACAGTAAGATTTTCAGTGGGTGAGAGGCGCCTGCTTTCTTGGCTGCCCCTGGCTGTGCGCCTTCCCTCCAGGCTCCCTCAGATAAACCAACCCAAGGATACCAGAAATGGCAGAAGCACATCTTAGTCTTCCCAAAACGTGGTCCTCAAAAGACCCCCTCGAGCTTCCAGGGGCTCACCACAAGGCACACTCTGTCCTCGGCTCTCATCCCACACCCCTCAGGCCTCTTGCTCAGCCCTGCGGAACCCCGTGAACCACGATGGGAAACGAGGGGAGGGCACCCCCACCCCAGGGCCCCGAGTGGGCCTGGCTGACACAGCCAGCTACTTTTCTTCCCCCAACTGCGCCACCTTGTCTTCCTGACCCTTCATCAGGGAGGGCCTGCACCACGGAACCCCCACCCCCCACGGCACCCTCCCAGGCCCTGCAGGGGGAATGGGGCAGGCGGGTGCTGCAGGGGTCAGCACCCTCCCCACCCCAGGACAAGGGCAGAACCATCCGATTCACCCTGGGGTGACTCCCTCCCAATCACCATCTAGTGTCTTTGTCTTTGTTTTCTTTACTTCCAGGCCACTAACAAACCTTAGAACAAAATAGAAAAAGAGTGAACTGATTCTTCTTTGATTTCATTTAAATTTCCAATCATTTTTAATGGTCTTCTGTCTTAACGTTTGGGGAAGCGGTGGGCTGGGGGGCTTGAGGCAGCCAGGTACAAGCCTAGAGGGACGCGAGGAGAAGGTTGTAAGAAAGAAGGTCCTTCCTTGAGAACCCCTCTCCTGCTGTGTGCCAGAACTCCATCTTCTCAGGGTCTCTGTTCCCCAAGGAGGGATAGTCGTTGAGGGATTACAGTGCCTTGGGAACGATTCAGCATAGCATTTATTCTTAGAAATGTTTGTCCTCCTCTGTACCCACCCCATCCGCATACCGGCTTCTCTCGGGACACAGAGCTGAGCCCATCTCGGAGCCTGTCCCTGAAGAGCCCGGAGCGCGCTGACAGGCGAGGCCAGCGCAGAGAAGCGCAGCAGAGGCCACTGACCGCTGCCTGCGGCCCAGGGGCTGCCCTCGGAGCAGCTTCATGAAGAGCCCACAGAGGGAGCGGGGAGGGTGGAGAGGGGTCACTCGCGGCATCAGTTCATCATGAGGGGCTATTTACAAAGGGGAGGATGGAGTGCCGGTAGTGAGGAGCCCTGCGGAGCCCCCAGCGCCCTACAGCGGAGGGGCAGGGTGGTGAGTGGCTGCCAGAACCAGACACAGAGGACCTGTGTGTCGGTGGCTGGAGCTCTCGTGGCAGGGAGGCAGCCCGCTGACGTGGCACTCACAGGGCAGCCCCCCGTGCCCAGCGCGGTGGAGAGGGGTGCAGCAAAGGGCGGCCATCCACCACAGGCAGAAGAGGGAAGAACATTCCTTCCAAGGGAACCGCGCAGAGGCAGGACTCTCCAAATAGCACCGTTTGCCCGGGCACAGGAACACAGGACAGGAAGTCGGAGCAGAGGGAGGTCAGGGGCCCGACACAGCTGGCGGGGAGGGAGGTGCGCGAGGAGGGCACGAGGAGAAGAAGGGGGCCAGCAAGAGGCTACTGAGCACAGGATGTCCGAGGGAAGAGGAAGAATCTGGATCAGGGCTTGCTGGTCAGAAGAGCTGCACAGATTCTTGTTCTGCTGCTCAGAATTGTGAGACACTGAGGGAGCCTTTTAATTTGCAAGGTTCACTTTCTCATCCACAAATATGGGCGCTGTCCTGACAGTCAGAGTCTGGGTGAGTGAGGGGCCTCGCATGGGCAAGGAGATGGACGCGCCCTGGCGTGCTGCAGCGCACGGCCTGTGGGCCCCACATCAGCCCTGAGTCCGGGCAGGAAAGCAGGAGGCCTAGCCACGGCAGTGACGGGGGAGGGACAGGCATTTAAGAGCCATTGCTCTGGACCTGAGGATGAGCAGGGGGAGGAGAAGGTCCTAATTGAGTGACTTGGGTGACCTGGCAGACAGATTCGACAGTAACCAGGTTAAGGGACACAGAGAGGACAGGGAAGGTGGTTCTGAACACGTCAGCTTCGAGGACCCACTGAGGCATGCAGGGTCAGGACTTGGCGGGTGGGTGAAGCCACGGGAAGCAAGGGTCCCCGGTGAGCAAGCACTCAATAGCGAGTGGGAGAAACCCCATTACGACGAGCTGAAGAAACCAGTGGGGACTGGGAACCACACACAGCAAAGGCCATTATCCCAGGAGCCTGGTAGTGGAAGGCCAAGACAGGATGGCATCTTTTCTTCCTAGCATGGCAACCCCTGAACCTGTTCATAGGCTAAAAAAGAAACAAGACCAAAATAGCCTCAAGACCCAGGGGAAATGATGGCTCGAGATGCAGACGAGACGACGGGCAGGGCCCCAGCGGGAGCCCGCCTCAGGAGAGGGGCAGCAGCCTCCTCTGAGTCTAGAGGGCGAAGGGCAAACTGGACACCTGCCACGAAGGTGGGCCGGTCCCATCCCTGGCTTGTCACCTCCCCTCATTAGAGGGCACGCAGGGGGCCTTTCTGACGTGGCTAAGCCTTTCCCGGCACAGTCGGGGCTGTTCTCACGTGCAAGGAGGTGCAGTGAGCTCTGCCTGAGGCAAGACATCACTGAGTGTCCGGTCACGCATGCTGGTGAAAGCACACAGCGCATTAGCTGCTCCCGAGCGGCATCTCCCTTGTCCGTTACCTCCCTCCCTCTCCCCAGGATGAGGGCACCGATCAGAAACGTTAATACGGACCAAACAGAAAGCACGTGCGACCAGAAACGTGCTGTGATCTTCAGAGAAGAGACCCGTGCTGATACACCCGGGCCCCGGGCCCCGGGCAGGCGGGACTCACGTAAACACACGGAGGCTGCGAGGAAGGAGGCCCAGCTAGGGACACCGAGGGCTCTCCCGGTGCTTGGTGTAGGGGCACTTGCAGTTTCTCTCATATCCAGCTTGTCAAATTCCTCTCTGTCAGCTAAGGCATCTGACAGGCTTAATTATTTCCTTAGGGCTTTGTCCTTCCCATCAGTGAGAAAAGGCAATTGGAAGGGATTTGGGTTTAGCTGTTTGGATTTAAAAAAAGAAAAAAATCCTTCTTATATACATACATATAAAGACAGATGTGTGTGTGTGTACATACATATGTATACATATTTTGTGCATACACACACACACTTTTTTTTAAACAGTGTTTGTGTGTAAGGACAGGCAGATTGGACCTCTGGCCCACTGCCTGGATGGCCACTCCAAGTCTGGAAGAAAAGGCACCAGCAAAATGGACCTCTCCCAGCAGTCAGGAGCCCTCAACAACGGCTGACAAGCCACACTGCGCCGCAGGGCGCTCACGTGCAGACCACAGCTGTCAGGGGTTCCTTCTGAGGTGCTTCCTGTTCTTCGCCTTCAAAAACCCTTTTCCTGGGGTCATCACTAAGAACAAGATGAACACATTTGCTGTTCATTATGATTTCATTTCTCCCATCTCCCCTGATAGCTCTGAATTACCAGTAGAAGCTGCAACAAATTGTCAAGAGATAAAGTCAAAAACTAAGATCATCCACAGAAAAAGACTACGAGGCTCTGACGCCACGAGCGAGCCGCACAGGCTGCACCCTCAGTCTCCCTGACAACGGGCATGCTTTCAAAGGCAGCCTCGCTGAGTGGCTGATCTCACGGCACAGAGATGTCTGCCTTCCTCCCTGAGCAAAGCTGAATGCGGCCACTTGATTTCCTGTTCGCCAGTGTTCCCCAGTGCAATGCTGCTTTTCAAACAGTCACCTTGTGTGCCGTTCATTCTCTTCTATTAGAACTTATGTTCTTGACGTTCTCAACATATTTTTGATCACCTTCCCTAAATACCTTCACATATGGGCCAAATTCAGTGCTCAAGAAATGTCTGCAGGTTGGATGGTCGGTTCATTCATCCATCCATCCATCCAATCAATCCTAGATAAAGTCTATAGAATAAATGTACCCACTTCCAGGGAATTCTGCAGAGATCTAAGAGCAAATCAATTCAATTTAGCAAACAAATGTTGAGCATGGTTATGTGCAAGACAGTGATAAACGAGAGAGACATAAAGATGAGTAAGATGTAGCATCTACTAAAAAACAAGACAGATAAATAACTAATACAAGGACGAACCTGAGGGCTAGTCTTCAGGTCTGAAAGATAAACAGAAATTAGATCCGCACTACGGGAGTGGGGATGAAATCCGGAAAGACCTCCTGGCAGAAGGGGTATTTAAAATAAAACCTTCAACAACGAATAAGAATTTGACAGGAAGAAATGTTAGCTGAACACAGAAGACTCGATCACAGTTTGGTCATGACCGCAGCCAGAACCGGCAAAGGCCGTAACTCTTCAACAGCTGCTCGTCATGATCTCCTGTTCAGGGTGTGGGGATCACATCCCCTGCAGATGTGATTTAGCTTTTTCCATCCTGCATTTCCTGAATTCTATGCATAACCTCCTGGGCCTCCCTGCCATCCTCATCTCCACAGTTCAAGGTATGTGTTAGCAGAAAAGGAGCTCAGGTTCACACTGGCTGTGTTCTTAGAGGTGGGACATCACCACCCTTCCTCCTAACCATGCCAAGATGCAAGAAGGAGACACAGAGAGCAGCCCAGGCCAGGCTCAGAGTACAGGGCACTGCACCCAGGGTCTAGACTGGTGTGCAGTGCAGAATGCCCGAGCTGCCCCTGTGGCATGAGCAATGACACCCTTCTGCTATGATCCTAGGCACTACTAAGGGCTCGTCAGACAGGGGCTACAACTTCAGATCAAAAGCAATCTTCATTTGCCTTTGGAACTGAAGATGGTCATATGATGTCCATTCCCCAGCCCATTACACGGTCCTTGACACCAACATAAAACACAGACCCCCTATAAGCCGACTTCCCCACATCCATGTGAATCCAGGTTCACTCAGGGTACATACCATCAAGGCTCCTATGAAAATCCTCTCTCCTTATGTGATCTGAAACCCCCCCCCAAAAAAGAGACTGGTTTGTTTGAATAAGACTCCTCTACCAAGGTGCAAATGCCTCTTGGGCTGATAAAACTCCATTCATAATTAAATTATTAAGAAAGCTAGATTCTTTTTTTCCCCTCCTTCTACAGTAAAATAGCCAATGATAAACCTTCCTGGACTGAGATACAAAATAGTCTGGCGGCTTATGACTGTTGACACTAGGGGGTCTTATGTTGGAATTGATGAGTCTTGGGACTACAGGTCTATGAACTGTCCTAAAATTCAAAATTTTGCAAGTATGTACAAGAATGAATTGTTCTAGGGAGAGAATACAGTCTCACCAGATTCTTGAAGGTATTCATGCCCCTCAAAAGGTCAAGACTGTCCGGTGGACACCCAGGCCTGTGCCTGCAGAGGAGTCAAAGAAAGGAGAGCCAAATTTAGCCTGCACACACTGCCATCTGAGACTCCTTAGGCTTTGCACAAATTGTAAATCGATTCCTACTTCATGCATTCAAGAAGGAGAAAAACGAAGCACAGAGGGATGGAACTTGAAAGCAGGCAGCTGTTTAAAAGCAGAACTGGGGCCAGACCTGGTCTTCCTAGTCCCCTGAGTCCTCCTCCACAGGGTGATTCCCTCCCCGATTGGCAGGGCTTAATTATGTGAAGTTTTCTAAAGTTGGCCTAACTGGGTTTTCCACCATTATTAGTGTGAGAGATGCCCTGTAAGGCCTGGCACGGAGAGGCCGACCCCGAGGTGTGACCGAAGGCTCTGCAGCTGTCCTCAGCTTCCTGCTGGGCAGGGCTCTTCGCTCTCCAGCCAGCCTTGTGCCTCGTCTGGGCTGTGCTTTAGACCACCAAGCAGGAGAGGACAAGACCACCAAGAAGACAGCGGACTTGACAGCCTTTTTGAAATGACCATTTCAGTGCAGCAAACAAGTGGGTGAAGTCTGCCCTAGCTTGTCATGCAGTATTTTTAGCACTTACTCTGTGTTAAAGATCCTTCCAGGCACGAGGGATACAGTAGTCCACAAAGCATGTATGACCCCTGCCTTCATGGGGTTCCCGCTGACCATTATGACAGAATTGTCCATTCTTTGCCCAAGACTGAGTTTAACAACCAAGCAGGATCCACCAGAGGCAGAAAGCCCTCAGAAAGGGCAGAGGAGAGGCTTCCAGATTCAAGCCGAGGTCACCAGGGGCCTCTGTCCACCCGTGTCCCTAAATAAGATGATTCTCTCTCATCTACTCAGTATTTAGACTGTCACTAGTCTGAATGACTCAAGCTTAAGAGCTCACATCCTGACCCCTTCTACGCTTTCTACCAGTCGGCCCTTTGTCCAGTCTTCCCTGCACTCTCAGAGCCCCAGTGACGTCTCCCTTGTTCACCTCCCCGACACGCATCTCCCCATGTCTGGGGCGCCCTGCATTCCATGCCACACCAGTTCCCCTAAAATGCCACTTTCTCTCTGGAACTCTCAGAGTCAAAGCCCTCAATGAAAGACAGTATGGATGTGGAAGGAAGTCCTTGATATATTACTGAGAGAAAAACAGGCTTCTTATAGAACTATATGCAGAATAATATGGGATTCTGAAAAAACATCTGAGCATCTATGTATTTGCATATGGCATGAGTCTAGAAGGAATCAGGGTTGAGAGAGGGTGTCTGACTTTTTCCTTCACACAACTTCTTCACTACTTCATTTTTAGTAACTAGTATGTACTAGTCATTTGAGAATTTAAGCCTCCATCATGACCAAATGGTCACAGGAAGGAAGGGCCCCTATGGGGGCCCCACAGACGTGGGCCAGGCCCTGTCTGCCTTTGCATTCCCAGTCTTTTCTACATCATGGCATATGATGGCTTTGAGCAGAAGAGATGAAAGAGGGGGAAGGAGAGAGGAAAGGAAGGTCTTGGATGCACGTGTTAACAGGTACATGTGACAGAGCCACGAGGCCTCGAATGAATGATGGGTCAGCAGTCCCTTGCTGGTGACTCACAGTCCATCCTAGGCAACTGTTGAGACTTAAGCACAAGGGACTTTGTCATGCCCATAAAGAGGTTTACAGATTAAAGTGCAGAACTTGCTTTTAAGAAAATACCCAGAAGCATGACAGGCAAAGAATGCATGTAATTCTGCAGGGTTGAAGAACAAAGAGAAGGAGGCAGAACAAGACAAAGAGGAGAAACAGGGGGAGGGAGGCACCGCACGAGGCCCCAGGAAGCGCTGGTGATCTGGGGATGCAGGCGGCACATACAACACACACCGAGGGAGCACTTTCTGCAAAGTGGGGGAGAGCCAGACCACGGGGAGCTGCAGGCGGGCACTGCCCTGGAGAAGGAGCCAAGGGCGGACCGAAGAGGTGCTCTCGAAGGGGCGAGGGAGGGTATTTCAGGATAGAAGACAGTGGAATGTACTGGGAGGGAGGGAGGGGCCTGGGAAAGTGTGAGATCAGGTTGGCCATGGCTCAGGATGCCGACGAAACACGTGGAGCAGGGTGCAGAACACGGAGCACTGGTAGCACAGACACGAAGGTGTACCAGAGGGGAGGAGAAGGCCGAGGAACCTCAGAGATCTCTTGCTAGGCTCTCTTCACGGGGGTCCCAGACTGTCTGGGGAGCGGTGGTTGGGAAGAGGCAAAACTAACCTCCATGTGCTGTCTTCACCTCTCTGGCATCAACAGTCCAAGCTACGAGGTCTTGCTATCTCTACCTCCATCCACACTTTGTCTAACTAGATTTTCTAAAATTTTCAATGAAATCTGCCAGTGTGAGAAGTACTGTGAAGGAAACGAGGACATGCATCCTGAAAACTGCTTCTTTGCTTTGTATAACTTCTCTGCGTTCATTTTCCCAGAGGAACGTTGGGTTTCCTAGGGAGGAGGGATCATCCTTTATCACTGGAGCGATCAGAAGGAACTGGAAAACACACAGGTGACTGGCACCTAGACAGAAGGTCATAAAGAGCAGGAAGTTCAAGGACGCTGCTCTGACCAAAGGCTGCAAGCTCTCCTCGGATCAGGCACGCTCCCTCAAGGCAATTGCCAACTAGGTAGAGTAAGGGAAACAGTCTATAGGCAGAAGAGGGCGGGGGAAGGCCTGGCACTTTGGTGAGCAGCGCTTCTCCCTGGGGCGAGTAAGGGATTGCAGGGAAGCCCCGGGGGACTCACTGAAGCCACACAGCATGAATGAAACTTCTCTCCCCTTCTTAGTTCATAAGTTTCCCCATGCAGAAAATTGGGTAATTCTTACTCATGCATATGTATGAGAAGGCAATGAATACTATGAAAGGTTCTGAAGCCGGAGGACATAAAAATGTTAACTCTACATAAAGCGTTAGCCACTCGTGTGATGGACGCTCATGTCCTTCAGATGGGCTGGCCCAGAACTGAGAGGAGAAGCTGGGGAGAGATCAGAGGCTAGGTGGGCTTCCTCTGGACCCTGGTTACCAGTTTCCCCAGTTTGCAGAGGCCCCTAAAGGACCTCCCGCACTGGGAGACTGCAGGAGGGGAGGACACTCAGCCTTACAAAGGTAACTTGGGAAGACACAGTCACCCAGCCCCTTGGGCATCAAAGAGGTGGCCAATGAGACGTGTGCAAGAGCTCCA
This sequence comes from Manis pentadactyla, assembly GCF_030020395.1. Lineage (NCBI taxonomy): Eukaryota > Metazoa > Chordata > Mammalia > Pholidota > Manidae > Manis > Manis pentadactyla. The sequence continues at coordinate 6,078,865 of NC_080037.1, forward strand.
GTCTGCTCGTGGTCCTCTCATCCTCCAGGGCCCTTGGGCCTCTGCCCCCTTCCATAATCCAGGGACACCATGGGGAAGGGAGCACATGGCTGGGGAGCTGGGTTTGTGGGGTTCTGAAGGAAGAGGGCTTATAGAGTAGCAGTGTCTCTACGTGGGGAGTCACTGTCTGATTTCGGAGGGTCAGCATGGATAAGGAGGGTCATCTTTAAGAATCCTGAGAGCATGTCTTTGACTCCACAAAACACTAGAGCAACTAATTACCATGTATATTCTCTAATTATGTGGTTCTACCTATGCATTCTAGGCTAGGATAGTATCTCATTCCATTACAAAATAAAACACATTTTAAAAACCTTCAGTGCATTTTAACTCCCATGGGACCTTCTCCTTCTCCCTTTATAACGGTATGACCATTGCCTTGTTTAAAAGTGCCCACGTGTTGAATCCCACGGCTCATTTTCAATCATCATGCCGTGCCCCCCTTCCAGTCCCTACCGAGTGGCTGGCAGACTCCACTCCCCTCGATGAAAGGCTCCTGCAGAAGTCGCTGCACTGTCCGCCCCATTCACACCAGCCTTTCTCCTGCCTTTGCGCCCCTGCATCGGAGCCGCCCACTCTCCTTCCAGGGTGCGGGCCCTTCTCACTTGCAAGCCTTCAGAAAGGCTGCCCTGGGTGTTTCTCTCGTACTCTCATAATAAAGTACTAAAGGCGAACTTTCTAAGCTTTGGCACTGAACTTGACTTACCCTATTCTGAAAGATTATTCACTGTCTTCTGTCTTCCACTTTTCCTATCAGTCTGTGTTCTTTTGTAGGCAATATATTTCCCATCTGGATGGTTTTAAAATCTTTGTCATCAACATTTCTGTAGTTTCATTACTACCAGTCTGGAGTTTAAGAATCAGTTTCTTTTTACCTTGCTTGTAATTGAATCTGCTTCCGGAGTCTGAGGGTACTCATCTTTCCTTAATTGTCTGATTCGATCATCTACACCCTTGACTGTTGACTCAGTGAAACATGCTGCCCAAGGTCCCTGATTTCCCAAGAAATCCCCAAATGGCACAGAACAGGCTTCTCAATCCCTGACAGAAAACACTTTCCATTAAAATCTAGTTTTTTATGCCCTACAAAATGTTCTGCATTTTAGTAGGGTATCATTTTGGACCGATAAGAAAATATGAAGGCAAACAGGTGAGTGGGGTTGTCTGGGAAGGTGGACAACACTGAATGGTGTGGGAAACAGAAGGAAGAAAAGTCTGGGGGCCAGTCCTCCAACCATGTACCAGTTATGTCATCGCAGAACAGTTATCTAATATCTCTGAAGCTCTCAACTTCATCTTAAGAACGGGAATGACAGATTCCACCACCCATGGTTGTTTGACTGAGGTGCCACAGGCCAAGTCCCGTCCGACTGCAGAGCCTTTGTGGGGAAGGACCACGTCTTGCTCGCCACTTGTATGTATCATCAATCTCCTGCCCTTCTAACACTGCTCTGTTAAGCACGAAGTATTCTCCATCCACTTACAGCGAGCAGGCTGCCCAGATGAAGGATGCTGTGGGAGGAAAGGGCTTCTCCCACGGGTCGCAGCTGCTGCCTGGTCCATTAGCAGTGTGGGTCTGAGGTCATCCGGGGATGTTCTGCCCCAGCCATGCGCCCAAACACACAGTCCGGTCCCCGGCATGACCTGCTGGTCACCTTCCCACAGCCTCTGCATAAAAGACCCTGCATGTTCCAGGCCTCCCATCCCCAAGGATGCTAAGCTCCCTTGCGGTGCCCACCCCCGAGGGCTGCTTCCTATTTTCCCAGCAACTGGGGCCCAGCCCTGGCCTCAGCAATCCAGGGGGCTTCTCTGCTACCCAGTGGCTGCAATACACCTTCCACAATGAAGTCTGGACTCCAGCATAGGGGCCCCTCCACACTCATCTTCCTTGCGTGCCCTCCTTCAGCCACACAGGACTCTAAGGAGTGCTCTTTACACCTCAGGGGCACAGTTACAGCTTGGTAATTCTTTATATTCTCCTGTCTAAAGCACCATATGCATTCTGTCTCCCGACTGGGCCCAGACTGACAGCCCCACTTCCTTAGTGCCTGGCCCCGTGAGCCATGCACATGAGCCCTCCACGCATCCTTACTCCCTTCCCCAATTAGCCCTGAGTAACCTGCTGCTGCCTTACTCAAAAATAAAGTGTGGCTCAACACGGAGGGCCAAAGCTGGAAGGCACTTCCTCTCTTTCTAATCATTTTACCAATGGCTTGGATGTGAAATTAATGCCATTTGGGGGACTGCTGGAAATCCTGTGGGGACTCTGCCTGGTTTGATTATTTATACTCAATAATCAACTAGAGAAATACTTCCAGTATGGCTTCTGAAGGCTTCAAGTTAATTAATTTACTACCTCTGGTTTAAAAAAAAAAAGGATTTTTGTTTACTTGCCAGTCTATCCCTAATATCAAGGAACATAAATCTCCAAGGGACCGATTTAATCAAATGTGTTCATTTTATCAGTACCCAATAAGACTAACACAGAAGACACCTAGGCAGGAAAACTAAAATTCAAAAGCACAGTGACTTCTATAATGGCACTACTGTGACTTACTCACTTTAGCTGCTCAGTGACCCAGCACAGTGCCTGGCATGGGGATTTTCACGTATGCATATTTGTTTGCATGAAGGGAAATTGCATTTCATGGGCATCTACTCTTTGACCAGAGGCAAGGCCACCGTGCTGCCAACTTCTCAGCTGAGTTCCTACCTTTATCTACTTTGTCAACCAAGGCAAGCAACTTGAGAGGAGACAAAATCCAAACATAAATCTAGGTCCCTCCCAATCCCAAATACCCATTCTCCCAGTGAAGAAAACAGGAAGGCAGTCGGGGTGGGGTGGGGCCTGGCCAACAGAGCTGCAGGACAGAAGAATGACATGGGTGAGTCGGCGTCCCGCCGCGGGCCCCAGGAGGGCCCTGGCTTTCTGCACGTGTTACCATCAGGCACTCCTCTGCCCACAGAGCACACACGGGGGGCACTCCTCAGTCTCTATAGGAATCATTCCAGTCTCATCATGAAAGCAATTTCTAGGGATATTTGTGACCTCCTGCTTTCCCAAATGATCCCCCAACCCCTTCTCTACAGTTTCTGAAAGGGTAGGAAGGTAGGACAGACCACAACTATAGGAAATTGTGAGCACAGGGTGACGGAAAAACCCGGTTCTCTCATTTTGAACAACAGATATGCAATTACGAAATCTCCGTTAACATAAAACTAGCACAGAATGAAAAGACCTCAAATAACCACCAAAAGATTTGGATTAAACACCAAGCAGAATCCTTCATTGTTCCTAGGCAGTGCAACTGAGCACGAGAAGAGTTTTCCTCTTAATTTGAAAGATAAGGTAGACCTCCTTCTTGCTGCTTACCCCTACAAAACAACAGGTCTCAAAAGGGAAAAGCAGTAGAAATTTAGTTTGTCTGGACCCGTGAGCCAGGTGGTGGCTCCAGGAGATGAGAGTGGACCCTGGGGGCTGGGCTCTTACCTGTAGATAGGGTCCTGCATCCCCAGCATCTTTGGGCTCTTACCTGTAGATAGGGTCTTGCATCACCAGCATCTTGCTCTCATCCCAGGTCCACTCCTTTTTCTGCAATAAAAGAAGCTGCAAATGAATAAGTTAGGCTTGTCCTCTGCTGCAGGACCAGGGCACACCACGAGAGCTACTAATGCTTACGCAAAACACATGCACTCGCTCTGGGCCTCACTTCTTCCCCCTAAGAGGCCTAGAATCGATTGCTCCGAAAGGACAAGTGGAAACGGTCAAGTGCCTGGTCTGTTTCCTTCAAGCACTTGAGAGGAGCGTTTCTCTGGGGCACGGAGGATAGGCAGGAGCCAAGGTGGCCTCAGGGGACCACAAGCAGGCTCTAAATCAGAATTTCGTGGAGAAATTCAAAGAAAGAAAGAAAATAGGACTATACATCACTCAAGATGGGTGGGAGCAGTAGAGGGAACAAAAGGAGGAAGAAGGCAAAGAGCCTGTGAATGATGCTGCCAAATGCAAATGAAGGCAGACCCCGCCCTCCCTCCCCTACAGGGGAAAATGTTGGACGCAAGCCCACAAGTTAAGCAGGACACTTGCAGATTTAAATGATGTTCTTCATTCTGGCTGCGAACCCTAAAGAGACCTTGGAGTAGCTGGGGCTGAGGACAGAGATGGGGAGGAGTGGAGACGGAGGAATCCAGGGCAGCCCTGGGGACCCGGACCGCCAATGAGGTGAATGGCAGCCCAGGTGCTAGGGAAGGACCAGGGTCAGCGGCCACCCGGTCCTCTCAGGTCCCACCCCCAGGGGCAGGGACAAAGAAGCCCACTCCACCTTCATGGCCTCTGTCACTGAGGCGCTGTCATCCAGGACAGAGGGGAAGAACATACTCATCTCTCCATGAAAAAGCATCAAGACCGAAGGACAGACAGGAAAACGTATGTTGGATAAACGTTCAGTGAGCGCTCTCAGCTGTGCGCATTGCTCAGGGACAGCGCTCGGGGGAACCAGTCTGAAAGCACACCGGGCTGTGGGGCTGGGGGCTTCCACGAGGGACCAGGGGAGACCACGTCCAGCCCTTCAGGCGACATTCGGAAGCAGCAGCTTAACACAACACCGTGCACAGCCGCTGGGCACCAACACACACACACGCCAGTTAGTCCCCAAATTTTGATTCAATATCAATCCAACCCAGAGAGGAGGATTTTAGACTTGTTTGCAAGCATTTACTGTTTTACAGACAACAAAACTCAGCTCTAAGAATTAACTGTATTTTCAAAAGTTGCCTTCCTATAATTGCTACCCATTGCCCTGTAAGGTTTTAGGGTATTAAATGACTAAACACAGAAACAAGGAGACTAAACCTCTAAGTAGGAACCTTCCAGGTATATAAATACACCCAATCCAGACCCTCTTCTTTACCCCAGATTACCCCTGGCTTTGAAAACATTCCTCATCTGCTAAGTGTTCTGGACTTCTTGTCACCTTCGTTGACCTTCTGTGCACACTACACGTGCCAGCATCCCCCTCAAAACCTGCACTCTGACTGGTATCTCTGACTGATTTCCATGTGGTCTGGACGGCAGGGTAGAGACACACGTCCCTTTCGGCGTTCCAGCCATACACTCCTCTCAACCCAGCAAGGACAGGCTGACAGGATTTCAGCTGCCTCGTAACCTTACCAGCACACATTGGGACGGTTTCCAATTGACACACTGAGACATTTCACAGGACGCCCGTTGTAAACAGGCAATATACTTGTTCGCCATAGAAATTCTTTAAACAGCAATGCATGTTTAAAATAGTTTGATTTGGTGGCAAACTTAGATAATTAATATTAAATTCAGCCACATCTGTATTTGTGACGACATATTCTGCCTGACTTTGATTCGATGAGGTAAGCAACGTTTATTAAGCACGTCCTCTCCACGGCTGAGCCCACCCATTGAGATTTTATTTCAGCGATTGTGTTTTTCAGCTCTGATACTTTCATTGGTTCATGTTCCTGCCTTCTCTGCTGAGGTTTTCCATCCTTCACTTGCTTCAGGAGTGTTATAATTGCTCCTGGAAGTATTTTTAAGGTGGCTGCCACAAAATCTCTATCAGATAATTCTAACATTTGTCATCTTGGTATTCACTGTGTTTTTTTTTGTTTTTGTTTTCTTTTTCATTGATGGTGAGATTTTCCTCCTTTCTGCTGCAGCGTGTGATTTTTAACTGAAATCTGCACATTTTGAGAATTATGTTTTCAGACTCTTGATCTCAAACTTTATCTTCTCGTGTCACTGCTCAAGCAGGGGAAGGGAAAGGACATCACCTAGTTGTGACCAGGCAGAAGTCAAGGCAAGGGTTCCCACTGGACTTGTTACACCCAAGGGGTAGGGGGCTCCACACCACCAGAGGGTGGGGGCTCTGGCACCCCACGGGCCTTCCGCTGGCTCAGAAGGGCATGGGTACCCGACTGCTGCCCCTGCCGGGCCCTGTGACCCCAGGCCAGTCTAGACTCTGCACTGACCAGGAGGCCCGTTACCAGCTGCCAGGGCTCAAAGTCCTGGCTCTCCTCTTGGCCTCTGACACCAGCTCGGGGAGGCTGGGGCACCTCATCACAGCCTGGCTGGCTGGGGACCAGTTTCTCTGCGTGGTTTGGCTGGATGAGTGGTGGTTGCCTGCGAGTGTTCTGCCTTGCCAGGCCACCCCTTTCCTCCGCCGCTGGCTGGGGCACAGGCTTTGCCTGGGGCTTGTGTCTGTTCCCACTGCCCCATCTGTGCTGCTGGCTTCTTCAGCTCCAGGTCTGGGTTACGTGCAGTGAAAACACTGCCCGTGGGACTCACGACCATGTAACTCCCTGGGACCCCAGCCTGCCTTCTCTCCTCCTCTGGGAATCTTATGATTGTTTTATATACAATGTCCAAGGTTTTCAGTTGTACATTAGCAGGAGGAATAAGGGAGAATGCATTTATCCCCAGAGCAAGTCTGGTTTGTGTGTTTTAAGCTCCGGTGCCGGGGCCCACCTCTTTGGTCTGAGGTGGGGCCCAGCAATCTGCAGCCTTAACAAACACTTCAGGTGCCTCTGATGCGACTAGTGTTGACAGCCACCGCCTTTACCACTGAAAGTCAAACTGATGTGTCCGACTGGAGGCTCTCCTCCATGCAGAGCATCACCCCTGCAGTCTCAGCCCAGCACAGGGAGGGACCCGGCCACTCCAAGCAGTCACCTGACAATGATCCCACCACTGTCCCTGGCCAGGGACCCCTGGTGTCACACAACAAATGGCCGCTGTGAGGTGATCCCTGGGAGGGGTAGCAGCAGAGGCTGCTCTGCTCCCTAGGGAAGGGAGCCTCAGTTTCCCCAGGTTCTCACTCTCAGGAACGCCTGTGATGAGTCCGTTACTCTGCTCTGATTTCAGAGTTAGCAGAGGAGGCACTGACGCGACGTGCCAGGAAGGCCACACCAGTCTGGGCAGCTGCCGCACCCACTGTCCCTATGGGGAAAGCCGCCCCGGAGGCTTCTGTGTGTGGACAGTTTGCGGGTGGGCGTCTGACGACCCCACCCCGGCTGGCCTGGCTCTGACAGATGGGGCTCAGGGTCAGCAGCTCACTGGCCACGAGGGCGGTCCAGGGTTGCCCCACCGTTGAGCTCCCCAACTCTACCCAATCGGATCCTGCACCGAGCCTAGGCTGGACCCCCGCAGTGAGGTGGTTTTTGTGACCTGCCGCTTATCTTTCCACTCAAACTGGCTGCAGGGCTGCGACAGAGGAAGCCTCCGACGCGGGCTGCTTCCTCCTTGTCTGCCAACGAGCCCCCGTTATCAGCGCAATCTGAGCCACACTCTTCCTCCAGACGCTCAAGAATGTAACAAATACACAGTCATTCAAAGGCAAGAATAATGAGGCCAAGTTAATACAGAACAGCGATATTCCTTCTCTGGAAGACCTAATAAGACGCTGGGGAGACCAGCCTCCAGGGGCACCTCGTATTAATTTAATGAGGCTGAATGGCAGCAGGGTCCACAGCAGCCTGAAAATACTTCACTTTCAAAAGAGGTACCTGCATCCATACAGACTATCCTGAGAAAAATAATCCACAACCTACTTATTTTCCTTTTCTGAAAATCCCATTAAAACCCAGGCCTCTCCCTTTAAAGATCAACCTGAAACACTGAGGGTCAGAGAATTAACTTACTTCCTGCCAAGACCACCTAGTCCAGTGGCAAAACCCAACTTGTCCGCCTCTAGACCCCAGGTTCTCTTTGCTGCTCCAACTAATGAAACCAAAGATTTTCTCTCTCCACTGCCAGGAAGCTCCTCATATTCAGCAGAGGGTGGGGGTGAGGGGCACGCAGTGTGTGCTTTTATGAGACCGCTGAAGGGGGGAAGCACTTCTTGGGTACAAGGCCCTTTCCTTTACCTATTGAGCACAACTATCCACTCCTCCCTGGAAAGGTACAGCCATTTGGTCACTCCACCACCTCCTGGCAGGGGACATTACGGGGGAACCAGCTCTGAGGTCGGTCTGCCTGGAACAGTGCCAAAACCAGATGCAGAGTCAGGGCTAAACATCACAGTGCCCTGCTTTATTTTGGAACCCAGACATTACTAGGGCATCGTTGAAACCCTTCCCTAGGAATCCAGAAGTGGAGGAAGAACTTGACATTAACTTCCTATCCCTCCCGGGACATACCAGTGGGGCAAAGTCTGCAAGCCCCACCATTACTCATGCCCCTGACAGCAGTGGGGACTTCTCAAAAAAAAAAAAAAAACACCAAAACACCAAAACCTTGCAAAGGCCACAGGAACTTCGCTTGACAAGTTCTCCATGCTTCCAGACAGAACAGGATGAGTCTGAAAATACAGCCATCACCACCCGCAGGCATAACCTACAGTTACAGAGAACACATTTCAAAACCCACATGCTAAGAAATCCTCACACCACAACGCACCTGATTCCTAATATGCCTTTTTTAAAACTAGCAGAAAGTAAAGACCTAGAAACACAACACAGTAGAAAGCTGCTGGACTGTCCATTCCTGGCTCTGTCGGCAACCACCTGGGTGACCTCAGGACAGTCACCAGGCCTCTCTTGTCCTCTGTGACCGTACCTAATCAATCAGGGAATCGGAATAACTCATTTTTGAAGTTCTGCCTCCTAAATTCTGGGTCGATAATTCTAAGTGCCTCTTTTTCTTACCCAATTAGACCTGAGCTCTGTGTTTCCATAGTAACTAACACTCACTACCCTTTGGGAAGGTCACTGGTCTCCTTGTGATGTGATATGCCATGGCCGGCATACAGGCTAGAGGTTAAAGACCCTGAATTAATCAGGCATTTCCTACCGAGCAGCTTTTCGTCAAAGGACTCTGAAGAGATTAGTACATACATGGAATGTGACAGTGGGAAGAACCTGCCTGGCATGTGAGCAAGACAGACCTGGTTCAAACATTAGCTTCACCACTGATGGCACTTGAGGTTTTAGGCAAGTTGCTCAACCTTCTTTTGCAAAACGAGTCTAAGAATGCTACCTACCCCATAGGAAGGTTGTAAGGATTTAACAAGTGTACTATTTATTTAAGTGTATTATTTATTTGCATCAAATAAGCAAATGGCAGGCACTCGATACAACGCTAACTATTGTTAGCTGTTCTCCCGATCACCGCGGTGTGCGAATACTCTTGGCAGTTTGCTCCCTCTGGTCTTCCTCACGGTCCCTGCCCTACAGGCTCACAATCTATGTGGCAAAGAGAGAAATAGCTACAATGCAGTTTTATAGGAGCTGCAATCGACCTGCATGTGCATATAGTGCCATTAAAAATAATTTTGCTGGACAGAGTCTGTGTCTAATAGCCCTACGCATCCTACCCAGTTCCTTGAACATACTGGGTGGTGGACACACAATAAATAGTTGTTAACGAGAACGATGGAGCCATTATAAAATGTTGCCTTAGGAGATTCCAACAAAGTTGTTGGTTTATAAGAGAAGCCCTTTCAGTCCTTCTGTCGGAAAACCCTTTGGATGGAGTTCAAGACTAACCTTTCTCCTTTGGAAGTCCTCTCCCTAACAAGTGGTGCTATGGTGTGACTCCAGTAGTGACATAAATAGTCATTACTATATACACGGAAAAGATAATTACTCAGGCCAAACTGGGAGTTGAAGAAAAGGTACTGACTGAGAGGTGGCAATGCAAAGCCAATTATCTTAGCTGGGTTCATACCACAAACGCAAGCTAAGATTCTTGAGGAACTTGAGAGTCATTATCTGCTGGCATCAGTTCAAGATGACAGCATTTCTAGACACTTGTTAATATGACCAAAAAGACGCTGTTTATCTACATTTCAGTGAGAGATGCTCACAAACACCCGGCTACTGCCGACCCCAGAATAAAGCACCTGATGATTAGAGTCACTGAACAAGTCTTCCTCATAAAACCACAGAAGCTAGCAATTTCCACCGAGGCCCTTCTGCGCTTGGGAAAGGCTCTTGACTTGTTTTCTCAAAGGGGCAGATTGACAGGAGGAGAAAGAGGGAAAGAGAAGACAGCTCAAACCAACAAACTAGACTTCATTTGATCCCACTGTTAGGTACTCAGTTCTTCCCCCACACACAGCACGTTCACACATCCAGCTAGTCAACAGCCACAGTAACTGAGAACACACTATGCATGGCCAGGGGGCCAAGTCCGTGCCGAGCTTCCAGGGATGGCCCTCGCCCTTAAACCATTCTCTGGGAGTAGGAATCCCCATAACTGAGCTTTTCCCCCAGCCTGGATGCACACCACCATTCACCAGTCACACAGGCCGGGGGAGAGAGGAGGCTCGGCGGCTGCTCTGGGGACTGTTTGACCTCAGAGGGTCCCATCCTGCCCCACAAGGTCAACACCACACACGCCCGCTGTGCCTCTGGGGCCTGCTTTCTCTATAGCCCAGCAGGTTCTCCAAGACCTGAACAGGTACCGCTAGCCTGTCTGCACACACACGAGCCCTCAACAGTACGGCTCTGGAGCCAGTGCGGAGCATCTGAACTGGCCAAGTCAAAGCCGTCTCCAGTCCAACTCTTCATTTTACAGTTGAAGCTCAGAGAGGAAAAATAACTTGTTTGGAAGCACACAGCCAGCAAGGGAAGCACCAGGACAGGGACCCAGGTCTCTGCATCTCAGCCCGGGGCCCCTCGGCACGCCACACGGACCCAGGGAACACCAGCCTGTTGTGAGTGGGAGGAGACCAGTCACCACCACCACACCAGCTGGTAATGTCAGGTTGCACATGGTACCAGTGCCTCTGGCGGAGTATCAGCCCTGTTTGTCCACCTTCAGCTGCCCACAAGATCTCCAGCACTTAACCTGATCAGGATGGCCACCTCCGAAATCTGGGGCTGCTGATTTCCCTGGAGACCAGTGCAGCACGTCTGCACTCAGCCCACGTCAATTCTATAGACAGACAGACAGACAGATAGACACACACACACACACACACACACACACACACACACACACACACACAGAAACCAGGAGATAGGCACGTCTGCACTCAGCCCACGTCAATTCTATAGACAGACAGACAGATAGACACACACACACACACACACACACACACACACACACACACACACACACACACACACACACACACACACACACACACACACACACACACACACACACACACACACACACACAGAAACCAGGAGATAAGATGGCAGAGAGGCTGATTACTGGTCATGTGCATTCATCTGTCCGAGGCAGTGTGAAATGAACACTGTGATTAAAGCAATTATTTAAATCCCAGGCACAGCCTGAAAGGCATGCCGTGCGGGGGTGGAGAAAATGAGTTGGGAGGCTCCTCGCTCCCAGGCCTGGCACCCGAAGACTCAGATCTAGGATAGACCTGTTAGATCGCCTCTTTTCTCTGGAGAGAACCCAGCCCAGCAATTACCAAGGACGGAGTTTCACAGTGAGTCACAAGCCGCGTGGGCTCCGGAGGGAGATGCTTCTGCAGCTCATTCTTCATTCACTCGGGGGAGGGAGGCTGGCTTCTTGGCCACGTGACCCCTCAGCACACAGTTGTCTTCACATGTGGCGGGATCTTGGGCAAAATATACAGACTCTCTAACCTCAGAGTTTTCACAAGCAGAACACGGCTGATACCGCATATGGTATACGAAGCATGGAGGACACATGAGATGGGAAGTAAGACTGTCCCCTGAGGGCAGAACTACGAAGTCACCCCATAATGGGTCAAATCATAGGTACACCAAGTTACACAAAGGGGGAAGAACAGGCCCCAGGGCAGCAGGCCTAACTCAAAGGAAGCAAAGATGACGTTAAGGACCAGGGTGCAGGAAAGATGACAGGAGCGTCGGCCCTGAAAGAACAAGCCGGAGAGTCCCGAGGGCAAACCCAGCAGAGGCTGTGGGACAGACGCCAGGAGCAGCACAGGCCCGACAAGGCCAAAGTGAATATCCAGGGACCCGTTAATTGTGGAGCCAGAGGCCAGGGAACATTCCTGCCATGCAATTAGCTGACCTGCCCCATCTCTGTGCTCACGGAGCAGCCCTCTAATTACCTCCTTCTTACACCACTCGCCTCCCATGGAAGAAAATGCGCTGTCAGGCTAATGGGAGGATCCAGTCCGGGACATTATTCCATGTCTCAAAGTGAATAAGGGCATCTCGTTTACACATCAGCCTCTTTTGAGACTTGTCCATGTGGTAACAACCCAATGTCCGTAACTCCAAGACTGATGAGTCTGAGTTTTGGGCTGAAAGGCTGACGGCTCAGCCCCTGGGAGGGCACAGTTTAGTGATCACGTTGTCTGCACGGCTTGTTTTCCGAGGTGACTGGGTGCCGTGAATGCTCACCAAGTGAAATGTCCACCTGACTTCAGTAGGACTGATGAAGGGAGTGCCCATCATGGCTGCGAAAGCACCCTTTAACCTGGGAAGTGTCCGCAACTCACAACCATTAGGTGATCAGTTGGTTCAGGAGGCCCCTAGGCTACCAGTCCCCCTCACACGAGGGCCAACTTATCTGACATGCATGTGTTGAGCACGTGATAGAAGCCAAGCTGGAGCTCAGCTTGGCTTCTTGAAGTATGAGCTCGGGTTGCCCTGGCCCATATTTGCCCCCTGACGGTGTCTCCTGCTTTTACATTCACATTGTCATCATCCATAATGTCTTTAACGGAGGCCCAACTTGCTGACAGGCCTCATCTACCTGAGGCCTCAGCCTGTTTCCGTACCTGTCCTGCTCCAGAACTCCTAGGAGGACAAGATCCTAGAGACTGTCCCATGGCTAACCACCGTGTGCATACATGTGGGGCAGGTGGAGGGGCAGAAAAGCTATCCCCAGGGTAAGAACAGCAAAGGGACCATGGACCCACAGCGGGGTTGGAAAAGCCAAATATACTTACTAAGCTATTAGAAATTCCCTACTAGTGGTGAATTATGAAGTCATTCTTTGTAAGAGTCTATCACATTTTCTGTTTTTCCTATATACTTCCAGCCTCACAGCCATAAACACTTTCTAGAACCACTTCTAAATATAGGCATTTTTAGGGAGCATAAGAGAACACGTTTTGGTTTAATATATGGGAGATCTTTGTAAATGTCCAGCTAATCAGAGAAAAAATGGGCCCCCTCAGGAAGCAGTAAGGTCACCATCCCTGCAGGGCTCCAGTCATCCATCAGGTCACATCTCTTGCATGGAGCACAGAGATTGAATCCTTGAATTGGCCAGATGACTTCCCTTCATCATGCTCTCAAACACCTGGCTCCCCAAGTTTATGTTGTCTACTATTATGCATTTGTCTTTACCTTCCATAACCCGAGGCCTCAAGGTCTGCCTCAGGTTCCATCTGAATTAAGAGCGTCTTAGGTTTGGAACCAAAGCAGCCCCAGAGGCCTGTATATTACTACATCATGGTGCTACCATCAGTGAGTATAAAGCAAAGACATCATTAATAAAGTAGAAGGCATCAGCAATCATGGAACAAACAAGTGAAAAAGACCCTGCACATATCCTCCATCAGCCCAGGCCTTTCCCATTTCTCTCTGGAAACACACTCTCTCCCCTCTGCCATTACGCAAGCCTGCTCCTTCCCAGGGTTAACAGCATTCTCCCACAACACACACCATCATCACGAACAGCCAAGTGCTTAGAGAGCATGTGCTCGCTGGCCTGCCCACCCCAGCTCAGAGGCTTGCCCCTGGGCAGACAATCGCCCCCACCCTGGCACCCACCTCGGCCACACCTCAGTCTGCAGGGGGACAGCAGCAGGGCTGGGTCCCGAGGGCTGTTCAAACAGACGGGCTGAAGCAGCAGTGAGTGTGAGAGGAAGACACACAGATGCACAGTGGGGCTGGGCGCCACCTCAAGTGGGACTGAGGACAGCTCCCGCGACAGGAGGTGACCGCTGCGGGGGAGCCTCCCCTCCTGCTCACCTGTTCCTTGTCATCACTTAAAAGTAGTTCCCAAGATCAAGACCCGAAAATAAAGGCATCAAAGCAGGGAAGGGCATTTGGATGTGTGAAGCAAGGATGACGGGAGATGGGCCCTGCCCCCCAGCAGACACCAGGACTGATGGGGACACTGGCCCCGCCTCGCTCCAGCTGCAGCCCTGCAGCGCTGTCACCGGTCTGGGCGGCCACCTCAGCAGCTGGGTCTGCACAGAGAGCAGCTTAGAGGAGCAGGTGGCCGCTCCTGCCACCCCTGGCTCCCCTTTCACCACGGGCTCCCATTCAGGGTCCCTTACCTTTTTCTTCTTCTTCAGAATCACTTTCACTCCATCAACTGACACCATGATGCTCACTTTCTTCTTCTTGATGTTCTTGGCTTTAAACTCATACTGCAAGGGAAAGGAGAACAAAGAAGCACAGTCCAATTAGATCAGTGCCATGTGCAGGGCGCAGCTAGCTCGGGACCCGCAGGAGAGGGCCACAGACGGGCCTGGGAGCTGGAGCCGCCCCCGGGGGGCGGGGTGCTCGGGGCCTGTGAATGCAGGCGGGTGTCTGCGGGCAGGGGCTCAGCCTGCTTCGGGTTGAATAGGGACTCAGTGGTCACCAGTTTCATTACTCAACCACCAGGAAGGACCAGACAAACGGATCTAATCCACCCCAATGAGATGAAAACAGCCTTTGAAAATCTCATCAGAGATCCAGAACCTTCCCTCAGCAACTCACTCTGACATTTAATGACTTTCACTGTCAGGCATGTCTTCCTTCTGTCTATCCAAATGCTGCTGAAAGTCTATTTCATCCTCAATGAAGATTAGGGTGAGTTGGCACCAGTCTTCGAGTCAGGGCTTTTTACAGACTAAAAGATAATTATGAATTCTAAATCATTCTTTACAAGTTCAAGTCCCAAACTGCTGTATCTGTAAGTCCGTCTCCAAGTCTACCCACAGCGCTGTTAGCCCGAAGTATTCCAGAGAGGACCTGCCTGGTGATAGTTAATATAAGGGGTTTCCTTGCAACCTGTATCTCTACACCCCTTTTTGCAATCCTGAACGGAGCTGCTCCGGCCCCTGCCCTGCATGCTGTTGGACCCTGGCTTCCTCCTCAAGCCCAGAGAGTTTTCTGTTAATCGGCTCATTCACAGCCATTTCTTATGCTTGCACAGATATTCATGACTGGTGGTATAATTCCACATCTTTCTCACTGTGCGTCATTCTGAGCACTTACCCAGTTCACTGACACCATCTTCACCTGGTCCCCATCTTGGTATCACCGCCTAGCAAACCTACCTGCCAAGCTCTCTAATCAAACATCTTTAATCTACAGATTAAAAAATAATAGTTCAGGACCCAGAGCCAAGACCTCTACTCCAACCCACAGGCCTCCTTCTCTGGAGCCTTCTATGCTCAGACCCTCCCCTCCATGCCACCCCACCCAAGCCTGGTAAGGCATCCTTGCCTGCACGTCTAAATCCTAGTTACTTCCAGTTCACATGTTGATAGAAATGAACCTAATCCAGCCTAAAGACATGAAAACAACCCCTACTTTGAAAATATCATCAGAAATCCAAACCCTTCCCTTGGCCGTGCCTTCAACACTCTGATTTTAGGAACTGAGCTCAGAGCTCCCAGCCTGTCTACATGGTGTCCCTCCAGCTGAACCAGGTGGTCTTCCTACTCTGTGGTGCAGTCAGGGCTGGTGCCCCTCAGCTGTCTGCTTCTCACAGGCAAGAACATGACCTAGTGAACAGGTACAATGTTCTCCTTATGTTCACAGGGCAGGCTGTGGTCTAAGCTGGGTGGAGTTTCCAGGTGATGGCAATGTACGTCACTCCTCGGCCTGGGGGTCACTCCCATCCTGTCAACAGCTGTCCTTCTACTAAAAGGGCCTGAAAGAAGAGTAAACCAGGGCAGCAGACACACAGGAGAAAGAAGAAACCTTCAGCTCAGACTGGGCTTCAGAATCTGGGAACCCAAAGCCCCTTAAGAGTACGGAGCACTGGAGAGTGAGCACGACGTCAGAGGCCAGGGAAGAAAAGCAGTTTGCACCAGAGGCTGGCTTAGGACAGGACCTCAGCCATGAAACAGATTCCTCTCTAGGTCAGCAGCTGCAAGCTGGCAAAGGCTGACGTTGTGACTGAGGGGCCACCCTTCAGGACATAGCTGCAGTTTGCAGCGAATCCCTGCCTGCAGAGTTCTGCACAGGGGCAGTGCGGCGCGAACTGCAATGACCTCTGGGTGGGGGAGCCACTAGAGACTCTGCAGGCTGGCTGCCTTTGGCCCAGTGCCCGCCGGGAGAGGCGAACCGGCTCCACTTCCTGACCACACCTGCATTTACCTCTGTTCACTAGGGCTTTCAATAAACACAACCCTTTAGTGTGCCTCCCGTGGGAACAAGCCACTAAAATCAGGCCCGCTGCTGCCAGTCAAAGGCATGCAGAGGACGTGCTTTGATGAACTCAGGTGGGCGATAAGAGCACAGAGTCCTAGGAACACCCAGAGGTGGCAGACACTGCCCTAGACAGGTCTGTCTGTAACTATTCCGTCGTCTTTGGTCTCTTCTAGTAAGCCACTCTTACAAGTTCCCCGTACTTGCTTCGTCCCATTTTCTGGTAACAGACAAAACAGCAAGTATTAAGTACTTCTCTCTGGAGGTTCTAGGTCAATCTCCCAGCCCGAGTTTTGAGAGCATATTGCCTGCCAAACTAGACCTTTAAATGTCTTATATTTCCAGAAGAATATTGTAGCTGATCGTGTCTTTCTTGTTTGGTCCACCTCACTGTTGGTTCCACTGTCACTGAGACCTTTTTTAAATCAAGATCCCCAAGGCTGGCAAGAGGTTCCCAGCCAGGTCATTGCCTGGGGATCTAAAACCTTCACTATTTCTATAGTTTGTTTTGACAAGCCATGCCTTTACTGTCTTGACCTTCAGATCTCAACATGCAACTCCATGTTCTCCTTGGAACCAGAAAACCGCCTCTATTCGATGTCTGCGCACCCGCTGCCAGGTGGCTCCGGCAGGGTCTGCAGACCCAGCGACTACAGGGACGAGCATGACCAGGTGACCAGAACCCCGATGACGGTGACAACCCAGCTGCTCCTCCTCCCAGCAGCGGGCGGAAAGCCCTGGAGGGCTGCAGAGCCAAGAGGGGCGGGCGAGGCATGGAGCAGGCCCGTGCCGGCTGCCGCACTCCCGCAGGCCTGTTCTAAAGGCTCTCCGGTTGGACGCACTTGGCGTCTACGCCGCCTGCAAGGTGGTCAGGTGTCTCAAACCCTTCCCAACTGAAAAGGAGGTACTTAAATTGCAGTTGTTAGAAACTATGGGGATGAAATCGAGTAATGAAAAACAATGAAATATTAATTATCATGAAACCACTTGTTTGTAGGGTAACTGCACTTCACTTGGGCAACCACGTTACTACGCTTACTGTGGGGACAGAAAACGAATCTGGAGATGGGAGATAATGGGGGTGACCAGGAAAATGGAGAGAAGGGGCTCACGAGGGCCATTTTTCCCAGCCTGCTGCTCTGGGGAGACAGGAGGGCTCGGGGGGAGCAGCTGTTCTGCTGCATAGGAACAACGTCTGCTCGGACTTTGCCAGGGGCTGCAGAACAAACAGGACGGCTGGTGCCACCGTCTGCAGCTCAGGCCAACATCCCAGAGCCCCTGCCAGCTCCGGAGTCTGCCAGCGGGCCCGGCTCTTCCCCCAGCGTGGCCAGGCTGACCTCATGTATTTGCTTTGCCTGCCGGAGCCCCACCATCAAGGGCAGATTAAGTCCTACAGAACCTGACCTTTAGGGGAACAACACAAGTCCTGGAACATGAACCGAGATAAAGCGCGTGGGGTTCACAAACACAGCCTTGGTACCCAGTCCTGAAACGGCGGCCCTGGAGCTCAGCGCGCTGTCCCAGCGAGTGACACTCATGAAGGGGAAGCGGGGGGGCGCTTGAAGACATTACGCTAAATGGTTCCACACAGTATGGTTCCACTTCCATGAGGTCCCTGAGAGTAGTCGCAGTCAGAGAGCAAGAGAGCAGACCGGTGGTTGTCCAGGGTAGGGGAGGGGAAGGGAGGGGAGAGGAAGGGAGGGGGTGTTAGTGTTTTGCGGTTTAATGGGTCCAGAGTTTCAGGGCTGGAAGATGAAAAAGACCTGGAGACGTTGGTGATGACTGCCCAGCAATGTGAACGCTGGGTGCGGGTACCACCGAACCACACACTGAAGAATGGTGGAAATGGAAATTTTCATATTATGTATATTTTACCACAATAAAAGGATGAAAATCTGGAAGCACTGGAAGCACTGCATAACCCCCACACTGCTTCTCAGGCAAGTGCACTTGAATTCTGCGTGCCAAATGGCATTTCTGTTGCTCTCCCACATGCAAGTTAAACATGCCACACTTTCCTGTACTTCTACATGACTGCATTTGCTATTGCCCGTGTCTAGAAGGCCCTCCCCCCACCATCTGCTTGGTGAACTCCTGCTTATTCTAGAACTATCTACTCAGCCTTCCACCTAGCAAAGCCCTGGAGGTCAACGCCCCCTCGCCATGTCCTCCCACTGAGTTGTGTCAGCAACAATACGCCCGCCCGAGCCTCTACTGTCACTCCCCATTAACTAGCTGGGCGCTCATTTCCCCACTAGGCCATGCCCTCCTTGACAGCAAGAAATAGCACATATCTGAACCCCAGAAAATAGCACCAGGACACAGGAGGCTGACAAATAGATGTCAAATAAATTAATGAACACAGTGGACAGTGGTTATTCACAGTGCCTGAGAAAACACATCACTGTCCACAAGGGAAAAATCAATCTTCCAGAAATTAATGAATTAACAACTTAAGTTACTAAGGCTTGGATTCCATTCTACAAACATAAGGCTTTCAAGATCTGACTCGACTTCTTCCATACTCCAGGGCACACTGCTGAGCACCTTAGCTTTTTATTTGATCCATACATACTTCATTCAATGAAGTGATTTACCTTCCATCACGGGTAAGGGCTGTCCTCCATCACCGCAGGGGCATAGTTAGAGGTCATCAGTGGGGGGAGTGTGGGGTGGTTATGCAGACAAAACTGCTCTCTGGGCTACCCAGCTTCCCTGAATGGCAGCTCCCATGCCCAGGAGCCAGAATCTGGGGGACAGGGTGCCCAGGAGCCATGGCAGCCCCTGACACTGTTGTATAGCTCAGTGACTCACACTCTTCATTCATATGAAACCTCAAAAATGCAAGAAGGACAAAGACCAAAGTTGGTACTAAACCCAAATTCTAGAATATGCATGAGGCTTCTTGGGAACACTGGGTTGAGAGAGAAATTTAGTTCCTATCAATCAACCTCAAGCCCAGTGCAACTTACTGCAGCCAGGGACACATCACTGGAAGTTGGGTATAAAGAAAACCTCTGTAAACTGCAAAGCACTTAAAGGAGCTCCTTTTTAAAGAAAGGAATATTCATTGCCGTTCTATCATGAATGTGGAATTTGAGAATTTCGAAATTAAGTAGACCAGGAGAGCTAAGAGCCAAATTTTAAATGCCATTTGGGATACCTGACAAAAAAGGCAGAATCCCAGACCCAGGGAAGTGCTCATCAGAGATGTTCACACAGCAGACCTGGGGTAGGTGAGAACTTCGCACTTTTTGGAGGCAGGCACACTGTTCATAAACACTATTCTGGGCCACAGAAGCACATTATAAGAGTTCTTCCATATTTTCACCAACATCTAGAATTGCCTTAGATGAAATCAGTGTGTCTTCATCATATATGTACTTTAAGTTTTCACAGTAGGTTTGAACAGTGTAGATACTATTATAACAATCGAAAGACAGATTCTTATAAAAACACTACTGCTGTTTGCTGTCAGACATTTTCTAAATCAAAGGCGGCTAAAATTACAACTATTATGTTGGGAGGGAATTCTGCTGGTTGGTAAGTATCAGGTGTTCATAGATTGTGCTTTGTATATTTTGTATCTTTGAAATAGCTCAACAAAATTTTTAAAGAATCTTTGTGTTTCGCACTGCTACAGCTGTAGATGCACTCATCCCACCAGTTCCTGGACTTGCCATGGGAATGAGGAAGGAGATATCCAAGCTGGCCTGTGCATACAGTAAAACAACAAATTTGACTGGATCTATACTGTTGGAACTCAACCAAGAATTAGGAGAAGTGCAAATTGTAGCGCTCCAAAATCTTACAACTACAGACTATTTACTGTTAAAAGAACATAAGGGATGTGAACATTCCCCAGGAATGGGTTGTTTTAATTTGTCTGATTTCTCTCAGACTGTTCAAGTTCAGTTGGACAATATCCACCATATCATAGATAAGTTTTCACAAATGCCTAAGGTGCCTAACTGGTTTTCTTGGTTTCACTGGAGATGGCTGGTTATTACAGGTGTGCTTTGGTTATGTAACTGTACTCCTATTATGTTAATGTGTGTGCGCAATATAAGTAGTAGCTTAAAACCTATACATGCTGAAGTTACTCTACAAGAAGATATGTCAAAGAAATAATCAATCTTCCCATGTTTTCTTCCACCTGCTACTTCTATAGCTTTTCTTCTTCCTTCCTAATTACAACCCTTAAATAGAATTCGTGCCTCATATCAAATTTACCGAGTATCATAATTCTTCCAAGTGGTAAAGATACCTCAAGACAAATGCTGGGCATAGAAGCTACAGGGCATAAATATGCAAAGAAATAAAAAGCTAACCATTTCAAACAAGAAGGCTTCTCTCTCACTTACCAACTTTACATTTCCCTGTATGGCCCCGGAAGATGACTGGTTAGCCAGAGACGGGTAAGATTCCTCAAGGGAGGAACAACCTAAGACAGGCACAGTCGCAGGGGGGTCATCAGGTGAGAAATTGGGGATCAACAGAGGTGAGGCTTAGAACCTCACCCCCCCGATCTGAGAGAAATCTTCTGCATACGTGGATGTTTTATTGCCCTTGTCTAGCTTGGATTAACACATAGTCTACAGGCACACACCTGATCATCTACATTTGCTCTCTTACAACACTAAACTATGTTTTCTACCTTTATCTTGTATCTACCTACCACTTCAGCATTTTATTAAAAATAATAATAATAAAGAGAGAAATGTGGTATCCACATATAAATCAAGTATAAAAACCAAATGAGTATTCATATTTGAACTGACTGTTTAGAGTTCATAATGCATGAGCAAAACCGAAAGTTTCTGTGATGGCTGCCCCTGTACTGTTCACTATGTAACTTATTCATTATGTAAGAATTTGTTCTCCATGTAAGAACTTGTTTGTTATGCCTCAGAAGATTGGAGACTGACGAAAATTAGGCTTGGGGTGGATTAATGATTGTGCATTGAGCATTGACTCCCCTATACAGAATTTTATTGTCGTTAACAACCATTTGATCAATAAATATGAGAGATGCCCTCACAAAAAAAAAAAAAAAAAAAAAAAAGCGACAGACTTCCAATGGTAAAATAAATAAGTAACCGGGATGTAATGGATAGCATAAGGAATATAGTCAAGATATTGTAACAGCTTGGTAGGGTGATAGCTGGAACCTAGAATTATGTATGTAAATGTTCTACCACTGTGTTGTACACTTGAAACTAATGTAATGTAATACTGTGCGTCAACTACCCTTCAATAAAAAATAATTATCTAAAAAAAAAGAATCTTTGTGTTTGAAATGTACGAGAACACAAATATTAACCGAGCATTTCATCTCATGGATGAAGAAGCTGCTGCTCAAAGATGGCAAAAAAAGTTCCCCATGTTCATTAGCTGAAAACCCACGCATGGAACCCACATCTTCTGACTCCGGGCCCTGCACTCCTTATGTCATCCAACATCTGTTTCTTCCACTGGCCCTGAAGTCTGTCTCCAGGAAATAAAATTATTCATTCATTCCTCCACTCATTCAGTACATGTGTCATGAGCACTTTGATGTGCAGGCAACCCCATCTTATACAAGGAAGCAACAGAAGGAGGATGAACTTAAAGAAATTAACTTCATAGGATCTGGAACATTCTCAGGCTACTCAATGGAGAGCCTGCAACCCCTCACAAAATTCTTTCCCATGTGAATTGCACCCACTAGCTGCCCTCATTTCCTTTGCTGCTTCCAACCTTGTTCCACACCCAGGGCCACATGGCAATGACCTGGGAAGGGCATAAAATGCCACTGAGGCTAGAAAAACATGGTAAAGGGGGCCTCTGAATGTAAGGAGGGCTTCAGGGCTGGAAATACCGAAGTTCAGTGCTATCTGGAACCCTGAGAAGTGGGGAGGGTACACCCAAACACAGATGTTGTGCAGGCGGGAGGCGTTTGCAGTGTCAAGAGACCAGCATGATGGCAGAGGGCAAATCAAACAGGCCCTCAGGTGGCAGAGAGTGGCAGTCTCAAGCACAGGCCGGGGGTGCTGTGGACTCAAGAGAGCCTCTGAGTGGTGGCCGCTCCCCGCAGCGAGAGGACCCAACACGCTCTGGGCACAGCCATCGCTTTCTCCGGCTGGGAGCACGGTGACAGGTCACGGGGAGCTGCACAATCACCCAGGTGATTACGGGGCGCAGGGGGGTGATGGATGAAACCAGACAAGAACCTACTACTAACAACCTATGGCCTCAGGTTGCTTCCCCCCCTGCCACCTCTCACAGCACACACCGAGAACGTGTCTCTGAACCTTTTCCTTTGAAGTAAAAACAGGCATAGGTGGGAGAAAAGCCCCAAGTGAAAGAAAACCACCCCGACTCCGACCAATTCTGTCCTCCTCTAATATCTACAACCAGGCCTCCTCTAAACCTCATGCAAGTAGAAGGCAAGGGACATTATGATTGTCCTCCAGAGGAAGAAATAAGAAGACAACACTTAGTGTAATTCATATCCACAGATACACACACAACGAGAAGGAATAAGTCTGCCGGTATTTAGTAAAGTCATGAATCTAGGATTTAAGGTTTTCTCCCTTAGATCAAAAATGGTTATGAGACAAATGATGAATCCTTCTGTTTTTCTAAGGCTCCATTTACCTCTTTAAAAGACAGCAATCAATCATGTTCTGTGACTTCCCTACAACCCACACCACCCACCGTGCACACCCCCCACAGGTACCTTGTAAAGGTAAAATGGAACATTTAAAAGCATTTGCACTCTTAGCTGTGTGACCTTGGGCAAACCACCTCACCTCTCCAGGGATTTTCTTCTGTGAATTTAAGGTATTAGGTTAGATTACATCTGAGCAGCTTCCCAGCTCTAAATGTAACTCAGTTAGTACAATCTTCCAAGCTCTCAAAGGAATAGTTAATGGGCAGGCATGCTTGAGAAGGCAGGAGAAAGGGTCTGTGTTTGGGGACTAGGAATTAAAGGCGCCTGGTGAGGCCAGGCCCATCCCAGAAGGAAGGGAAGGGCATGGAACGGAGCAGAAAGACGGGGATGGGTTCTCAACTGCAAAATGACTTATTAGAGTTTTGCAGACACAGTAGGAAGGAGTTACATTCTTTAGGGTTTTGAAAAAGTGAAAAGTAGAGGGACAGATGTCGAACATAATTTTGGCACCAGCACTGAGGTTTCCAAAAGGAAAGAGACTGGAAATGAGAAACCCAGTAAAGACAGGAACACAGACAGAGCACTGGGCTGCTAGAATAAAAATGTCTGGATAAAATCACCGTCTAGACCAAGAAGCAGGGTGAAGAAATGGTCTGCAAGGCCTCTGCCTGGAAAAAGTAGCAACACTTTCAATGACAGCACAGGTGAGCACAAAGGGGATGTCATATGTTGAAAAAGTCTACCTTGTACTGGAGAATCAGGGCGAACCAGGGCGTAGGCATTAGAAGGGAATTCAGAAGTCATGCAGCCATTCATGCGGGACTCCCTTCCTACCCCTCCAAGCCTCTGATCCACTGAATCGTCCCCCCCAAGCTTAGACCTATTGGCACAATGAGAAAGAAGCGAGATTAGGTCTGGAAAACATGGGCCTGCACTCACCCTCTGGGGTCGTAAGAGTTTCCAGGTTTGAGGAGGAAAACGATGGGAAAACCACAGACGGCAGAACAGACGGCCACACTGAGAGGTCATGATGAAATGAAGGGTAGGGAGGAGGTCATTCTGGGCAGACACTGAACAAACTATCTGAGGAGGAGAAAAAAATCATGCAATCAGAGAGTGGGGGGCTCGGAAGGCAGCGCTGCTGTCTGTTAAGTGACCATGCAGTCTCGGACACGGTACCGGCAGCTGTGTTTGAAAAGTGATGTCTTACGACGAATCTAAAACCTGCTCACAGAAGCTTCTAGTTCCATGATTCTCTAAAGCAGTGCCTCTCAAACTTTAAGGTCCTTACAAATCATCTGAGAACCCTGCTAAATTAATTACAGGTTCTAGGCTGAGGGTGGGAAGGGAGGGTTGCATTTCTAACATGATTCCAGGTCATGTTCCCACTACTGGTCCACGGACTACACTTTGAGTAGCAAGGCTCTAGAGCCAGCGGGCAGGTGTCCAAGAGGTATCTGGATGTTAGCGGTCCGAATGGATGACCTCAAGTCTTTTTCAGTGCTAACAGCCTAAGGTTCCTACCAATTGTGTATGTCAATATTCTGAGTTACATAAAAGTTGAGAAAGGGTTTTTCTCACCAACAGCCACTTTTGCTGGTCAAAAAACCAAACTCTAATATACAAGTGATAAAAATACAGTATCCAGAGCACAAGTTCCCAGAAGGGAGGGGAATCTGAAGTTATTGACTCGTTCAAAACACAGTAATTTCCTGCCAGTAGGTGGCAATGTTTCCTCGGGGTCAAAGGGACCGCAAAGGGAACGAAGGTTTTTCATGCTGGCTGAGCAATGGGGCCACCTGGGAAACTGAAAATATACTAGTATCCGGATCCCACCCCAAATCCGATTTAATTGGGCTGTAGTGCAGCCTGGATCCAGGGATTTTTTTTTTTTTAATTACTAAAGCAGAGTAAGATGGAGCAGAGCCAGAGAAACCAGGAGACGAGGAAGGGTAAGAGGTAAATGCCGGTCATCGCATCACCCCTCATTCCCCATCTCCCGCAGCCACTCCACGGATGACTCAGCTGCACCACACAGTCCCCACTCCAGCTCATCTTCCCTTTCAGCCCATCACCAATAGGTTACTTCAAGGCTGTCAGATTTTACTTCCTCCAAATCCCTGTGGCAACAGATGATCTTGGGCCAAAAGATCCCGGGATGGTTTATGTTTATGCAGGAACGGCACTGCTATCCTTTGTTTTTGACAGGACTGTTTTAAAGCACAGCAAAGCGCCCTGCCCCAGAACTCATCCCCAGTACCAGCCTGGACTCCAGCGGTTGGCAAAATTTTTCTATTAAGGGCAAGACAGTAAATATTTTATGCTCTGAGGGACATGTGGTCTCTGTTCCAACTACTCAGCTCTGCCACTGAGCACAAGAGCAGCCTTAGATAACACACAGACCAATGGCTACGGCTGCATTCCAATAAAACTTACAGCAACAGGCAGTGGGCAGGATGTGACCCCTGCTTTACGCCATCTGAATTTCTTCTGAATTTTCTATCTCCTCCCTATGATATTATGCGCAGGTACCGAGCACAGCCACTTGTGACACCCACGGCACAGGGCTGAGACCCCTGCAAAGAGAATGAAAAATATGTGAGGGGGCCACCTGGGGAGGCAGGTGAGATTTGAAACGTGGACCTAAAGTATAATGACTCCTCAGAAATGAGGATGAAACAGGGAGAGAAACTCCTAAGAACTGCAAAATCACCAGACAGGTTTCTGACATGGGGTTGAGTCCTGGGATTCTTTTTTGCATTAAGCACCACTTTGTGACCTGAGACAGATTTTCACCAAACTCTGCAGCCAAACTTGTCGGGAAGAGAGAATCAACTACTGGGAGCGAGATGTGACCACACCAAGCCACCAAATGGACATTGACATAAGCCTCACATCTTATGCAAAAATTAATGAAACATGGACCAAAGGTTTAACTGTAAAACTATAAAACTTTCAGAAGAAAACCAAGGAGAAAATCATAACCTAGGGTTACACAGAATTCTTAGGCATGACACCGAAGGGATGGCCCATCAGAGAAAATAAACGATACACTAGACTTCATCAAAACTTTAAAACTTTTGTTCTTTGGGAGCCAGTGTGAAGGGAATAAAAAAATAAACTACTGACTAGGAGAAAATATTTGCAACTCACACAACAAAAGACATGTCCAGAGTTTATAAAGAACTCTCAAAACTGAACAAAAAAAAAAAGTAAAAATTGGGCAAAAGATGAAGAAAACTTCACTGGAGGATGTCTGAAAGGCAAATAAGCACGTGAGAAAAGGCCAACAAGGTTTAGTGGTTGGCCCGGTGGGGCTGCGTGATGGGAAGAACAGAACTGTGGAGACTCCTGCCCAGGGAGCTATGCTTAAAAATTATTTCTGCTCACTGGAACGTTTAAAGTCTGCATCTCAAGTTTTAGGGCCTTCCGAGACATGTCCAGACCTCATTATAACTCCCTAAGACAGTAGGTATTCCCCCAAGACTGGAATAATGGCCTCCCATGGAAAGATGTTCAACATCATTAGCCATCAGGGAAATGCAAATTGAAACCACCATGAGATCCCACTACATACCTACTAGAGTAGCTAGAATAAAAAATCTCACCACTGGTGAGGATGGAGCCACTGGATATCTTCATACACTGCTGATGGAAATGTAAGATAGCACAACCATTCTGGGAAGTCGTTCTGTAGTTTCTCACAAAATTAAACATACATTTACCATAGGCTCAGCAATCAAAACTTGTATTTCCGTAAAACATATGTGGTACTCAAATGCTTAGTGGCTCTATGTGCATGTTGCCAAAATTAGAAATAATCCAAATATCTTCCCAACAGGTGCATAAACTGTGGTTCATCTATATTATGGAATACTACACAGAAATAAAAGGAGTATGTAGTTCACATGTGATATATTGTTGCTACAAAAAAATGACAGGTCATTGGTTGGAATGTAAAAAAAAAAAAAGTTTAATACATAAAAACGAATGGACTATTGATAACATACAAAACCTGGAAGTACCTCAAAGACATTTTGCTGAATGAAAGAAGTCAGTCTCCAAGGATTACATGCCATATGGGTCCGCTTATATGACATTCTCAGAAAAGGCAAACTATAGTGACAGAACAAACTGAGAGCTGCCAGGTACGAGGGCTTGGGGAGAGGGTGTGACCACAAAGGGACGGTGCCAGGGAGACGTTAGGGTGACGGAGCAGTTCTGTGTCCTGATATGGTGGCGGTTGCATGAATTCATGCACACATCAAATTCAAAAAGCTATACCACAAGAAAGGGGAACCCTCCTACACTGCTGGTGGGAATGTAAATTAGTTCAACCATTGTGGAAAGCAGTATGGAGGTTCCTCAGAATGCTCAAAATAGAAATACCATTTGACCCAGGAATTCCACTTCTAGGAATTTACCCTAAGAATGCAGCACTCCAGTTTGAAAAAGACAGATGCACCCCTATGTTTATGGCTGCACTATTTACAACAGCCAAGACATGGAAGCAACCTAAGTGTCCATCAGTAGATGAATGGGTAAAGAAGATGTGGTACATATACACAATGGAATATTACTCAGCCATAAGAAAAAAACAAATCCTACCATTTGCAACAGCATGGATGGAGCTGAGGGTATTATGCTCAGTGAAATAAGCCAGGCAGAGAAAGACAAGTACCAAATGATTTCACTCATATGTGGAGTATAAGAACAAAGGAAAACTGAAGGAACAAAACAGCAGCAGAATCGCAGAACCCAAGAACGGACTAACAGTTACCAAAGGGAAAGGGACTGGGGAGGGTTGGTGGGAAGGGAGGGATAAGGGTCGGGAAAAAGAAAGAGGGCATTACGATTAGCATGTATAGTGTGTGGGGGGGTGGGCACGGGGAGGGCTGTGCACCACAGAGAAGACAAGTAGTGATTTTACAGCATCTTACTACACAGATGGACAGTGACTGTGAAGGGGTATGTGGGGGGGACTTGGTGAAGGGGGGAGCCTAGTAAACATAATGTTCTTCATGTAATTGTAGATTAATGATACCAAAAAAAAAAAAAAAGCTATACCACAAAATCAATTTTGCCCTGTTAATATAAAAATTGAAATGCTCTGGGCTGGATGAAACATCAGGATTGGGCTTGGGTCCTGCCTCCTTCTCTGCAGGAGTCCCCCACGCTCCAGGGCTGGTTGGGACTGAAGGTGAAGAGCACTGTCCCCAGCCTCGTGCAAAGCAGAGTGACAATCTGGACCCCCTGCCTCCCAGGTCAAGGGCGGAGGCTTCCAGCTGTGCCAGGAGCAGCAGACCAGGAGAGCCTCCCACCAGCCTGGGCAGGGGGGTGGGGGGGAGCCTTCCCAGCCACAGGGCTCCCTGCAGCCTCTACACAGCTGTCCAGGCACGGCTGGGTCACTGCGCTGGGGCAGCCGACACCCAGAATGTCGCGCGGCTGCCGGGCTTCCAAGCCGGGTGGCTCTGTCTGGTAACTCAGCCCCTATGGGAAGGCATTCTTTCAGACCTGCGGGAACACCCTATTGCCTTAGGGAACCGTAATCGGGACTGGACATGTCTCCATAGGCCCTGGAATTCAAGGTCAAATTCCAACATTCCAATGAGCAGAAATCACTTTTCAGCCTAGTTTCCTGGGCAAGAGTCTCACTAGCATCAGTTCTGTCCCAGAGCACCAAAGCCTGCTACCTTGCTGGTTTCTGAACATCTCTGCCTCACCACTCAATCCACACCTGGCAAAGGCTTGGCTTGGTGCCACGATGGGCCATGGCGGGGCAGCACCAGGTGAGGTCATCCAGAGAGGAAGAGGGATGCCGGGCATTCATTTCTACCCGACACCCTCCCTCCCTGCGGTCTCCATTCACACCTCCCTGGGTTTGTCTCTCCCCCTGGAGCATGAGGGGTCTGTGCCCCCCCTTCGCCAGTGCCCTCGGTGGACACAGGAAACCCCTGTGGTTGGCAGTATTCCCGGCGACGGCCAGCGGGCCTCTGGAACATGGCTGCAGAGCTCCCTTCTGTTCCCCATGTTCGTGCAAGGGGAAGGGTTACTCTAGAGAACCCAGAGCATCCTCCTACAGGGCAACATGGCAGCCGTCTGGTCATCCCCACCCACCCCAGGGCTCGGCTCGTGCTCCCGAACCAGCACCCACACTGGTCTTTTTCCAAGGCAGCCCCCTCTCCCCCTCTACCATATTATCATTACTGCTGAGGCATTGTCTGGCTATGCACTTGTGCCTTTTACACAATAGCCCTTTGTACATTTCAGAGCACCTTCCTATCTGTTTCCCGACTTAACCTCCACTGGCTCTCGCCAGCTTGGCCTTCTTGTCCTCTCTCCCTTTCTCCCCTGAGCTATTTCAGCCACACAACACCTTGTTCTTTACTCTGAAAATGTAAACACTCTCCGGGGGCTGGGGAGGTGGTGCTCTAAGGCTCATACTGCAGGGCGGGGCGGGGGGCAGCACAAAACCTGCACCCCACCACCACTCTAATCTTCCCCAAAACACTCTATAATAGCTTCTGACCAAAAACCCTCTGGAATAATAACGTCCTACCTAAATCAGAAACTCAAAACTGATACTCAACACTTCATACCAATGGCCGCAAAGTGCCCAGTTTTCCTTCCAACTGGAAGCTGCTCCCTGAAACATGTGGTTTCTTAGTTTTATTCTTCAGAGCTTTGTGTTTGGCAAAAGACCCCCAACTCAGGTCGAGAAATCACACACGCAGAGGTACACAACCACCCACCTGCATCCTGCTTTACCCACAGAAGCTATAACCCTCGTTTTTCTATGTTGGGGTTCCGTATAATATTTTGACAAAAGGGGTCTGAGCTTAAAAAAGAAAAATTTGAAAATCACTGACCCATGTGAAATATTATGTTCCAGTAGTTCAACTTCACTGTGGCATATTCACTATCCTGAAGATTCTTTGATTTTCTCAGGTCAGCACTGTCACTTACACAATTACTACCTTAAAAGTCCTCCCTCCAAAGAGTGACCAGCACTCAACCAGGTAAGTGGGTGGGCCGGAGGGTGATGCAAGCACAGGAAACGGCCTCTAGAAAGTTCTGCGGCTCACAGTGAGCAGGTGCTGCCTGGGAGCATGAGATGGGTGCGGCGCCGAGAGCACCAGTTGTACCTGGGCTAAGGTATTAGACTGACACTAGCCAGGTCCCAGTGAGTCTGGCCTTGTTAAGAATTTGTCTTTTAACCCAGCATGAGTTATTAAATCCCGGATCTACCCCTTCTGTGGTCTGTGACCTTGGCCAAATCTCTTCTGCGTTGGTATATCAGAACTTCCTTAGTTTTTGCCTTGAGTATTAGAGGGCAATAATACATAAAGAGCTGATTTAAAATAAATACACAAAGGTTTTTTTTAAAAAAAAGAAACTCCTCCCTCAGTCCCTTAATATTGTCAAAGGATTCCTGTAAGTTCTACTCCATAAAAACCTGTCCTGCCTATGATAACCTGAAGGAATTTCTTCCACATTGCTAGGGCAGTTCCAATCAGGGACTTTCTCATAATGTGATATATAAAATGCATCTAACACTCTTAGAACATGGCTCCTGCTCATCTTCTCAACCAGAATCTAAGTTCTTCGTAGGTGGGATCTATATAGGTTCAGCTTTATAACCTCTTTAGCAACCATTATAGGAATTTCAGCCAACTGTAAGGACTTGATCTGACAATGTAGAAAGATCACTCCGGCTGCTGTGTTGAGAAAATAAGAGGCCAAGGGAGACAGCAAGGAACTCATAAAGGAGGTTGACTGACCCAAAGAAGTGAGAAAGTGTGTAAGAACTGTTAACAGCAGGCTTGCAACCACCACCAATACCTAGAGGCAGGGGGGAATACCACTGGTGGGCAGGCTCTTGACAAGGTGCCATTTAATTTTGGAGGAAGACAGTCCTCCAAATACAGCCAATGTGGCCCTTCAATTAATTTTTCCCTTTAAAATATTTGGTTATTCCAATGACTATGATAAAGGGGAGTCACAGCATCACAGAACCTCAGAAGGGTAGGTTACAGAGCCCCATGGACTCTAAGCCCAACACTTGAAAAGTTGCAAATAGTTACTTGGGTTCAGGAAACACAGACAGCCTCTAGGAACTATTTCTCTTTTCCTAAAGCTTTACGACTTTTAGGAAATCAGGCTATTGAGTGGCCCACAGGCAAATTGTTCTCTTTCCCACTTTTTCAAAAGAACATTGGGAAAAAAAGGAACAGTAGCTAGACTGCCCTTAGAAAATTATCTGTAATGGTCACCTTGTTTTGTACCAATCATCACATTCTGAGCCCAAATCAAAGGCTCTTCTATGACTACGTTCCAAAAGAATATGTCATTTTAACAATTTATTGGCTTGGACTAATTGTGCCAAAAAGAGACCTCATCTTCTCTAGGCTAAAACAAGCTGAATTCCTTTTATTGCTTCCCATTCCTTTTTTGATCAGAAAGATACTCAGTTGCAACCAAGTACATTCAGATCACTGCCCAAAAATGAACACTAATTTTTAAAACTTTAATGTGTTTAACCCATGCCAGTTCCCAAAATATCAGCCACTATCTTTTCCTTACAATGTTTCAAATTATTTCTCAAAAAGGTAGAAGAAAGGTCCTTCATTTCGTATTTCTGTATCTCGTAACTCTCCCACCAGGTTGCTACAAAGAAGCAAAGGAAATCCAATTTAAAAACAGGGACATGATATTTGATAACGAACAGTTATGATAACCAAGGAATTGTAAGGGTTATTTCACCATTAGAAACTGGCTGCCAGGTGACTGGCAGTTCCCAAACTCAGTGAGCTTAAAAGTCAGGGCACAAGCCTTCCTCTGGGGAGATGCTGTGGCCCCTCTAAGAGAGAAAGGGGCAGCCAATGGGAAGGGCAGCCAATGAGAAGGGCAGCCAATGGGAAGCCACATTCGGAAAGGGCACCGACCTAATAGGAGCTTTGCTTTGCCTGGATGGGCCTGTGGTGCTCGGTGAGTCCTTTCAATCTGGAAACAAATCTATCAACTTGGAAATTTTTCTTGTGTTGCCTCTTTGACAAGTTCCTCCTATTTGCTCTTTCTGGTCTCTTGAACTTATCAATTGTTGAATTTACTAGATCAGCAAACCACAAAATCAATCCTTTTTCTCTCCTGACTTGTCTAATTTTTGACTGATTTCTTCTTCTTAACCTTTCAAGCTTTCTACTGATGTCTAAGTTGGACTATAACATTTTTAATTTCGGAGAGGTCTCTGAGTATTTCATTTTCATAGCATCCTGTTCTTGTTTGAGGACGTGGTGTCTTAATTTTAGGTGTTTTTTTTTTTTTTCAGGTTCCCTTCTGATCTTTGCTCTCATTTTCTTTAGCTTCCTCCTTTCATTTATTTATTTTGGTCTATTACATTGGATAATTTCCTCAACTATTTCATGATCTGGGGCTGCCCACCCCTATTTAAGGAAGAGGAAGTCAAAAGCTACCTGGAAATGCTGTGTGTGTGGTGGGGCTAGGTGACCTCCCTAACAAGAGGGCTTCACTGCACAGTGACTGGGACACAAACTGGCCCAGTTCCAGGAAGCTTCAAATGTCAAATCTGGAAATTTTTTTCTCTTGAAATCTTTTCTCTGGGACCATTGAGTTTCTCCAGAAAAATCTTCTTTCATATTCCAGCAACAGGGGAGGTAGCTATAGGTTCCCACCAGTTAGCTATGAAGACTTCTACTTCTGATTTTCCTTCCTGTCGCTGCACCTCACCCCTGCTTTCTGCATCAACTGGGATCTCTGTGTCTTGCGCCATCTCAGAGTTTTCCCACATCAGTCAACTTACCTGTCACCTGAAGCTGCCTCTGTTTGCTGAGAGCCATCAACACACCCACACATTCCATCTTTTAAAAAGTTGTTGAATCTTTTTATTGACTATTTCCTCTCCTATTTCCTTTGTCCTAATGGTTATTTTAGTGGGAGGGAAAGATAAATACATGTAGTCAATCCACCAGGTTTCATGACCATTCCCTACACAGATGCGCTTCTCTGGGAAAATTCTATATGATTCTCTACATCAATTTGTATGATGCTAAAACTCTAAGAGAAGCAGCCTCTTCTCTCCTGAAATATAAGTGCAGAGGTAGCCTTACCTCAGAGGAGCAGACGCAACTCTGATCTGTCTGCTAGCTTTTCTCCTACTCCAGGCCGACCACACATGGTTCTCTTTCTTTGGCTGTGCCCCAAATCCCATTACTCACTACATGTCATCATGATCCCTTTGTATGTGTCCGAGCTCTGCCACCCACAAACAAAAGGGCCAGACAACCACCGTATGGACCACATCCCCTACATTATGCTACGGAAGAAAGAGAAGCTCTTACACGCAGGATCGAGCATAATGTAATGCTACTGTGATCTTCAGAAACTGTGAAAGGGTTTGAATCTTCCATGCGCCTTCCTAAGAGGTCACTTTTCTACCACCAAAAACAGGAGAGCAGTCATCCCACGCATCACTACTAAAATATGTATCCTCCAGGAAGACAAGGGCGAATGATCAGAATGATAAGCATCCTGGTGAAATGTTTTAATAATTAATAGGTCCTTCTATCAGGATTAGCTAGAAACCCAGAATTTCACAGAAGGCAAAGCACAGCCATTCCAGAATATGAAGACAGTGGGGATTTTGACAACAAAAGGAACCACGTTTAAGACCCAACAGAGAGAAACCGGAAGACAAAGGCTGAGGGCATGAGATTAAAAGTAACCTTCCCCTGGCCAGTATTAGAGTGGTGATAAAGATCAATTAATATCAGGCGGTGATACCAGAACGACTGAAAGGAAATCATTTTCCTACCAGGTGATCACGGTTGTGGACTGTCCAGCCCACCTAACACCTTCCTGGATTCCACCCCAAATCACCCGGCACTCCCGTACACATCCCACACGTGTGGCAACATTCTATTCCGAGTCTTACTCCACTGTCACTTCTGTCTTAGGGCTAACTTTTCACTTGTTCATATTTTATTTCCCAAGTGAAGTGGAGATGGTTGAGGCCAGGGACTTACAGCCCAGCTCACCAAGAACTTGGGTTTCAGAGTCTGTGCAGAGACTGCTTGTGATGCCCCAATACACAACACCTCCCCCGTCACAGAAATCCACTTTTTGCTAGCGCACAGCCACCCAGGATTATGACTTCATTTCCCAGCCTCCCTTGTAGCTGATGCGGTCACGAGACTAATTTCTAGCCAAAGGGACTATGGCAGCTTCGGGACACCTTAAGAGTCTGTTGCATGTGTCTCCTTTCTTCCTCCCTGGCCTCAGACAAGACGCGTCAGACCACAGGGTCAAGGTCACACCAGGTAGAGCAACACACACAGGAGCCACGGTCTCTGACATCCTGAGCTACCAAACCACCTTGAGACAGTATTTATGTGAGAAAGAAAAACTTCTACCTGTCATAAGCTTCTCTTGTGATAGGTTTTTCTGTTCTTCACAGCTGAACCTGACACTAATACATACAGAGTCTCACAGATTTGGGCTCACTCCCAGCTCTGTCTCCTTCTAGCTGAATGATCTCAGGCAAGTCACTTGCCCCAGTTTCCTTGTCTTTAAAATGGGATTGACATTACCTAACTCGCGGTTGTTACAAGGATAATGTACACAGCAAAGAATCACACAAGTCCACAAAGAAAATGAGCTTATAATGGGGAGATGTGACCTGGTCATAAAAGAGAAGAAGGCTTCTCAGAGGAAGGGACACTTGAAATTTAAAACATAAACAGAAGATAAGTAAGGCAGTAAGGCAGGAAAAACATGAGGCCAAGGTCACCGTGTAGCCAAAAGCCCTGGGCTGGAGGGAGTGTGGAGGCCACAGGGAACAGAAAGAAGAGCAGTGTGACCCCAGGAAAAATAAGGGGGCTGCGGTGAAGGTGAAGAGGCTGACGAGGCCAACAGCGGCCATCTTACAGGCCATGTTAAGCAGTGTGGCCTTTAGCCTAGTAGAAAAAGGAAGCAATAGATATGTTTAGGTTGAAAGGATGAGGTGGGCATGGCTGAAGATTCTAATTTCAAACACTCTGGCCACAGTACAAAGATAGATCCAGAATGGGGGCAGAGCTGGCGTAGACGTAGGGAGGCCATTCAGATGCTACTGCGATGGTCCACTTGAACGAGGAGGACTAGGAGCGTGGTGGAAACAGAGAGAAGCAGTTGGATTCAAGACCGAGTTTAGACGTAAAAGCAACAGAGCCAGGGCTGACGGGATGTGGGGCAGGAGAGAGAGGACCCGAGAGGGAGGTTTCCGAAGTCTGTGCAGCTGCCCACATGGTGGTGCCAGTCACTGGAGGACAGCTGGGAAAGAACCCAGTTTACAGAGGAAGATGGAGAGTTTGATTCTGGACATGACAATTTTGAGATGTCTTTGCGAAACCCAGGAGGAGATGTCAAGTAGGCAGTGGGGAAAATAATCAAAATCTGGAGTCAGAGAAGAGGTCTAAGCCAGAAGTATAAATTCCAGATTGTGTATAACTGAGCGTATATGAGATTACCTAAGGGGAGCGTAAAGAGAGGCGAGAGAATGCCAATATTTACAGACTGTAATACGAGGGTCCCCTTTTCTATGGAACCATAGGAAAACACCACTTTGTCGACCAAAAAGGTTGACTACCAGCAACTTTTAGATGTTCACAGTCTAACAGACAACGACACCAAGAGGGGGTAAAATCCAGAGGGTGTGACGTACTGTGAAAGCCGAAAAACTTAAAGGAAGTAATGATGATCAGTGGTGACACATGGTCCTGAGAAATCAAGGAGGACGCCTGAAAACAGCCAAAGGGTTTGGAGAGAGCCATCACCAGTTCCTTTACCAAGAATTATTCTGGCAGAAAGATGGGGCTGGAGGTCAGCTTAAGATGGGAGAGAGGGGCGAGAAAATGCAGTAGAATGTAAGCCATTCTTCTAAAGATCAAACAAGATAATACATTTAAAGAGTGCCTGGCTCAATTAAAGGGCTTGAAGAATGAGTTAAACGATTTTTTTTTAATACAACTAGTAAGATTCTGGTAGCTTTAACCTCCCACAGCGCTTTGAACCAAGGTTTGCTCTCAGCAGCTACTCAATATTTTGGATGTGATGATAATCTGTTAGGTAGGAACAAAGGGATGTTAAGTCATTCTACATTACATGTGATTTGAAATTAAAAGGAGCTATGAATTCTTGGTGAACCAGATGCCCTATTTTTCTTTATGAAAATCTAATCTAATCTAAATATGATTCTGTATTTCTTCATGCTGTGAACCTTACTAGAATATCCTTAGATTACTACCATAATGAAGTTACCTCCCTTAAAACACACACCACACACACACACACAATGAAATCTGGACTAAAAGGAAATTTGGTTATATTTGGTGATACTATTCACTGCTGGGAAATTTAATGATGATCCTCTGAGAACCTCCAGCATCTGAAAGCAAAGCAGGCCTTTTTAGGATCAGGAGCTGCTCTTTGCTGTGGTCAAGGAAAGAAAGAGGACTTCTGGAATATTCCAGAAGTTTCATTCTGTAACATCTGTTTTAAGAAAGAGCATGACAGATCATGAAATACTTCAGCTTAATGATTATTAATTTTAAAGTTATGACTAACACTGAGAGGGTGAAGCTTGAGTTACCTGGAAATTTTACTTATATGGAAAATCTCGTATTCTGATGCCAAATGGTATGTACATGGTCTACGGACTGAATGTTTGGGGCCTCCGCCAAATTCACATCCTATCTCCAATGTAAAGGTGTAAGAAGCTGAGGCCTTTGGGAGGCAATCAAGTCATAAGAGTGGAGCCCTCACAAATGGGATTAGTGCCCTTATAACAAAAAGCCCAGAGACCACTCTGGCCCTCTCTGCATGGAGTCCAATGAGAAAACGGCTGGCTGCCACCACAAAGGGGGCCTTCACCAGACCTCACCATCAGCACCTTAGATTTCAAGCCTCCACAATCGTGAGAAAGAAATGTCTGCTATTTATAAGTCACCCAGTCTATGATATTCTCAGCCCAAATGGGCTAAGACAGTATACCAGATATACTCTGGCCAAGTATATCTGAACTTACATACCCAAAAAAAAAAATGTTAACTCTCCAAAGCAGTCACCTTGGGAACATCATCAATTCCAGTGAAATAGTTATCGCTTGAAACTTTTTAGGAAGTCTCTCTGTAAGAATTATTTTAGAACTAATATATAAATTATATCATTATCAACCTCATTAATTTGTAACCAGACCTCGTTTTTTAATTAGAATAGCAATAAGGCGAGTTACCAAGATAAGCAACCATTAGAGTTGGTTCCAAATGATTTTGGCCATTAAAAAAAAATCAAATATCACATATCCTGGTAAGAGTAAGCCACAAGATCTGGAAGCAGTTCTGAAAAGAGAGACGAGCAGCAGCAACAAAAATAAAAGTGGGAATAATCACTGGATGAGGAGCTCGGCCTTCCCAGACCACCTCTCTGAACAGGACCACCCTCTTCAGACGGATTGGTTATGGTATGCTGCATAATATGGCTCCGGCTCTAATCTGTCATGACCTGTATGTATTATTCAACAAATGTCACATTTGAGAACGTTTAAATGCATGCAAGTTAAACTAGACTCTAAGCCCACTCTAAATCAATGCCTACATATTACATGCATTACAAAGCTCCTATCTGTATTAATGCTGACATTGCAAGCCTTATGTATCTGGATATCAAACCCTGGAGACATATTATTTCTCCCTCATTCCTTCCACAGATGATGGGGACTTGACTTCACAGGTTTCCAGTTCCCACCCCACAGACCTGGGAACTAATGATCTAAAGTCAAACCATGAAGGATTTATGTCACAATCACATACACATGGCTTCACACACACACACTCACTCCATATGGGCTGTCCAGAATCGCTTCACAAATCTACTTTCCTCCCAGTCAGATATATTTCAAGTTGCTGACACCAGAGCCACATTAGCAACTTCATAGGTAAAGCTGGGCTTCATCACTGCCCTTGATATATGGCACCCTTGGTGGTCACTAAGCCCCATTCATACCCATGACATCATTGTTTCCATAGAGACAACATCACTACATTTGCAAAGGCAGAGAAACTACAAGAGAGTCCAAAAGAAGGCAAATCCCAAATAATGCAATTGGACTACACAAGCTTTTAGCTAACATGCTTTTTCAAGGGTGTCTTAGTTTCCTTGGAGAGAAAAACAATCCCAAAGAGCAGATTTTAAAAACCTCAAACAGGGAACAAACACCAACTAGGAAATACAGCCATTACATTTCTTTCTGAAACGTAATCCACTCTGTTTTAAAGCCAGATTTAAGAAATTTAACTCTTCTTAAAATAAGATCTCAACCCTATAACATTTGCATGTTAATGTTTGAATGCTTTTAAAAACATTTAAAACTTTCAAAATGCTTTTTGACTTCCTGTTTTATGCTGTGAATGTTATTAACATCTTGAAAGTAAGTTTTAATGATTTACTTTTGCAGTTCAACTAAGAAAGGGAAATAATCTCAGATGCAGTCAAATGCCACAAGGAAATGTAAGAACCAAGCCATTATCATGTGAATACTGAACAAGGGAACTAAATTTATGAAATTGGACACAAAGAATGGGAAAGTCAAACTATATAAAATTTGAACAAAACATTTTCAAAAGCAATCACAAAAATGAAAGATTCAAGGAGAAGAAAACCAGACTGCCGGTACCATTCTCTGCATAAACCTAAGAGACTGCATCGGTATTGTTAGGAATGGCCCGCTGTGCTTATAGAGAGAAACAAGCATGTTCTTTCAAGCGTTTATAATTAATAGTCTGATTTACAACTCCAGAAACATCTTAGGAATGCCTTTCTGAATGTGGGACAGTCTTCAAAAGACGGAAAATGCTGCACAGTCACCCAAAAGCACATCTAACTCCGAAAAGATGAGCACACACAGGGCTGTTCTCAGGCAGTGACCATGTGTGTACAGACTGGGGCACTCTCGGTCCCGGATGTAGAGAATCACAACCACACTCCCTATCAGAGGCCACAGGTTGTCTTTTCTAGTCTCCCTGAGCAACGGTGAGGATGCAAGCCAGAAGAACCTCTACAAGCTGAGGGAAACGGCCTACCAGAACCAGCCAAGCGACATCCTACACACACCGCTCTGAGCCCCAGAGCACCCCTGCCAACTCTGGGACTGTTCCTTTGCGACTGGCTTTACATCAAACCCGCCAGGCTATGGTAAGCATCAAATGTCCATATTTAATGATGAATCCTACAAAGGCGCACTCACCTACCTTGGCAGCCGTCTTGCCCTACGCACTCCCCTCCCTGAAAACTCACACGTAGGAAGCAGCACAGAGACACGAGGGTGGCACAGGTGTGCCAGTACCCGCACAGCACCACCCAAGCCTTCAGGGGGTCAGGCACCTTGTCGGCTTTCACCGTAGCCCTTAAGGGGGTGGCATGTCAGAGACAAACATCGAGAGCTAAGAGTTGAGCCAGGGAACAGAAGACGGACGGAACCACAAAAGACCACACTGTGTGCCAGCCTGGGAAATAAACCAAAGGAAAGGGAGGAAGTGGAGAAAGATCCAATGGGAGAAAAGAGGTCACAGATAAGATGGGTGGTGGCGGCTGGACCTGCCTCCCACCCACTGAGGCGCTTCTTGGGTCCCATTGAGGCATACCCCCCCACCCCCACATCTTGTAGTCCTGTCGGGAGATACAGGGCAGGAAGTGACAATTCCACAAGAGAGCATACGAAAAATTATTACATGGTTCCTGCTCTGACGGGACTCAGAGCCTAGGGAGACAAGGCAGATGTCTAGAAAAATTCTAATTTGGTGTTATGAACTGTGGGTGGTAAGGTGGAAGGTGGCTAGGGTTCGCAGGGAGACGGGTGGGCAGGGACCAGGCAGCACCTCCAGATCCCAGCACAGCACTCAGGAGACGCAGAGCCCCGTGCATGTGGAGGAAATGGGCTCCGGGGAGCGGTTCCAAACGAGGCTCGAAATTCCGCCAGGAGACGGTTCATGGCCAATTTCTTACATAACCAAAATAAGACAATAAATCTGTATATGTGATTAATGGAGTTGCTTGAAGGAGTCAATGTCCTCTCTGAAATCGGGATAAAAATATATAAAAAAACAATGTGAAGGAGATGAATGACTAAGTCAGGTCCGGCTGCGGTGAGTCACGATCCCAGTGATCTGGAGCCACGGGATGGCGATCTAGGCCTCGAGACCCCCTCCTACACTCACAGCCCACGGCCGTGTCCCCTCTGCTGGTACTCCCATTCTGCTGTCACTACAGATGATGTTGCCTTTGACAGTTTTTGCGTGTGAACCAGATTCAAACCTGGACTTCTTACTGCTCATGAGCTACTCTGGCAGAACTTACCTGAACAATCACACACAGATGTGCACAGGGACACCCACTGGCTTCCCCTGCGCTCCCAGTGTGTCAACCCCTGGCCGCTGGCAACTTCCGGCCACAGCTCCCTTTCTAACTATTCCAACCAGAAGGTTCTGTGGCATTTGTCATAGACTCAAGGCCTAAGTGAAGGCATTTGTGTAATAAGCTAAGTTTCTATTATCTTTGGTGCTGCACCTACCTTTTCTGTGCCTTTTTATCTCCCTGCCAATGTGGCCCTTTCTCCTCCAAGGCCACTTTCTGACCAATCCTTGGGAAAGGCCTGAGCCGGTCAGCTTCCCCTAGGGATAATTTGGGGCAAGAGAATGCCCTGGAAGTGGAACGTGCTGGCGAGGTGTTGAATGACTTAAGGACCAAGAATCATTAAGAAATCACCTAAAACAAGAAATTTCCTAAATGAGGGGCACATTCACAAGCAGTGACATGTATCTGGCTCTAGTTGTCAGGATTAAAAAATAATAATAAAATCTCTGATTCAGACCAAATGCATGAGAGACTCAAGACTCCATGAGAAATGACTTTTGCATCATCACCCATTCTGCTAAGAGACAAGAGACTCTTACTTCAAATAACAAGCCACACACATACTGTGCATGTGTGTATGTATATGTGTGTGTCTAAGAGGGGGATGGAAAGCAAAGTTGAGGAGCAAATGCAGCAGAATAAGATGAGTGATGCTGGCTCAGAGATGGTTAGCTTACGTAGTCAGGTCAGAAAAGCAACAGTAAATTATGTAGTGTCACATTAATGTCATTGTTTGGCCAACTGCCGAGAATCCCAAGGACTCATAAGGAGTTAGAAGGTAATAAAGACCTTTTGGAAGGACAGCAAAATCCATCAGATGATTAAGTTTAGTCCAGGAGTCAAAGTAAGGAAAACAGATGCAGGGATGTTTCCCAACACATCCGAGGAGAGAGCAAACAGTCACTCAGATGCTCTGCCACAACACCAGGTGGAATCTCATGGGCTGGACTTGGCACACAGGTGATGCTACACCCCTGTCTCATCTCTATTCCAGTGTATTCAGTTCTTACTTACCTGATTCCAACCCTTCAAGTCGGGGCTAGCTTGCTCACAACAGAGAATCATCACTAGCATAGTTTATTTTGCAACATTTCTCTCGTGAGACTACATTTATGCAACAAAGTTTACGATGCTACAGAGGCCATTCCTCAAGGGATCCATCTGACCTTGTTCACTCTACTGCCCTGATTACAGCTCACCTTGGCTGGGACTCCCGTCCTGATCAGCCCCTTACACACAACAGTGGGAGGTCACGAAAAGAGAAAATCAGGGACTGTGGAGAGCTCAGAGCAAGTCATTGCCTATCGTGTAAAAAAAAATCATCAGAAAATAACCCACTGAAATTCCTCTCCTGGGACAGCCACCCAGGTCCCAGCACGAAGCAGTAAATGAGGGAGAAGATAGAACCACTTGGGGAAGGGGGTGGTGCTGACATCAGTGCGGCCAGGGCCAGCTGGGGCGGGCAAGTGCAGAAACGACTCCAATCTCAGCTCCCAGGGATGGAGTCACTGCTCTCAGAGAGGAGAAAAAACACGGCCAACCTGTAATACAAAGGTTGGCCACCTCAAAATAAAATGCCCTTCAAGGTCATTATGAGCCCTTCCCAGTACTTTAGAATAGCCTGACCGATGCTAATTAACCCTCCGGATTCCACAGCCCCGTGGGAGATGTAAATGTGTTTAACTGATGAGCACATTCAATCTGTAACTATTCCTGGAGCTCTAACAGCTTTCTAAAGAGCCTTTTGAAGAAAAGCACTTGACGGTATCATTAAATGTCCTAACCGAAAAGGACCACCCCAGAGCCTCTTCGGAGAGGACGCAGGAAAAGTGGAAAGCCTATGAACCTGGAGACAGATCTTGATCCAAATCCCAGGTCAGGCATCTACTGGCTGCATGAGCCCAGGGAAGTTATTTAAGCCAATTAAGCCTCACTTGCTCTACCTGTAAAGGGAGGACACCACCACCCACACCACAGACTGTGTTGGGAAAATGACCTGCCGCCCCCAGTTTCTAGTGGTCTCCAGTTACAGGGTGTAGTACACACACCGTTAACAACAGTATGCTAGACAGTATTGCAGTTTATCATCTAGTACGCAGTCCTCGCATCCCTTCCCCTTTGAAACCACTCACCATCCCAGCCTCTCGTGACATACCAGCCACTGCAGGAAATGCACTCACGCAGATTCTCTGGGCCTCGTATTCTTTACTGTAGATGACCAACATGTCTGCCTCTTGCTAACCAAGCAAGGTGGTGTTGGAGCCAGCTTGCCAGCTGCCCCTCCCCAGGCCGTTCCCCATGCTCCCACCACCCCACCAGGCCCGCTGCCCCGCCCTTGAGACGTCCTCGGCTCTGTACACCATTCCCTAGAGCCCACTTTAAAACCTTCAGCCTCTGCTGGAGTTCCAAGCACCTTCCACCTTAATTTTCATCTGGGAATCTTAGTGACAAGCTGCACACCTCCTCTTTCAGGGTCCAAACAAAAGCACAAGGTAAGAAGGCTCAGGCAGGGGAAGCTTCTGAAATCTTAATAAGAGGACTGGTCCATCCGCTTAAACATATTCAGATAATTTTCAAGTGAAATTATACACACTTTTTTGGGTCAGCCTGGTCGTGGGGAGGAGGGGGCGGGAGAGGAGTATTGGCCACATGGGGTGGTGGTAGTTTTGATGTTGGAATAGCAACATGTCACTCCTAACCAGGGTGCCCTCCCAAGCTGCTACTGGTCATGAAAATCTCAACCCCGTGAGGTCCTGATTTATAAAAAATGTAGAAGCAATGACATAAATGTTTCATCAGAAGCTCCTATTAGAAAAATGAGAAAATGGTCCTTAACGTACATTTTACAGATGGGAAAGCCACATTACCCCAAATCATACAGCTCCAGAACCCTGGAATCCTATCTTCCCTTTTCCTCCTCAACCACTAAGGAGTCTCTGAAGGAGCAGACCTATCTCCCCAAGACAGGGGTTACCATTTCCTCAGTACGGGATGGACTACTTCTTACTTTCTGGACTCATGCATTAAAAGAGATAAATCTTCAACCAGGCTACTTGTCTGTGTCAGTAAAAATATTTTTAAAAATT
This sequence comes from Manis pentadactyla, assembly GCF_030020395.1. Lineage (NCBI taxonomy): Eukaryota > Metazoa > Chordata > Mammalia > Pholidota > Manidae > Manis > Manis pentadactyla. Next base: position 6,122,425 of record NC_080037.1, read on the forward strand.
GGCTTGGAAAATAAAAATCAACAGGTATTTATACAAAAAAATAAAGTTAGTCTGTTCATGGTAGAAAGCTGTGATTTTCCCACAAGCTTATATCCACAAAGGTGTCGACGAAGCCTCAGATGTCAGCATCCACAGGCAAGGGCAACCCCATTTCAGCCAAGGAATCCAGGATTGGGGGAAACGCTTACACCCTCTCCCATCTTACTGGCCAGAACTACATGAGGTAACCTTATTAATTTTGTTTTCTAAGAATTCAGAGTGGTTGGTTTGTTATTATTCTTGTTGTTTTAATTTTCGGACAATTCATAATGGTGATAGGGCAAAATAACATTTTTTTCCTGTATCTTTAACTGCCCTCTGCTTCACCAATGAGAAATAGACTTTGTTAGTCTGAGGGACCCAGGAGTAAATATTTGTTGGGGCCAACTAGGCATCAGATATGTACCAGGTGCTATAGAACAGAGCTGTCCGATTGAACTTTCTAGAATAACAGCAATGTTCTCCATCTGCATTCTCCAATATACCAGCTACTGGTCACGTGTGATGACTGAGCATTTGAGACATGACTGGTACAACTCAGGAACTGAATTGTTTATTTTACTTTAAATTACCACAAGTAGCTAGTGGCAATCACATTGAGTAACACAGCTACTGGGGACACCAAGCAGCAGAAAACATCGTCCCCACGCACACACCCGGGTCCACCAAGGAGAACAAAACAAGGACATATGAGAAGCTAACAAACAATTACAAGCTGGCAGGTAAAGGTGCCCAGTGAGTGGCACGGGGAGCGAGGGCCGAGGGGGTTTGGGGAGCCCGGGCACAGAGTGTGAGCGAAGAGGGCCCAGCGGGAGAGCAGGACTGCAGGCCAAAGATGACACTGCTTCACTCAGACCGTCTACGTCCAGGTGGTCCTCGACCTTGCACAGCAGCCGGGCGGATGCTATGGACCCACCAACAGGTTGTTTGTGGGGACAGATAGACATGATACCAGCAAAAAGTGCCCAGGGCTGAAGGCCCTGCAGACTGTATCCAAAGCGACTTCCCCCAGCAGTGGGACCCTCCGGGCAGCCCCTCTGGGGCCATCACAGGGTCCACCCAAAGCAGTAAGGGACGCTGGGCTGAAGGGAACAGGCGGGGCTCCAAGCTATCTGGGAAGCCAAGGCCGAGAAGAGAAGAAAGGTCAGCCAGGTCAGCCTTGGGTCATGAAAACTCGAGAAGCAGGCCTCTGGCTGATACTGTACCCACTGAGGTCCGAGGATACCTCCAGGGACAGGCAGAGGGGCGACCCAGGCAGGGCAGGGCAGGGCTGCCTGCCTGGCTTCAGCACCCCGCGTTGCCAGGGGGCAGACGGCCAGCCACACTTACACGCTTGGTTTCTAAGAACTGTGCCAAGTGGGCAGAAGTCTGAACGTGGACGTCCTCCGCGTTCATCGCCGTCGGGGCTGGGCTCACAGCGGCAAGGCAGCCAGCCCCACGGTGGTGCCGTTTCCCCCAGCTCAGACCTGCCCTCTCACAGGGGAGGGGCCTCAGGGAAGTCCGAAGGGCCCACCGTGGGAATCAAACGGGGCTGCCCAGCACAGGCTGCTGCTCTGGTCCCAAATGTCGGCAAACCTATCCTCAGGCCTCTGCTCCACCAGTGGATATTCCGTTCCAACCTACCTGTATCCTCTCTCGGGGAAAGGAGGGGTGTTGGCAGGAGCCTTCAAAACTTGCAGCCTCTCAGAATCCTGTATTTAAATGCCACCAATCCTAGGAAGGCTGCCTTCAGCAGTTTAACACCTTGGGGGAGAATGCCCACACGAAAATTCCTAGAATTGTCGCCCTGAGCAGGCAATGGATCTGGTCCTGGGGTCCGGGCAGAACCTCCCTGAGGGGCACCACTGGCACTGAAGGGGGAATGGCGGAACCTCCCTCGGTCACCTGGCCTAAGACGGACTCCGGGCCATGCTCTCGGAGTGGGCAGGAGGGAACAGAGCAGGCATGGGATCTGCCTGCACAAGTCCTGGGTTCACACCCCAGCACTGCCAGGACTGCCACTTAGCAGCTGGTATGGCCTTGGGGGGGTCATTTCACCGTCCAAGTCCCTGCTGTCTCATAGGTACAAGGCTCTGCTGATTGAGTGTCAACACGACCACCACCTCTTCAGGGAAGACGTCTGCAATGGGTCAAATCCCCGTCATGCACGCTAACATACCACGGACCCCCTCCGTTGTCCGATCGTGGTTAGCCGATGTTCACACTCATGCGTAATCTGATTAATTGTTGATTCTCTCATCTGCGAACTTCATTAGGGGAGGGAAGGACTGTGTCTATTTCTTTTTCTCACTACTGTGCCCAAAACTCCAACACAACATGCAGCACATAGTTTCAAATTAACATGTGTCGAACAACTGAATAAATGATTAACTGGGCTCCTGAATGTGAAAACGATCTACAAAATAAGAAGCACAATGGAAATGCGCGTCATTGTTACTTGGTGTGGATGATGACAAGAGAATTAATCCTCTTAGCTGTTGGAAACCATTCTGCTTCCACCGAAGTAACAAAACTGCTGCCTTTCAGGGGCACCACACGGAAAGGAACTCGTACAAGCTCTCCCACGGTGCCGTTTCAGGACGCTCCCCACGCCCGTGCCAAACGTCCAGCTCATCTGCGTTCAGATGCAGTACGGCTTCATTCTGCCCCATTGCTGGTCACTGTGGGGGCCTCAGTTGAGTCATCTGGGCATTTTCAAAAGACAGAGACTCAATCTGCTGGGTGTCTGGTGCTGGACCAGAGACAAAGCATGCCGGCCTCGGGGCTAGGCTGAGAAAAGCACTCCAGGTCCCCCCAACCCCCACCCTCGGTTCAATCCAACTCCAGCCCGAAAGCGCCATGGGCCCCAGGAGCCAAAGGAGCCCGGGAGAGCTGGCCCCCCATGCCGATGCATTCAAGGGGACAAAGGCCTTCCGAGCTGCGCTGAGCTGGTCTGCAGATGGAAGGCCTTTATGCAGGTTTCCAAGGAGATGACTAAGATGCTGTTACCATAGAAACTGTTGCCGCCGCCTATTGTCCATCACCCCTTGACTGGAAGGCAAGGGGGGGTACGGTCTGATGGAGAAGGGAACAAGAGTTGGATTTGAATCAGGATGAAAAGGCAAACAGCAGCGAGTCCCCTCAAGACTCCTGTGGTGGACCCACCAAGGCCTCCATCCCCACCGGAAATGACGCAGGGGCGTGAGTGCTCACGCCTTGTTGTCGTCTGTGTTGGCATTGGGGTGAGGAAAGGGGCACAGAAGAACGGCCTCCGCCCGTTTGCTGGGCCCTGTCCTCTAGTGAGCGTCCTCAGCACGGTCCACACTGTCACTGGGAAGCTGCCAGGAAACCGATGCAAGCTTTCCAGCCCCTCCCTTCCCTGCTGAACACATTTTGTCAGGCAAAAGAACAGTATATAGAAGTCCCTCTGCTTTTTGCCATTAATGACACTCACTAATGACAAAGTGGTTTTTTTTTTTAAGACTAATGAGAGCAGCTTATGGGTAAATTAGAAAAGTTTCACAAATGACAGACACACAGAAGTGCATATGGGTGATGCATGACATAACGGGACTTGGCATCAAGTCTGAAGACGAGAATCTGAAGGTCAGTCGCATCATTTATTACATGCATGACCTTCGGCACTGTGCCTGCTTGAGTCTCAATTATCTCTTTTACTCTGGGGGATACTAACCACCAGTCCAGTTCATGTGATATAAAGCCTCATCCAGTAACTGCGACCTCACGAGTCAAGCACCACAGTTAGTTACCTGAATGAATGCCACACCCAGATCAGCAAAAAGCCTCTCTCTGCAATTACTCCAGGCAGGACTATATAAATCCTTTCATGCTATCTCACTTCCTGTTTGGAAAATAGTTGGTACCCAGCTAATTACTAAGACATTAAGATTATGGGTGACAAGATGGAATATGTTCCCACAGCCTTCAGATTATTTTCCAGTCTGGACCACCAGACCATGTGCAGGCACCACGGCTCAGCTGTCCTTTCCCCAGAGCAGTCTTGGAAAATTACATCTCAAATAGGAGTAAGATGCTAAAGCTACAGGGGGAATTCTTTGGAGTAGTAAGGATGGAAAGTGGGTACTGTTTGGGGGAAACAAGGAATGTCAAACCTGGTACTCGAGGGTGGAGGACAGCAGTTGGGAAAAATCTGGACTCTAGAAACAGAAACAAGAATACACATTACATACTCGCCCATTCGAGAAAGCCTTCATGTCTTTTACTCCCTTTAATAAAAAAACAAAAAGTTTGAAATCCATTTTACAAAATAAGCCTTTGCAAAGCTGCCAGGCAGGACTTGCTGTCTTCCAGGCCTGGGCCTCCCACAGTCAGAGGAGGCATTCAGGTGCTACTAGATGGGGCAGAGAAAAGAAAATGCAATTCAGTTCCTCTGGATCTGCTTAAGATCCTTATTTATCATTTTCTTTCAGAGAACACTGCTGGGCATCGGTGGGACACTCTCAGACCAGGAGCACCTCTCTTGATGTAGCACACAGCAGGGATAGAGAGAGAGTGGGGCAAAGAAGGAAAAACACATTGATGCCACTGGCTAATCCTACATGCCAGTAGGGAGGGAACCAGGAAAACACAAAACATGCGAGGTGTTCTAGCTCTTACATACAGGTCCCTCCTGACAACCATGAGGGATCAGCGCCCCGCCAAGACCACACAATCAAGAAGAGGTCATCAAAGGGTAGCAGCCAAAGAAGCTAATGCCCTTAGTCTCAGCAGGGGGAGGCACACCTTGCTTTAGCTTTAAATGATTGCCACAAAATGACTTCTGAGAGCGTTAAAAATCCGTGACTCCCACAATTTGCACAGCGTAATGAGGGATGGCATTTCTTCTCCATGACAGCTTCTGTGCTTCACTGCACAGCTCTCTCCAATGAAAACTGGCCATGCACTCTGTCCCCAACTCCCCGCGACACACTCCCAGCTCAGAAAGGAAGAGAGAGAATGGACCTGACATGCCACACACTGTCACCAGGCCTCTCATTTTAGACTTGAAAAGACCGAGGTCGAGACACCCAGTAAAGGACTTGTCCAGGTCAGGAGCCAAGTAGGAGCAGATGCCGGACCAGAATAATTTCTCTTGACCCTCACTGCTGTATTATTTCTACCACATTATAACACTGTCAACATGTCACCATCTTCTCCTATGTATACTAATTTCATGGCAACTAGGCTAAAATCTTTGATAGCAAGAGTTATATTTATTCCTAGTCTTTCCTGAGGGTCTAGCCCATGTACTCGACCAGTTAGCAGCATCCAGGGCCTTTCTCCACCTCAGCAGGCACCATTCCATACCATCCATTTATTTGTCTTTCTCCTCACTGGGCTATAACATCTTTAAAGACAGGATTTGACCATGTCTTATTATTGGATCTCAATGCCCAACACCTACTGGGAGCTAAAAAAATAAGGTTGAGTTGAAAAAATGTTTTCTAAAGTAAGTCTCAATCCATGCACCCCATCACAGAAATCTTGGCTACCTCTGGGTCAGGACTTGATTACTCCACCCTCCCTTGAAACCATTTCTTTTCTTGGCTTCCACTTGACCCTTTCAGAAGAATTCTCGCCACAAGGTCATCTGACCCACCATCTTTAAGAGAGATCAGAGTGACCAATGACGTCTTCACCCCCAAAAAGGGTTTAATGTTGGTATGAATAAAATGCTTTAACAGAGCTAGTGTTTGGAGCTAGATGTGATTTTTTAAAACCTTGTAGTTTAAAGAATCCATCATCACATATCATTAAAATAGCCCACTTGGGAAACTTACAGAAAAAGATCACTGTTTCCATTGCTAAACTCCATTGCCAGAAAGAACAGAAATGACAACTTACTTAACTTACTCTAATGACCCTCTGACAAACTCCAAAGGCGAGCCAGTATTTGGACCTCATCAGATACTCAGTCTGACCCCTTTCTCTACCAAGCCTGATTAGTTGTCAGGATTTGAAAATGTCTCATTCACAAAGCAATGTCTAAAAGGCAAATGCTGATGGACAAGTGGGTTGTCTCCAGTTTGGGCTATTACAGTTAAAGCTGCCATGAACTTCCACATAAAAGTCTTTGCATGGACATCTGCTTCCTTTTCTCTTGGGTAGGTAGAAACCTAGAAGTAAATGATTGGATCATGCAATAGGTATTATGTTTAATACTTTAAGAAACAGTCAAACTGTTTTCTAAAATGACTGTTCCATTTTTTATCGCAACCAGCAGTGTATAGGGGTTCCAGTTCCTCTACATCCTCACCACACTTCATAGGTTCGTCTTTTCCATTTTAGCCATTTGTACATAATTGTAAGAATCTGTAGTGGCATCTCATTATGGCTTTAAATTTGCATTTTCCTAGACTAATGATGTTGAACATCTTTTCATATGCTCATTTGCTGTGTGTATATTTTCTTTGGTGAAGTACCTGTTCAAATCATTTGCCCACTTTTTAAATTGGGTTTTCTTATTATTGAATTTTGAAAGCCCTTTACATATTCTGGGTACAAGTCTTAGACAAGAATATCTATAGCAGATGCTTCCTTTACAGACTAAAGACCCTATTGCCTTCCTCTAACCATTCTCTCAACTCCCCACTCTGACAGCACTCCAATCTAAGCGTTTAGATGAAGGAGCGGGCAGCATGGTCTTCTCATGAACCCCATGACCCTGGCTGGCCACAGTTCATCCAAAGTAGTGCTTCTTCTCATATTCCTGCTATTCAAGTCCATTCTGTTCTCACACACTCCTAAAAGGAGTTAATGTAAGTATGTTTCCTCTTTAAAAAGGCGACAACTTTACTCCACAGTTCTTAACAGTGGGCAATTTTGCCCCTTACAGAACATCTGGTAACGGTCAGAGACACTTGTTTTTCGTAACTAGGTAAGTAAACAGTTGCCAGTGGCATCCAGTAGGTAGAGATCAGAGATGCTAAGTATCCACAATGCACACATCAGCCCCCACCCCACCCCCACAAAGAATTATGTGAAGCCCTGCTTTACATTGATTTGTGGGTACTGCATGTAGATAAAGCAACATGGCTCAATAGAAACACTGATTTAAGAGCCAGGAAACCTGTCTGGGTGCCTCTCCTAGCTCTGTCACTAACTCATTATGTTATCTTGGGAAAACCAACTAATTTCTCAAAGCCCCCAATTCCTCATGCACTGGATGCAAGGGCTAACCTGAATTATCTCTAAATTCTCCCAATGCAAAGAAATACAATCCTATCACTGTCTATGCAAAACCACACAGAAGTTGGAGCAGTTGTGAAAACATCCTTAGGTTCCCGTGCTTAAGGAGTTTAATAAGATGGTGAAGAACACTGGTCCGAGCAGTCACTGAGAATCTGTCTCCTAAAGAAGGACGGGGATCGACTGCGGCTGACTCGGCACAGACCTTGCCTCGGTGGGGGGAGGCAGACGAGACAGGCTGCCCAGGACATTCCCTGCAGAGCCCGGATGCTCCCTAAATAGAAGCTGCCCCACTGAGCTGGATTCTTCTACGTCCACCAGTCCGGCCAGACTCACTCAACTTCAACCACGTAAATGTGAACTCCACTAAGCGCAAACGTGACTTTTACAACAGAGTAGGTGCAAACCCTTCTGGGGAAAATTGGCCTAGCAGAGCCAGGCCCCAACTCAGAAGCAAGACAGTGCCCATGATACGCCATCTGTGAAAGCCCAGACGGAGCTCTGGTAGGAGGGAAAGTCACCTCCTCACGGGAGCCGGGGACGCACAGGCCTCGCTGCAGGCCCAGACGCTGCAAACACAGAATCCTAACCAAGTTCCTGCCACTCATGCCCCCTCTGGGGGAAGCAGCTCCTTCACCAATTCTTACAACAGCCGCTCTGCAGGTTAAATGAGGTTGAAAATTGCCCCTATGGGTCTCTGTAAGAATGAACAGACAGCTAACATCTTGGATGGCCCAGGGGTAAAGTTCTTTAATTTCAAACCAACTAAAAATTCAAAACATTAATTAAGGAAGGAGATTTCCCAGGAACACCCTGCCTGTCAGAAGCAGTCCCCAGAGCTGCCCAGAGAGACTTCTGGGGACAGCACCATGACTTCCTCCACAATCGGCACGTTAAGAGGGGCAAGCCTGGCCCTTGCGGGAGGACAGCTTTACTCTCCCAGGGGCTAAAGGGAGACTCGGCAGTCTCTTTCCAACAGGGTGAGGGCAACGGCTGGGACACACTAGTAACCTCACCTCTCCTCCCTGGTTTTCCTCTGTGGAGAGAAAGGGCGGCTCCCTGCATGCACGCCCAGCCAGGGGGAAGGGAAAGGGGCCAGTGCAGAAGGGCATCCTGGTCTCCAACAGGCCCCGCCCACGCCCACCGCCCCACACCACCACTGCTCATTCGCTTCCAAGCAACCCAGCTCCTGGGGGGACCCTGAAGAGCATTCTTTCCTCTTCCTCCTCATCACAGTCCTGGCTGCCACCACGGCCACTCCCAGGCAAGCCTGGCGCAAAGCCCCTGAGAGACGTCTGCAGACGGTTCGACAGATCACGACGTCAGACCTGAAGTAGGCAGCACCGTTCGTCACCAGCTTAAAGACTGAGCGCAGGCACTTCTGGGTGATTCGGCCCCTGCACTGCCTGCTGGGTGCATGTGCGTGTGTGTGTACACATATGTGTGTGTTTGTGTGGAGGGGGTGTCAGCTCAAACCCCAAGCAGCACGTAAAATCCAGTCCTTTTATTAAACTGCCCGCTTTCTTTTTCTCTTCTATGTTGGCCTGCACCCTCTTTCCCAAAAACCAGTTCTCACTAGGAGCTGGGAGACAGCGGCCACTTGTACGTTCCCTGCTGACCCAAAAGACTGAAGCAATTTTGTGTCTCAGGATTTCAGCCCCGTCTGCCCTTCCCTCAGTTCTCGGAGGCTGACTATTCCAGTGACTATTTTTACATAACAAATAACCGCATCTGCAATGTAACCACCATTTTATTTAGCTCACACTTTTGTGGGTCAGGAATGTGGGCGCGGCGGGGCTGGGCAGTCTTGCTCAGGGTTTGAATGCAGTTACAGTCGATGCTGGCTACGGCCACAGTCGTCTGAGGGTCGGGCTGGGCGTCCAAGATGGCTCGCTCACAGGGCTGGGAGAAGAGGCGGGCTTCTGACCGGGGGCTCGGCTGGGGCTGCCGAGCACAGTGCCCACGCATGGCCTCTCTGGCGCGGCTCTATGAGGCGAGCCGGCCTGCTTGGCAGCTGGCTTCCCTCAGAGTGAGCCATCGTTGTCTGGCCTTTTTTTCGGACCTTAGACTCAGAAGTGACATATTCCCACCGCACTCTATGGGCCATAACAGAGTTCCTAAGGTCAGCCCGGATTCAAGGGGAGTAGTCGCAGGCCCCCCTCTCAATGACACGAGTTCCAAGGACTGGACATGTTTTAAAATCCCCACACTGACCTGTTTTAACTCTTAAAATCCCCATCCATTGGAGGTCAGGGGATGTGTCTTTTTCACCACTGTACCTCCAACACCTGGCAGAGTATCTGGCTCTGTAGATGCTCGATAATTGGGTGTTGAAGGAATGAACAAAAGAAAAAATGAGCTTCCGAGTGAGGATCTCTTTTTTAAGAGGAAATGATTTACATCCCTTGCGCCCCATGTTTCCCCTCCAACTGCTACAGTGGGGATACTACATTCAACCTTCATGGCACTGTGGTTAGGAATAAATAATATAGTTTATGAGGAAGGGTATTCATTTTCCTGGAGTTGCTGGACAGCAGACTAGTGACAGCACCACCTGGCCTGTCCCCCCAGCTCGCAGAGCCACAGGACTGACTGACCCTCTTGTCCACACTGCTATCTGTCACCCTACCTGGGTGGGCTTCCTTTCTCTCGTCTCTCTACTCAATCTTGGAGGCCTGTCTCCACCTCAGGCCCTTCCCAGAGAAGCAGGGTGGGGACTAAAAACCTAGAGCCTGGGTACAAATCCTACCTCTCCCATTCCACAGGAGAGTCTCAGACTGGCTACTCAGTTATTCCGTCTCATTTGCATCCACAAAAAGAGGATCATCAACGTACAGCTACAGCTGTGAGGATGAACTGCCTCACTGCGCACTGAGCACTCCGGTCACCGAGCATGTGGCTGGGACGATGCAGGCGTAATCAGCTCATTTCACCCCAGCCTTCACGGAGCTCCCCTCCTCGGGGCTCTACTCTCTCCCTCCAGGGGACACCCTTCAGATTCCCAGAACGCTGTGCTGCTCTTCTGTGCTGTTCCACGTGCAGCTTCCCCCACAAGGATTAACCTTAACGCACTCGAGCAGCGCCTGGCTCGCGCTCAGCCCCACCTCAGAGTTGGCCCGGACGCATCTGCCTGGAAGGCTCTTTCCCACCTCTCCACCCGTCTCGGCCGGCTCATCCTCAGTCACCCTCCGAGTCTCGATCCAGGGTTTCCTTCAGGGGACTTCCCCTTCCACCCTTTGGTCGAGTGTCTTCCAGTCAAGGTCCCTGCTGGTACTGCTGGTCCCTGGGAGCCTTCCTGCAATTCTAAAAAGGCTCCCCTTTTCCAAGGCAGCACATGCATTGAGGAGCGGAGCATGAGCTGGATTTCAGCCTTTACTGGGGAGCCCATAAGCGCCCCACTCTGCATAACTGTGCAGTCGCCCTGTTTCCAGTGCGCAGCCACTGCCTTTCCCACACTGCACTGCACCAGCCCTCGGCTCGTCTGCGACCTTCCTTCCAGCAGACTGTGAACTCCACAAAGGCATGGCCACCGTGGCTCCACAGCACCCCCAGTACCGAGGGCACCACTCGGCACTCCACAGGTGCTCAGGAAATACTTGCTGCATGAATGACTGGACCATGAAGGGCCCCTATGCCTTGAATCCTTCTCCTGTGGTGGTTTGTATCTTCTGGTGTCCCAGCATAAGCACAGAGCTACTCAGAAACAGGTGCTGACTTGTTAATCATCACCCATGTTTGTGAGTTGTGTTCTGTTCTGAGTGCGGGGAACAGAGAGGCAGGCTTCCAGACCCTTCATTCTCACAGACAGTGCAGTGCAGGCTCCAGCTGGAAAGAACGTTCTGCTGTAAAGGCCTTCCATCCGGGTGGCTTCCTCTGCAAATTCAACCCTCCCTACGAAATGACAAAGAGCTAGTCTAGTGCCCAGTTGAGCTTGGGCAGAATACGTAAGGCCTCAAATATTTCCCTGAATGGTTCAGAAGGCACTGAATGAGTGCGCTGCCCCAGCAGTGGCCCACAGAGCCAGGTGGCAGGAATCCCAAGCCCCGTGCCAGGTAAGCAGGCATGCCTCAACACACGCCCACATGCCATTCAGTGCTGCAGGAACCAGGCTGGGGCCAATCTGGAAGTCAGTGGTGGCCCTGTGTTCAGTAAACTGGCACCAGTTGTGGTTTATTATTAAAAAAGAGAGATAATAAGGCAATAAAGCAGCCACCCTGGGCAGTTAAGGTAACAGGTATCAATTAGTGTCTCTGCAGTGGGTAGGCTGTGAGTGAAAGTGCCAGGAAGGCGCCGAGCTGCCCGGTGGTGGGAGTGGCACCAAGCCAGGCACCCGGCAGCCTGGCCAGAGCGCGGGCTCCACATTCCCGGAACAAGTCGCCCGCCGGCTACATCTGTGTCCTCAAGCGTCAGTTAGCAAGAGAGGGGTCTTTCTACTTCTGAGTGGCTTCTCCTACCAGGTTCCTCACCTGCTGTCTTCATCCTTCACAGCTGCCCTCAGATAGCCCGTCTGTCTTAGCCAGGGATATGTGACTCCTCCAGGTCCATCCCCAGGTTTCTTGGGCGTAATGAGCACTTCACCTATCTTCTTGGGTCCTTCTGGCTCACAACACACTTGGCACATAGTAGGCCCACTGAATATTTACTTCACTGACTATAAGCATGTGTGTATGTGTGTGTATATATGCAGACCTGTGTGTATATATGCTCACCCTGCCAATCCTCAGAGGCTGACCACCGGCACAGCAAACCTCCCTTCGGGGACAAGGCACCAAAGCACAGTGTTACTTTAGGTCGAGTTGCATTATCTTCAAGGTAGAGCCTCCAAAACCTTGGCCGAGGCTCAGAAACCCTTGACATGCGAAGACCCAATCTAACCCAACAACTGAGAGAAAAGAAACTTGCAGTAAGAGAACGTGATCTATAAATCACAACGGTCACTTCACAGGCATGTTCCTCAGATGAGCCTTATCCACTCACCTCCAGCCACCTGCCCGTCAGTGAAGAGTCAGCTTCAGTGACTCTCTTACAGTAAAGGGCTCATCAGCCCAGTCACGGCCAGTGAAAAGGGGTCATTGAAACATGTTAAAGCACAGAATCACGGAAAACAGTACGTGCATGCCTCAGACATTTTATTTTAACATCTAAATGTACATGTACACACTGTAACATATTTTGATGTAGATTAGTGATCTTTCTTCTACGTACAGGTCCCCAGATTAATTTCCCAAAGTCTTCCTTGCATAAATTATAAACTGTCTGATTTCTAGCATGTTTTCTTCCAAGTGGGTTAAGAACATCAAGACATTCGCTAAGTAAATCCAATGGTTTCAGGAAGCAGAATCCTTCTAAGAATTTGTTACCTTCCAATCTTTTTTTTTTTTACAGTTTTCTTCATACCTGATTCATTGTCAGCTACTTTTGTAGCAACTCTTACCAATTTTATTCAAAACAGTCAACTTAGCTTTATAAACACAGCAATCGCAGGAGCTAGATGTTAAGCACTCAGAAAAACGCCTAGCACGTAGTAAATGCCCAGTGAATGTCGGTTTTTCCCCTGCTCGTATTTCATCTCTGTAATGATTACATTACTCCATTACAATACCGAATTTAACTGGCGCACACGGGTTTAGGAACTCACACAACTGGCTCTTGCTAAGCATTTGGCCTAAAAGGAGAGAATGATGGCGACATGTAAAGCGGTAACATGGGCATATGGCAGCAGTCGCCATTCATATGTTTTACAAAAGGGTTGGAGACCAGCAAGGAAGTTAAATGGAGGTCACTTAGAAGCTCTGCTTCCCTGATGAAGTGCTCCCCTGTGGCCTCCATCACCAACTGGGGCCAATTTGCAAAGAAGCACCAGATGTGACCTGCACAAAGGCACCCAGCTGACGGGGTAAGTGGGGGTTGAAACCCATCTATGTTCCCGGCTCCAAGCCACACACACCTTTCCCCAAGTCACACACCCACTCACTCTTCCTCCCCCACCCCCACCCCCACCCTGTGCTCTCCTCACGAAGAACCACAGTTCACACAGAGAACATTAGGTCGGACTACTGGATTCGCGCACTGCAGCTTACTGGAAATGCCACCTCCACTAAAAACAGCACAGCTGAATAAGGAAATGTTTGCATATGAAATGTGATTCATTCTTTCAGGCCTGACTCAGGCTGGGCTGTACCCCACTGTGAAGAGGCCAGCACCTCAGGACCCTCTCATTTCCCCTCACAGCCCCCAAGGAGACTGCAAAAGGACTCACATTTCTCGCAAGTTCTCTGAAAAGTAAGACCAAAAATAACAGCAATAATGACAGTTCTTATTTGTAGAGGGCACTTACATCTTTTAAAATACAAAGATGGAACTTCCCCTCCCAAGTCTCCTGTTAGGTGTGACGGCTGATGAAGTATTAGAACAGGTGGCCTGTTCCCACTTGAGTCAAGCATTCTTTTGGTAATCAAGGACGTGGCTAGGCTTTCATTCTTTACACCTCATTCTCCTTCTTGTCAATCAACTGTCACTTGACCTGAAGTTGACTTCAGGCAGAGGTAGTGCAGTTAATCCAAAAGCAGATGTGTTTTAAAGTCTAGATTGACCAGGATTCTCACCACACCCACACCGAGCTGAAAAGTGGACTGCTTTTCCTGGTGCTGTACTGCCTGTGTAAATCCCTGTGCAAAACAGGGGGACAGAGAACAAAAGTAAGCAACTGAGGGCTGGAAATCCCATCCCGATCTCCTGTCCGTCATCCCGGAGGCTGCACTGCCTTCAGGCTCCAATGTTACAGCTCAGTGGCTTAGCAGGGCCTTTACAGTTTGAAGTAAGCATTACAAGACCTCAGACTGCGCCAGCACGGTGAGCACTGGCCCACTGTCTCCAATGAGAATTTGCCCCCCTAAAACATCAACGTGGTCTTACCCTCAGCTCAGACCTTAGCTTTCAGCCTGAAGCTCTTGAGAAGACTTAACTCAGGAGCTCCTGCCACAGAGAAATAGTCAGGAATCCTCTTGAGCAAACGTGAGCAGGCCAATAAGAGAGGAATGAGCCGATGTGAATCACCGTCCTCTCACCAGACATCAAGACGGACTCACAGCACACGCGAGATCGTGCTTCCAACAGGGCTAGAGGAAGCCAAGGCGCTGAGGAGCAAGCTCCCATCGAGGTGACACGGCCGGCACTCCCAAGGAAACCGCGAGCTCCCTAAGTGAGGCTGCCCTGATGCCTGAGGGGCCGCCCAACCTGCAGGCTGGCCAAAGACCCAGAACCAGCCATTCTCGGCATCTGTGGGCCAGCCTGGGGGCTGTGGCTTTAGATTTAGAGAGACTGCGCCTCTAAATGCTGAAAACAGAAAAGAAGAGAATGGGGGAACAACAGACCACCCCTCAGAAGGCTGGAGTGTTCTTTTCTAGCAGGCAAAGGGTGGAGAGAGGAGCCAGAGGACCCGACAGACAGACTTGCCCCACATCCTCACGGCTTAGCAGGGCAGCAGATGGGGACAGCACGTGCATTACAGGCAGGTGGACGGACAGGCGGGAGTAGGTCAGGCCCCTCGCTGCTCCCTGGGTATCCTTGGGCACACTGCTCAAGCTTGCAGCCCTTCAGCTGTGGAGACAGGAATGCACCACTGTGAGGGATAAATTGGTGAATATTTTCCTGGGGATTAAGTGAGACAGCATCTGTAAAGCGTGGAACCCGCACACAGGCACTTACAAGGGCTTGATATAATGGCAGCTTCTGTTATTTGTAACTGAGAAAAATATTCGCACGGTGCCTGGGACATGGTAGGTATTCAAACCTCTTGGTTGGTACTAGAAAGGTAGAGAGAGCTGCTGGCAGGGGAATGTGCAGTTGGAATTGTCCTCTAGCACTAAAGACAGAGCAGACAGATGAGTGGGAAATCAGCAGTGAAGTCAAAGACCTTGACACATAGTAGATGATCAGTAAACATCTTTAAACAAATGAGAACCTAAGCAACTAAGTTGTATTTGTCATTTACAACACATCACTAGGCTGGGACTTGGAGAAGGGAAATGAAATACAGGCTCTACTCCTAACCAGCTCTCTAAGGATGCTTCTGGCCTCAGCTTCTCATCTCCAAGGGACGGAACCAAATGACTTCCATGTTCCTTCTGGCTCTCAGGTACTGTATTTCTGTAATTCAATTGACAAGACAGGTGTCGGCAAATATCTGACCACAGGTATGTGTTCGTGTGTGCACGGGGTGTGCATGGAAAGAAACAGGCTCCCGTCAAGAGTAGGTAAGACAGACAAGTTTGCCTTACTTACCGGCCCCACATGGACCAAGAGACAGAAGGCCAGGAATGAAATGCCATCAGCCTTTCTGTAACTGCCTCTTTGCCTTTAATCACACTGCCACGCACACAGGCCTGGTTTTAATTAAGCAGAGCAGTGACTGCATCAGCCTCGCCATCAAAGCTTTGATCTCCCCACGGGGCACATTTCTGCACCGCTGAGCAAGCTCCAGGAGTCTGAAACATAAACCAGCTGGAGCCTTTGACAGGTCAGCCTTGACGGAGCTCCTGGGGCCCCTTTGCAGGTAGGTGCATGGGGAGGGCCCACCAAGGTGCAGAGGCCGAGAGGGCAGAGGGGAAAAGCAGCAAAGGCTCGTGTCACTGAAGCGCAGCACCAGGGGCCGGGAAGCTTTGGAGCAAATGCCCAGGAGGGGTCGTGCTGGCTGCTCTGCATACACAATGAAACTGTGACTTTCTGTCGTGGAGAGATGACTGAGAACTGGTCCAATATCAGGTTAACTGAGTGAACCTTTTCACAGGGAGAAAGCGCTCCCAAAGAGGCCCCCGGGGTCTAATGCCACAGCAGAAGACAAATTAAATAAAAATCCTAAAATGATTAAAAGGAAAAAATGTCCCTTGTCTCTGCACGGCACCTCTTCCCCGTGCAGTAAAGACTCATTGAAGGAATCCTCAGACGTAAAACCCTAAAAAAGTAGCAACCTCAATCTAAGTGAGCAGGGTGAGAATGTCAGGAGCGGCCTGCGGCTGGGACCCGCCGACACAGAGCCTGGAAGCAGCAGAGGGGGCAGGAATCAGAGCAGGGTGTCGCCTCAGCTCACAGGGTACAGTCTGTGGGACCCCAGAAGAAATGGCTCTTCTCATATGGGAATGCCAGTTCCCCACTCGTGTGTGTGTGTGTGGTGGGGGTCCTTCCACAGGGCACTGTGAACACACACCTGCAGTTTCTGGAATGGGCTCGAAAGTGAGAGCTGCACCTACTCGTCCCACGATGGGAATCTTCTGGATTAGACTGGAATCATGGAGACTGGGCAGCAACGTTTTAAAGGAGGGAGTAGGCGGAGAGACATAAAACAATACAGGATACAGAGAGAAGGGCAGGCAGACAGGTTCTCCATGGGAAAGATTTAGAAATCGGAGACGTTGGGCAATTTGGGGAGAAAATGGTAAAATGATCTTGCCCATGTCTCAAGAGAACAATTTCTGCTAGAAGACACCTCCCGGAGCACAGCTCGAACACTGTCCTTCCCGTCTGAAAACTACTGACGTCCTCACTGGAGTAAGTTACACACTCCTCAGCGTGGCACTCAATGCCTTCCACCATACAAGCCGGAAGTCCTTTCTATCCTCATGCCATCAAACCCCACTCTGGTTCAGGGGCACCATACTATCTCGACTGCTAGGACGCTATGCCCTGCAGTCTCCCAATACAGGAAAATACATAGCTTTTCCCCATCTTTGTCTACTAACATGATACCCATTTTCCAAGGTCCAGATCGTGCTGCCTTCTACATGAGGGAAATGTACTTCCTCAGCACTTTGTACATCTCCTGGAGCCCTGACAACATTCTGCCCAGTGTCAAAAGTTTCTACACATGATGGTCTTTCCCTCTAGACTTTAAATTCTTTAGGAGTAGAGACCATGCCCTGTTCATGTATTTCCAGCAGCAGTCATGGGCCGTCCTCAAGAAACATGATTACTATATGCAGACTATTTCCCTAGCTGCTGAGTTTAAGAGAAAATAAGACAATCACACCCCTTCAAAAACTGCCCCGAGGTGCCAGCATCAGATCCCACAACTCACGGTGTACAGGAGTCTGGGAAGGTGGGTAAATATCTCAACCCAAGTTCTTGGCAGGAGAAAGTAGTCTAGGGAGGTTGTCACAAGATCTGGTCACAAGGCAAAGCCTTTGGGGGCGTGATTTTCCAAGCGCTGCCTTGCAAGTACAAGTCCCAGAGGGTGCTAGCATTCCTCGGGACTGGACCACAAGGTGCTAAAGGCTCACTGAGGACACCTATGGCTCAGGTGACTTGGGAGAAACGGAAATGGCTGCTAAAGGGTACAGGCTGCCTGTTGGCAGGGCAAAGCATTCCTTACCTGTGCTGGTGGGCGCACAACCCTGAACATACCACAGACCACTGAGTTACACCCTGTCAATGGGGGGCATCGTAGACCATGAGAATAATATCTCAGTGAAGCTATTTTTAAAGAGGTACAGCAAGTAAAAGCATCTTACTCGGAGGACACCTGGAAAACGGCCAGGTCAGAGGCAGAGGTGACCCCAGCCCTTGCTCTCAGAGTCCACCCGCAGCCAGCTGCCCCGCTAGGCACCACCCTGCAGGAGCAGCAGACATGGGTGGGGAGGGGACTGCCTAGCGAGGCCCGTTTACTTCGGCCATGAGGATGAGTTCCCAAAGGGTAATCCCCTCACCAGCGCCATCAGCTTTGCCCTGGAACTTCTTAGAAATGCCAGTTCTTGGACCCCCATCCCAGACCTACAGGAGGCGGGCCCAGCCATCTGTTTAACAAGCCCTCAAGTAGACTGAGGCAGGCTCACGTTTGAACCACTGCACTGGCTTAATGCTTAAATGCACAGACTCGGAAGCTCGGCTCTGTACCTTTGAATTCTGCCACCTCCTCTTACTAGCAACGCGGCGCAAGGAGAGTGACCCAGGCCCTATTCATCCCTTTCCCCCACATGAAATGGGAGAGGCGGCCTCACCTCTGTATCACAGGGTCGGTCAGGGGGTGAGATGAGCTCATGGGCAACAAGCACATTACAACAGGACCTGGTACATAATTAAGTCAGTAAGGATTTGCTTCTCTCTTAAAACATATCCAGTCAGATTTGGGGATCAGCTCATGGACCTTTGGCCTGAAACTAGCATGAAGCCGAGGCAGGCGAACAGAATCAAAACACGGGTCCCACAAAACGGGCAAGCTGCCGTGCAGCTGTATCAGCAGAGCCCCCCCAACACACACACACACACACAGCACAAAAGACCACCACATTCCCCATCTTTAGCTCCCCTGAGGAAAAGAGAAAAGAACTACTTTTTATGACAGAGCAGAAGGGATAAATGCTCTACATAGAAGACACAAAACAAATCAGTTCCAATAACAGCCTTTTAATCCCCTGATCCCTGAGAGGAGGAAAGGGGGTGAACAGAGGCAAGTGTTCCAAGCTCAGCCATCACCAAGCAGCTTTTAACAGAAGCTGCAAAAACCACCTCCGCTTGTCCAAAAATTCTGAGAGATTAGGGTTGCTACCACCTTATGGACTCCAGTCATGGCTTTCCAAGCTCAGAATGGCCAAAGCTTTGCACCTTACAAAGCTAGGTTCACATGCTCCCTGCAGTCGTTCCCATTTCCAGAGTACTCCCCTCTCTCCAAAACTGTGGCCAGAGGAGGCCCAAGGGCCGGGGCCCCCACAGGTGCCAACACCCGGAGAGACAAAGGACACCTCTGGGCTATGAGAGCGTGGATTTTATGTGAATGAATTATGTGCACATTAAAGAGAATTTGAAACTACATAAATGTAGAAAGAAGAAACTAAACAGCTCACTACCACTTCCCAAAGACAACTATTAATATTTTATATTTCCTATCTTTTTAATATACAGGTTTTAATTTGGAGTTGTTTTTGTTACAAAACTGATATTCTATTTATACACAATTCTAAATGTTGCTGTTTTACTTAGCATAATAAAAGCCTTCTCCCAAAATGCCTTCAACTTTTTAGAACACTTTTAATCACATGTAATATTCCATTATGAGGCTACATAATTACTATATTTGCCCGCCAGTTATCAGTTTATTGCTTCTCAACTCCAGATCCATGATGCTGTGACCAGCTTTCCGATACTGGAGGCGGACCCTGGAAACAATACTATCCAAGATGACAGCCACTAGCCACACGTGGTGAGGCCCTCGAAATATGGCTCCTGTGAATTAAAATGTGCTGTAGGTATACAACACATACCAGATTTGGGAGACTTAATACAAGATATGTAAAATAGCTCATTAATAATTTTGTATTGGTTGCATATTAAAATAACATTTTGGATAGACTGGGTTACATAAGATGCACTATTAAAATTAATGTAACCTGGTTGTTTTACTTTTTTACCGTAGCTACTAAAAGTTTTGAAATCACATATGTGACCTGCATTATATTTCTGCTGGGCTGAGCTGCAGGCGTTCCTCTCTGCCAGCTGGCACAGAGCGGGGCCTTGTCAGCAGAGGGTGCTGGGAGGACACCGCGGGGGGAGGGTTTCTCTTCCGGGCTCTGCTGCTTTTGTTCTTGCTTCTGTGGCACAGCAGGCGACTTCCTGGCCCAGTGTGTGCGGGAGACTCAGAGGCGAACACCCCCACTGGGTCTTGCTGGAGCCCCAGCGACCTCTCCAGGGGGCCCCAGACACTCACTCTCCAAGGGGCTCCAAATCTCTGCTTGGGGGACCCTCGCTCCTGGTTCGCCCTTCGTCGGACAGCCTCACTCAGCCCCGGAGACGGAAGGTGCTCTTGTATTCTTTAAAACTCTCTCTACCCCTCTTAGTTGTTAGTTCTCACTCGCTAGTTAGTAGCTCCTTTTATTAAATGTTCCCCCTTCCAATCACTGGTGTGGTGTCTGTCTCCTGAGCGGACCCTACGATACACGTAGTAACGGGGAGGATCAAGCTGCTGAAGGCGTGCTGGCCAGGCTTCGGGCAGCGGCCACCTGTCCTCCGTTTCCTACTGTCGGTCCCCAGGTCTCTCTTCTCCCTCCCCTACTGTCAGTTCTCTAAAAGCAGAAAGGTATGTTTCCCACAGCGCCTGGATCATCGTTCAGGGCAATTTAAAACCTCACAGGAACAAGTCAATCAAGAGCTGTGCCTTCTACTCCTTACGTGTTTGCCGAGCTTCTACCATAAAAAGGTAACACGCTGGCTGTTGGGTGGAGGGTGGCTCCGAGGTGGAAGGAGTGTCACGGGCAGGAAAGAGAAATGCCTGTGCAATAGAAACTCTGGCTTCAAGACCCAACAGTCCAGCAAATAAAGGACGATACAAATCACTACAATAGAAAATGGTATGAAATAAAAACAAGAAAACAAGAGCTGCAGCTATCCCATTCCGGGTGCCCTAACTGGCCAGAGGAAGACACATGGAGAATACAGGAGTGGGCTGCGACGGTCTCTCCCCACTCCAGGCGTCCCGTCCCCCACTCCAGGCATCTGTCTGGTGTCTTGTTAACCAAAGGTTCTGCTCAAATCAGCAGCTCTAGATGTTGCATCTCCAGTGGGCCTGGTTCCTATTCCCGTAATTGCCTCTGCTTCCCTCCCCAGCCCCCGGCAAGCTACACATTACAGGGGTGTTGCTGAGGACCATCCTGAGCAGTCGGCTCCACTTCTTCAGTCGGGATCATGACCTCACACTCCAACTTTACCCAACTCCTGCCTTTAACACAGGATTAATACCTGCTCCCAGGGGTATTTTAGCTCTAGAATGTCTATGCCTCTTTTAAAGTAGATTCCAGTTCTCTGCCAAAGTTCTCCATCTTATCATCTTGTTCTTCAAACTTACTAGTCACAGTTATTTTAAAGTCCCCAACATGTGGAGTAACCGCCACAGAGTAATTCCTGCAGTTTTCTTTGCCTCTTCTCTTGTTTTCAGTCATTAGGTTTGCTTCTCTTGTACATCTGGTAATGTGTTATTGACCATCATATATTGTTTATGAAAAACCACTGAGTTAATTTGAGCTCTGATTCTCTCCCTCCAGGGAAACTTTACACTAGTTTTTGGTAGGCAAGTGGAGAGAGAAAAAGCATCTTGCTCCGGCTGAGCTGATGAGAAGCTAAGCACGGGTCTTGGGAGTGCTGGTCTGTTTGCAGTCGGCCCTTCCTCCCAACGTATAACCTTTGGGGCTCCACACTCAAAGCCTGGAGGAGTCTTTACCAAGGCCCTCCCTCCTGGGTGGGCCCCCAACTAAAATTTCTGTCTCCACAGCTCTCAGCCCACCGAAAGCTCTGCAAACCTATGTAAACCTCTTTGCCTCTACTACTTACCAAGCTGGCAAACACACAGAGGAGAAAGTGGCACCTAGTATCAGCTCACCTCTCTGCATTTCCCTCCTCCCCAGGATCCTGGCCTCTCTAGGCCTCACTGTCTCAGTATTCTCCAGACAGATTTTATATTATTTATATTTACATAACATGATATGCAGATACACACTTTCCTGGTACTCATGGTGGAAGGATTAGTATGACACAAACTACTCAGAAGAAGCCTAAGAAAAAAAATGACTGATCACGTTAGAGCTGCTCAATCTAACCTCTATGCTCTTTTTCTTTCAAACATGCCAGCCCTTTATATTTCTGTGCTGCCTCGTTCATGTTTTCAAATGCACGGTCTCTGCTGCTACATCTAGTCTACTGTTGACACCATGACTTTGTTTCCCCACTCGGCCAACCCTGTTGTTTTCATTTCAGAGATTTCCACTTGATCTTTTTTCATACTGACTGTTCTTGCTTAATAACCAACCTCCTACTACTTAGAAATATTCCTACCCCTAGTATCTCTCTGAGATTCTAAATATGCACCTTTTTAAAGATTTTTTCAGAGCGTGCCATTGCTCCTGTTTTCTTGGGCTTGGATTCTCTGGGCGCAAGTCTGCTGCCTGCCTCTCACGAGCATGGTCCTCCTCGAATGCTCCAGAAATTCTGTTTGCCAACTAATCTTGCAGAGGAGTATTTCCTCCTGATGTGCCTCTCCCTAGCAGCTGATACTATAGTTGAGCTTCGCCCTATGGGATATGTAGTTCTGAAAAAGGTTGGAAGGTAGGCTTTTAGGATTTTCCCCATTTGTGGATGACCAAACACTAGACACCAATCTTATCTGTGTGTGTGGCACAGTTCTGGGCCCTGTTCTCATATCTACCTCCATTTCCTTCCCAGGCCAAAGGAGAGCTGCCCATCACTGCCCATGAATGGTCTTGCTCCAGGCCTGATGGCCCTAACACCAGCTTCAAGGAGGAGTCCTGCCACATGCAAGGTACAACCCTTTTCTAGGGCAGGTTTTGAAGTCTGGGCCACTGAACCCCACTCCTCTCCAATCCTGGTCCAAAACTTGTTCCTCTTGATTTTGAATTCAGTTATAATTTTTAAAAATTGTTTCTACATGTTTGGAACAGAGAGAGGATTTTGAATATGCTTACTCTACTATATTCACAAAAAGTTCACCAAGAAATGTTAATGTGGCCTTCTTAAATGCTAAAGCTTGCATGCTTTAAAAAAAGTTATGAATATTTTATGCATATAAATAAATGCATTCATATATAGAAATGGGTACATTAAATAAAAAATGCATAGGTGAAAAAAACAGAATAATACACTCCATAAATGTTAACAGTGGTAACTCTGAATGCTGGAATTAAGAATGATTTTATTTTTAGCTTAAATATTTTAAACATAATTTCTGTAATCATATTAATATATTGTCCGGGAAGCTTTTCTCTTTTTGAAGCTCACAACCCAAAATGAACAGCGCAACCTTAGGCAGCAGCATGAAGCCTGTATATTCCTTCCTGCCCCTCCAAACAAACTGGCCCTTTGGGAAGAAAAAAGCTAGGGGCATACTGGGGCAAGAAGAGTTAAGAGCGGAGTCCAAGGCCTGCCATCAAAGGCCATTAAAGAGGGGAGAATTTAAGAGCTCCCTGAGGTCAACACTAGCTTAGAAAGACACAAAGGCTAATGGGTGTATTTATCACTGGTTCTCTAACTAGCAGCAGAGTTTAGGGAGAAATATAGCCCAAAGGAGGGAAAGTGAGCTGAATCAGCCTACAGGTGAAAGATAATATATAGAAAAACTAACGATTTAAAGTTAGTAATGGCCTCAAACAGAACCTCTAGCAGAACAGCTTCTCCAATGCCCCCAAAACAAATCAGGTGATTATGTCTGGTTCCCCTCACACCCCTTACTATCTCTTCATTGCACTTGGCACAATTGCCAAGTTGCTGCAGTGTTCAGAGTATATTTAGGTCCCCACCCCACAACGCAAGCCCACAGGCAAAGGCTGTTTTGTTCTCTACTGCATCCCGAAGGCCTGGCCCCATCAAAGGTGCACAAACTTTTCTTAAATGAATGTTGAATGTAAGCAAAATATTTTTATTTACCTTGAGTTTCTCCACTTTCTCTGTAACAGTCCTTATTTCTAAACAGAAAATTAATTTCACTAGTTTGTTTAAATAGTTTCATTTTGTGGGGAAAAAAAAAATACCATGAGCTATCAGTATTCTGTGGCCACAGCAGGGGTGACTCCCGGGCCGATTTCTCTCCTAATGAGCACCATTAGAGATCTCAGGGTGCGCCAGTGGGAGGCAGGCAACACCCGGCAGTTCACAGGCCACGACCCTTTCAAGTGAACAAAACAGCAGAGGTTAGCAACTGACCACCTTACCCTAGACTAGCTGGATCGCTGACAGAATGGAAATTTTAAGGAAGTGGAACATGGGACAACTTTGCTATTTATGAGGCACCTAGAGGTACTGTCATCCTCCCTGGAAAAGGGAGAGGTACATTAGTTCACAGTGTACTCCCACAGACATTGATTCACTCCACCTCTGCAGGACCTGCCCTAAGAGGAGCCACCACAGGCACTGTGACACCCGGTTTATAGGCTGGGAAGACAGGAGGCACTCTTAGAGGTGTGGCGGGAGCAGCGCACCTGCTGAGGCATCTGGGGGCACAGAAGAGAGGGAGGCAGGAGGGGGGACAGACTCCAAACACACACTCCCCATTCCCAGTCCTGGGTCATGTTGGGACAACAGTCCAGGTCTCCAGGAAAGGGGAGAGCAACCAAAACTAATGAATGGGAAATAAGGGAGGGACCTCACACCCCCACCCCAGAGGAGCCTGATGTTCGTGCTGGTATCTATCACTGCGGGCTCGTGGGGGGCCAGCATTAGTGGTTTGACTGCAGTGAGGGGTGTACGGGTGGGGGAAGATTGGCGGCATCACGTTCTCAGCTTCAGGATCTCAGGCCTGTCATTGGGAAGAAGATAATTTCCAAGGGGGAGAACTACTCAGAACCTTGTATTGATGAAGATGCTTCTTTTTGGACACTTCACTTCTTCCCTGTCTACGACTCCCCTGGGCTCTACTTTCACCACCTGTTTCACTCATTACCCATGAGCCCCTGGCCTCCCTCTGCAAGGTCACTCTGGACCTGTGGTCCCATCCTGGAAACCCCATCAGTCTTAGCCAAAGCCCTGGAGGGTTCCAGCCAATTCCTCAGACAGCTGTCCTCCCTAATTTCTCTCTCTCACCCGCTGCCAAAGTTTCTCTGGATAAAATTAGGTTCAAGATCCATATGGTCTCCTCTGTCTTCTTAATCAGCACAGTCTTCATATTTTGTTTTATTTTTTGTTTGTCAAAGCAAAGCTGTCTACCAGAAGGGTTGTCCCTCTTGGTGACCTAGTTACCTACATCCCACACATCCCACACATACACTCTTCCACTTGACCTTAGCTCCCAGGCTTCCAATTCTAAGACCCTGTACATAGAAAGCTCAACCACCTTGAAAACCAAATAATGCTATTTCCACTGGCATATTTCCTCTACCAACAAAGTTCACTGTCTCTAGTGGAGGAGAGCAGAAATTGTGAGTATCAGAATCAGGAAGAAACTGCCAAATATTGGTCAAACCTAGACAAAAACAATGTCTCGAATATAGAGGCAGGCAATAAAGATGTTGAATGAATCGTCTCCAGAATTGATCCTCACCTTGTTTCCTGAGTGGATTCCTGACCTGCACACATCCCAGGTGCTCCCTGTACCCATTCTGGAATGAGAAAGGTCTGCCTTTTTCCCCTCTTTCTCTCCCATAAGTCCTGAGACCTTTTGAATGAAAAGCATTAGGACTGCAAAGTTTGTTAATTACAAGTTAATGACTCTAGGTAGTCTTTAAACCTGTGAATGAAAATTGCCAGGGAGTACAATTAGTCATTATTTACATAAACTTCTTAAAAGTGAACTGGAGATTGCCTGTTGCTGAGTGACTAAAGATACTATCCAGGGAACCAACAGCAAGTGAAAGGTGCTCTTTTGGTTCAGAAGTGAATTTTACGTTTGTATGTGATCACATATACTATGGAAATATTCATCTTGACTTTGCCATCTCAGGTTTCCTTCAGGTTTTTCCTGCAAATAGGCTACAGCGCTAACAGAGGCAGCAGGTACTCTGAAATGCAAGGCTTTGAAATTTTAATAATTTCTTATACCCTGCTAAACTATGCTAAACTATGACTATTAGAACAAATGAACGTAACAGATGATTCATAAAGAAAATATTCTATGTAACCAATTATAAGCATAATTAGGAATTCCAGAAATCTTAGTCACAATTTAATTGAACCTAATCTTAACCTTAGATTTTTACTAAAATTTTCCTATGCTTAACTTTGGAAACCCAACCCCTTTCAGACCTTCCTCCAAACAGGAAGCCCAGCTGGGCCCCAGAAGCCTTCTGCCTGCCTTTCCTTAACTACTGTAACCCCCAATCCCTAACCCCACCCCATCCACCTTTTGGCAAGAAGAACCTGCTATGTGGCTGCTTTCAAAGAATCACAGGAATGTTCCTAGTTGTTTTCCTGTCCTTACAGGAGTTTCTCTGCTTTCTCAAGACAAGGCACCTCCTCCAAAAATAAAAAATAAAAAAAAAAGGGTGAGGGTGAGGGGGAAGGCTATGGACTTAGGGAGGTGGGTCTACAAATTGCACCTCTATGCTGAAAGCAGGAAATTTCATAACTAGATTCTAAAGAAGGTAGTTTTTCACTTAATTCTTACATATAACAGGAAAAATCATGACTTTCCTGGATATAATTTTAGAATCACCTCCTTAAAGATTCCACATACCTTATACTCAACATCCTGAATAAAATGTTTAAAAGTCTTTGAACAAAATGTTCAGACTATAAATAAGCAGAAATGGCAATTAATGAGAATTTATTCATGGCTGTCAAATAACAGAAGGTCAAAATAGTATGATCTGTGTGCAAATTCTCCTTGACACCACCACACGCATTTTCTTCCATTCTCTCTTGACCTAATCAGTCACACATGGCCATAATCTTGCCCTACCAGGAATGCAAATATCCATGTTTAAAAGTGGATGTTACTTTTTTTTTTTTCATTTTCCTTTGAGCAGTTTCATGCCTTTTCAGAATGATACAAAATGTGCTCATCATGGTGAAGAGGAAAAATGAAGAATCCCTTAAGAGGTAAAATACAGTGCAGCTCCCTAAGCAGGCAGCCATGCATGCAATGGGTGGTATGTTCAGGCTTGTGTCTGTCTGGCCTATGAACTAGGCTGAGTGACAAAAATCCCAGTTGAGGCTGACATAGCAACAAATGACTTGTACTAAAAACTGTCAGGTTTACAAAAAACACCCTCTGCTTGATGAAAGAAGCACCAGCATACATGAACGTCAGGTGGATGCCATAGGATCACTATGGACACCCGAGGCTGTAGTGAGCCCTTTAATGGACACCAATCAGGGAGGAGGGTCTGTCAAGGGCCCACCCATGCTCAAGAAGAAAGCAATGATACTGGCTGTTATCAGACATGGTTCCTTGTCTACGACCATACTACTACTGCTCAGTCATGTTGTTTAGGTTGAATATTAACAGCGGGAGTTCAAGCAATTTGATAGTAACCTAAAAGAGTTGGCAGAGCCTCCAATTCAGTTTTTCCACACGTAGCACTAAGGCCTGCAGAAGTACAGGGTGCAAGGAGATGCAAGGATCTTCAGTGCCACGTTCTTCACCACAGTGAAGAATTTTTTTAAAACGGGTTCACTGGCAGAATGACGATATAAACTATACTCTCATCTGTACAAGAGAACACTGCACGGCCACTGAATAGAAGTGGAGAGTACCCGTCTATACTGACATGGAAGGATGTCTCTAATTTACCATCGAGGAAAAAGAAAGGAAGCTACAGAAATGTATGATCCCATTTTTTGTTTTAAAAATCAGTAGCTGGCATTTACTGAGTGCTTTTGTTCCAGATACTATGTTAAACATTGACGTGAGTTTTTTAATTTGATGTTCACTAACAGTCTTATGAGCTAGTTAATGTTCTACATCTGAAAACTGAGGGACATGAGGCAGAGGGCACTGTAATGATCTGTCCTAGGTCAGAAAGCCGGCGAGCTGAGGGGTCAGGCACTGACACGTGTGTGTGTGTGTGTGTGTGTGTGTGTGCGCACAGAAAAAACAAAAAGGAAACACGAAACCATCCAAAGTGTTAATAGTGATAAACTCTCTAGAGAGGGAGAATGACCACATGAGCTGAACCTCTTATAAGCAAACTGGAGTTTTTTTCCCCCAGCAAGAAATTCTAGTCCATTGAAAAGGAGACAGACACACAGGAAGACAAAAAACCAGCAGGCCTCCGATGTGAATTCCTGAATAGGTTAACACCAGGCAGCTGGCCTAACGATCACCTCAAAAGTATGGAAAACTACTGTTTAAAGGGTTCCCCCACTCCTGGAATAGAGCCCTGATTAGTCAACACATTTTGGATAATAAGACTCATTACCTGATAAACATTAAAGTGGTGAATCATATAAATTTTCCCTCCTGTTTGCCCCAGAGATTCCAAGCATATGCAAACACAAGACAAAACCACATCTGTGTAGAACGCCAGGAGGCCCCTGGCACAAGGCCCCAGGGAAGGGGTAGGTCTGCCTGATGTGGAGACCAAAGTGCAAGAACTTGGAGCCAGAATGGAAAGTGACAACAGGGCGGTCCAGGAGGGCCTGGTGAGCCCCGTCCTTCAAAATCCAGGAACCGAGAAAGCACTGGCCCTAGAAAAGCTACGGATACCACACGGGAGGCTCCAAAGTACAGACTGCAACGCAGCCATCTTACAAGCGGGAAAATTAACTTTTAGCGTCCTTACTTCCATCAGCTTGACCAGGTGCAGAGATTCAAACCCACTCTGGGCACCTGTGTTCCTTGTACGCTGTCCATCCAACCCTCACCCCCATTAAAAGGTCTGCTGTCTGCAGCAGTGACCTAGATCCATGCATCGCTTAGCAGATCCGCAAATTCTAGCTGAACAGAAGCGAGGAGGTCATTACAAAGAAGGGGAGAAACTTCCAGGCAACTGCATCCTCTCATCACTCACATCCACATGTAATAAACACAAGCGATTTCCCTTAATATGTCTATGTTTACTCTTTCCCAGGGGCACAAGCAGATAAAGCTGCTTCCTGAAAGGTAACGTTATGGGCAGCATTTTTCCAAGCCATCAATCTTCCCCTCAAAGCAGCAGCGTGATTAGAGTAAGTGAATCATAGAATAAAGCTGAAAGCCTAATGCCTCGTAACTCCTACAAGAGGACATTTTCTAGAAGGCTGAATGTGTTCAGGGCTACTCTCCCTAGGACTCATCGCCCTGTCTCTAGCAGTTCTTCAAAATAATTATTGCGCCCCATCTGTTTCCTTGATGATGCCAACAGCAACTTCCTAAAAAGGAAAAGGACTCCTTCACGTATCTATATAACTTTTGCAGCTGATGGATAGATTGACTGATTGGTGGGAGAGCGGAAGGAAAGAGAGCCTGAAGGATGTAGGAAGCGCCGGGACCCCGATCCAGTGCCTGGGCAGAACAGGTAATAGATGGCAGCTGTTTAAAAAAAAAGAAGCAGAAGGACCAGATTCCTGGGGCCCAGGAGACTAAAGGAGGATACAAACAGCAGCCTGAGCCCTGAACGAATCAGTCTGGGGTTTGAGTGTGACTGCCCACACACATCCCGGAGACGACGCCCACGACAGCCAACATGACTCAGCACCTGCCAAGGGCCGGGCACCACCGGGAGCCCCTGGGATTCCTTCCGTCAGCTAGGCAACAACCCCTGAGGTGGGTGCTCTCATCGCCACTTTACAAGGAAACAGGCAGGGCTCAGAGTGTAAGGGGCACAGCTGGTCAGCGACGGAGTCGGGCCTCAGGCCAGGGGTCGCCGAATCCCCCACCCCATGACGCACCCATCCCCTTGCCTTGCACACGGACACACGGAGCTGCTGTTACACCGCGGACCCTCCCCCGGGCTTGTGGGGAATGACCTAAAAGGATGCAACAACTGTAAATGAAAAACCAGGCCATCACAAATGCCCTGGCGATACCAAGCCTCGTGGGACAGAGAAATTTCAGAGCGGCTGCCAAAGCAGGGTGGCACCCACTGTACCCAGAGCGGCACCTGTGCTCCAGCAGAGGAAGCATCTGGAAGCCAGCGCACATGGGCAGGGGATGGCCCTGCACACTCCCGGCAGCCTGCTCCCTTCTCTGACGGGCCAGCGGCCAGGCAGCTGGAAGCTGGAGTCAGGCCGCCACGCAGGGAGGGAACCTGGTCTCAGATAGGTTCTCGCCAGCAAACCGCGTGTGAGCATCTGCCCCTGCGACCATCTAGCCCCTAATCAGTCCTCAAGATCTGCGGGGCAGTACGCCCACAGCATATGCCCCAGGGTGCTGGTGGGCACCCGATCATCATTATTTGGAAATCTAGGAAATCCTCATTTTGGTGTGACTGCCCAGGGCATAACCATTGGTCACAAATGAATAAGAAAGCTCAAAGCACTGTCATCCTAGCAGTGTATTCACTGGCCTGACATTTTGGGGGCTGATGGCGTAGCCCACATTCACAGACACAGAAACCGAGCTCAGGAAAGGGCTTCCCATCAACCTAGAGCGAGACCTTAGGTCACCAGGCTCCTGGCCGAAGATTCTTGCCCAAGAGTGGTGTATTTTGCATTTTTTAAGCCTCACAAGTGCTTCAGTTAGAATCTTCTCTGGAAGCTCAAATTTCAAGTCAGGCAAAAGTGAACCTGCTCCAATGGACATAGAGTGGGGCCTCCAGAAACACAAAGGCACAGGTTCGAGTCCAAACTCGGCCACTTCCTGTGATAACCTGAGGAAGTTCGTCTCTCCAAGACTCAGTTTCTTCACCCCTAACTAGAGGGCTAACGCTGCCTCTTAGGGTTATTCATGAGAAGCAAATGAGCGAAGGTAAAGTTCCCAGAAGGATCCATGATGGCTCCGTGCAGAGGGGAGCAGCAGACACCCCCTGCTCTGGCAGGGCACCTGGGGGCGCTGGGGACCCCAGGCAGCAGAGCAGCCACAGGGGAATTTAAGATCCAGTGCTCAGGGCACAGAGAAATGTCCAGAAAGGGGGAACAAACAGAGAGGAAGGAGTACACGGGGGTTTAGAGGCCTTTCCAGGGTTAATGCCAAGGTCATGCCCTCGGCTCTGGCATCGGTGAGTCGGCTGCAGACACACTCTGCCTTCTGGGCACCACTGCCAACTGGGACATCCACACTCACGCAGATATACCGGTGGCTGACCCAGAAGCCAACAACAGATGATTCAGGACCCACTAAGGAAGGCGTGCACAGTGGAAAGAACACCACTTTGGAATTGGACAAAAGAGCTAGAATCTTGCTATGCTTGTCCCTCTGAACCTCAGCTTCTTTATGCAGAGATGACATGAAGCACCAGCTGTGCCCATCACACAACAGGCACAAAATCACATCAATGCCCTTCCTCCCCAACCCCATCACCCACCGGGCCTCTTCCCCAACCAGCAGGGGAGTGTTTTATGGTAACAACTGTAAATGATAACAGCACCCACAATAACGATATGTGTAAGTGGGCCAAGTCCTGCTGTAAACATACTTCGAAACGTTTGCTCATTTAGTCCTACCGTGACCACAAGCTCACAAAGTATGACTACTGCCCTGCCTTCACGCCGCACAGCCGGGGAAGCCAAGACACAGGGAAGCTAAGAAACATGCCTGTCTCCTAGCTGATCATGGTACTGTCAAGATTCGAACCCAGGCTGCCTGGTTCCAGAACCCAGAGCCTTCAAATAGCCTTCTTATAATGTGTATACTCTCCCTGTGAATATAATTCCTTTTGTTTATATTTCACAGACTCCTAGCATTACAAACGGCGTGTCACTCTACCTGCCAACACACTTGTGAGGAGGACAGGGCAGATTGTAATATTCCCATTTGGCAGATGAATAAACCGGAACACAGAGGCTAAGTGACCTGCCTGAAGTATACAGGCTGAGACTGAAATACAGGAAACCGAGTCACACTCTAGAAGCACACAGCCCAATGACTGTGGAGCCACTGATAAACTTCACAGGCGGCATTAGTGCAGCCCCATCAGCAGCCTTACTGTCTTCAGAGCCTTGGCCAGGGCGGAGTTATGTGTACACGGATCCTGACGCCCTCTCCAGCCTAACCTAAAACTCTCCCTTCACAGCAATTGTGTGACAGGGTTTTTCCTATTGCTGGTGGGCCTACCAGACACTGGCCCAGTGAGGTCACCAGCAGAGGTAAGAGTGGACATGGGACACTGGTGGCTCAGGGTAGTGAGCACCTAATGGGGAAAAAACCTGAGAGCTTGGCAAGGGGATGAGCATGTGTGTGAGAAGGGCAAGCAAGGCAAAGAGACGCCAGGGGACTCCAAGGAGCAGAGGCAGGGAGGAGGGGGGAGGGGAAGTGTGCAGCCAGAGCTCTCCGGCAGGACACGAAGGGCGTGCAAGGGTCCCTGCAGCCCGTCTCCACTTCCTGGCCCCCAGAGGGCCGAGCACGCACAGAAGCTGGACCCAGACCAGAGGGTGGCCAAAGAAGAGCAAATCAGAAACACGTAAAGGAAACGTGTCTGAGACAGAGAGATCTGATGCCAACTCTCCAACAACAAAGAGGATGGTGAGATCACGAGTTATTTTCCCTGTTTTCCAAATGTTCTGCAAGGAGGTTATAGTTTCATACTCTTATCATTAGAAAGCTATTTTCTGTTATCATTACTGCAAATGCC
Source organism: Manis pentadactyla (assembly GCF_030020395.1). Taxonomy (NCBI): domain Eukaryota; kingdom Metazoa; phylum Chordata; class Mammalia; order Pholidota; family Manidae; genus Manis; species Manis pentadactyla. The sequence goes on from NC_080037.1 coordinate 6,154,785, forward strand.
CTGCTTGAGCCTGAGGATCCAGGTACCTCTGGGCATGAGGGAAGGGACTCGGAGGCCACTCTGCCAGAAGGCCATCTGGATGGTGGACCCCAGGGCCGCAGGGAGTGCTCGAAACACCTGGGCCGGTAATAGGGCTCAGGCCAGGGAGCAGGATGTAACACGGTGCCGGTCACTCTCCCCTCTGGCCCAGCGCCACAGACTCATGTTCGCATCGTAGGAAAAGGCTAAACAGCAGGACATCAGAGCAGCAGAACACGCTGCCCAAGGCTCACGAAAGGAGTCCAGCACAGAGCTGCAGGGAAAGGTGTCGTGGGCAGCGGAGGGCACAGCCCAGTGCCGCCACCTGAGGGGGGCCAGTGCAGCAGAAGGGTGACCTAGCAGGGCTGCTTCAAACAGCGCAGGGCATGACTGCAGCCAGGTGCCGGCTGGACCGACAGTGGTAAGCCCGGGGGACCCAGTCCAGGGGCCCCAGCAGGGTTCCTCCTGGGACTTGCTGGCCCCAGGCAGGGGCGGGTGCTCAGCACGGTTATGGCCCCATAAAGGACCAGGGTGGAAAGCAGCCTGAGGGCCCCTAAGGCACCTCCCGGGAACGCCTGGAGCTGTAAGGGGAAGGGAAAGCAGCCTCAAGTCTTGCTGTGGTGGGCAGGGGCACAGAAGGGGGAATATGGTTTTATATTATCAAACTTGTTCTATTTTTGATGCTCCATTCACTGATATGGCCCAGAGGGGGTGGAAAAGTGACATTTTCCAAAAAATTTTAAGAGTTCAGAAATAACAATGGTGAATTAGTAGCTCAAAGCAACTGTAAGAGACAAGAGAAAGAGGGGGGTACGACTAATGCACGGAGTGAAGCACAGACGGAACTCCCACTCGGTGTCAGCCGTGCTTCGTGCAAGAAAAGAGTGGCTGATTCTAGACAGAACATTAAGCAAGATAATAGCTGTAAGAGGTGCTTCAAGAGCACGACAAAAAATAAAAATATAAGATGGGAGGCAAAGGAATACACACAAGTGAAGGACATCTTAAAAACCTAAAAAAAATGTGCAACAGGGTAGAAAAGGGAGATTCATCAGCCATTCGAATGGTGGAAGGGGAAGAGAACTGCTGAGAATTAGTTTTAAACAGAAGACAAATTATGAAGGTAAAATCACACCTGCCATTTCACATGGAGTTCTACCCTGGCCGTTCCAGCACTGACTGCTGTGCATGATCCTCTCCTTATTTTTCTCTCCACTAGACTGCGAGCTGGTTAAGAACCAGATCATAGTCACCTCCTTGCCTCGAGTGCCCAGCACAGGGCCTGGCACAAAGTTAAGGTTTAAATGGGTGTTTACTGAATGAACAGATGACCAACTAGCTAGCAAAGGAAGGCTCATGGGACTGAAATAAAAGCCTATCTCTAGCCCCATAAGGCAACCAGAAAAGGCAACTCCAACATTTGGCATGTCACTGAGTCCCAATTTCATGTATTCTCTGGTGGTTTCATGGGTATACATTCTGCAACCACCAGGAAGCCTGAGGTCCTAGAGAGCAAGCACCACAAAGTTCTACATCTACATCCCCCTTCAGCGCCTGACACAGTGCTAGATTTCAGACCTTCAATAGATATGCGTTAAATAGGCTTGAATAAAAAAGATAGGAAGAAACAAGAATTGTCACTTCTAGTGGGCAAGGTTCTTTTATTTTAACTTACAAGAGAATGAGCTGGCTATTCATCAGGCTTCATTGCGACAGGCATTGCCCAGGACAAAGGCAGCCTTTCAGAAGTACACAAGTGGCAGGGCCTTCTCCAGGGCACCAGGCTCGGCATTTCCAAGGGAGAGCTAGGGGTCAACAGTGAAGTACCTTGGCACAGGGAAGTTGGCAGAGCACCTGCCCGGGCTGGGAGTGACTCCAGAAGCCTGACCAAAGTCAAGAAAGCTCATAATTCATCCAGAGGAGAATTTAAAACAATCCAATTAGTCAGGTATGACTGCAGATTGGGCAACTGAATGTCAACTGAATTCCACAGTGAGGACACAGGAAGTCAGGGATGGGAAGGGAGGTGAGCACATCCCTCTTTCCCCAAAGCACACAGCCCAAGTGAAGGTCTGCTTCTTGGATTCAACAACCTGTCAGCAAAAATGCCAGCACAGGATCAGTGGGAGAGCCTCCTCCCTTAATGCAAAAATTCCTAAGCAGGCAGCTCCCTGTGTAACTCCCCCTAGATTGAAGGGGCAGGCAAGGGAGCTCATTAGCAGAGGAGGGAAGGCACTGAGACAGGAAATGCAGCTGGTTATCACAGCCAGTGCTAAGGATGGGAGTTGCCAGAGTTTTTAAATATGTATGGAAGAAAGCAAAAGGGGCCACAATCCTAAATTCATGCTCTTCCTAAGGAAACATGCAGGGTTTTCAGGTAACCAGGGACTCCCTAACTGTAGCCAGATTCCTCAAGGCTGGGAAGGTAGGCACTCAGCACTGCCCTGATCCCCCGGCGATAGCCTGTGTATCTGCTTTGCCTGCACACAACTCCCCACTCCACCCATGTTACTCCAGAGTGTCAGAAACAGTTATGCTGAGCAAGAATCAGCAGCTTGTGACTTGAGTTCAAAGTAGCCTTGAGGTAGACTTTCAAGGGACAATCTCCAGGCCCATCCAGTAATCAGCATTGCCACACACAGCTCAGCTTGCCAACACTGTCCTCTGTGCTACCGGAACACACAGCCTGGACAGTTCAGAAGTTAGGCATTCACAGAAAGATAAAAACAGTTCTAAAGTTCACATGGAACCACAAAAGACCCAAGCAGCCAAAGAACAAAGCTGAGGCATTGTCACACTTTGATTTCAAACTATAATTCAAAGCTATAGTAATCGAAACAGTATGGTACTGGTATGAAAATAGCTGCACAGACCAATGGAACAGAAGAGAGAGCCAAGAAATAAACCCAAGCACATCTGGTCAACTAATTTTCAACAGAGGCAACAAGAATACACATTAGGGAAAGGGTAGTTTCTTCAATAAATGGTGATGGGAAAAGTATATATGCATGCAAAAGAATGAAATCGGTTCCTTATCTTACCCTACACACAAAAATAAACTGAAAATGAATCAAACATAAGACCTGAAGCTGTAAAACTCCTAGAAGAAAACATTAGGGCAAAAAGAATTCCTTGACATTAGCCTTGGCAATAACTTTTTGAGTATGACCCCAAATGCCCAGGCAAAAAAACAAACAGGTGGAACTACATCAAACTAAAAAGCTTCATCATGGCAAAAGACAACATCAACAAAATGAAAAGGCAGCCTATGGGTTGGAAGGAAATATCTGCAAACCTTGTATCTGATAAGAAGCTAATGTACAAAATATATCAGTAACTCTTACCAAAAAAGGCCAAATAACCTGCTTTAACAATGGATGGAGGACCTGAATAGACATTTCACCAAAAAAGATATACAAATGGCCAACAGGTGCTGAAAAGATGCTCAAAGTCACTAATCATCAGGGAAGTACAAATCAAAACTACAAGGAGTGATCACCTCACACCTGTTAAGCTGGTTATTTAAGAAAAAAACAAACCCTAAGATAACAAGTGTCGGAGAGAATGTGGAAAAAAAGGAACGGCACCCACTGTTAGTTAGAAAGTAAACTGGTACAGCTACTAGTGAAAACATTACAAAGAATCTTCAAAAAACTAAAAACATACCATATGATCCAAAAATCCCTCTTCTAGGAAGGAAAAGATATGAATGAGGTCAGTGGTTCAAAGAGATTCTGTGCCCCCAAGTTCATTGCAGCATTATGCAAAATGGCCAAGATATGGAAACAACCTAAGTGTCTGTCAACAGATGAAATGGATGAAGGAATAGTGATAAACACATACACAGACACACACACAGAGGAATATTATTCAGCTTCACAAAAGGAGATCCTGCCATTTGCAACAACATGGATGAACATAGAGAACATCATGCTAAGTGAATAGATGAGACACAAAGAAAGAAACTTCACTTATATGTAGACTCTAAAAAAGTCAAATACACAGAAGCAGAGAGCAGGATGGTCACCAGTAGCAGGGAGGTGGGGGAACTGAGATGCTCAGCAAAGAGCAAAGCCGCAGTCACGTATGATGAACCAGTCTTGAGCTCAAGGTCAATGACACCATGGAATACTTTGCCAAAAGAGGAGGTTTCAGGTGCTCTCATCACCAAAAGAAAAAAAAAGGCAACTATGCAAGGAGATGAAATGTCAATTAGCTTGACTTTAGTAATCAATTCACTATGTATATGTAGACCAAATCCTCACGTTGTACACCTTGAATATATATCGTTTTTATTTTTAAATGTTTATTTAAACAAAAAATTTTTTAGATGCTTCACAGCAGCTCAAGTCCCAAGGAGTAGCCAGGGCAGAAGAGACATCCAGGCAGACGCAGGAGATGGAGAACGTCTAGAGCTGCCACAGAGGCTCTTCTCCTCCCCACCCACCACTCCCTCCCAGGCCTTCACCCACAGCCGGATCCCCTAAGCTGCTCCTGCTCCAGGGAAGGGCACGGTGTCACTCAATTCTCCAGGATTCTACAAATCTCCCTGGTCTCATCACATATGCCTCACCACCACCGAATATGCACGTATGGTTAGAGTGGGACAGTGGTGGCTCAGAGCTTACACGGTCCCCACCCCAAGCCCGAGGTTCCCGATTCAGATGTGCCAACGAGGACCTGGGGGCAGGGCAAGCCTACTTTGCTCACCCTTAGATCCCAGCACCCAGCCCAGGGCTCCGTATCTACCACAGGCCACCTGAATGAAGAGGGCAGTTGACTGGCATGCCAGTCTCCTTTAAGTACAAGAGGCGGGATATAGAGAAGACCTGCTCAGCCCACTGGCCACGCAGCCCCTGGTTCTGAAGTGCCCCGGAACACCGTTCCAGCTGGTAGAGAAGGCCCCAGATGAGCATGCCAGCCTCCCCCCGTCCCTTCAGGTGTGAAATGGAGGGGAGGGTTACTCAACACGACGGGCAAAGCGCCTCCTTTCCCAGTCTCCCAGGGAGCTGAGCAGCTCTGCCCTTGGCTCTGCCACAAGTCCTGACCTCAAAGATAAGCCGCTCCTGGTGCTCCCACCCAAGTCTGGGGCACTCTCAGCCAAGCCAGTCCCCCGAGGGCCCGCTACCTAGAGACCCTTGACCTTCTTCATCGGTGTTCTTTAACCAGGCAACAGTTGGCTACCTGTGAACAATGCAATTCCACAAAGAGGAAGAGAAGTGGCTCCCTCGGTGTCTCAGACAGTCAAGAAAAAGGTACAAGGGGAAAAACGCAAAGTAAGAGTTCTGACAGAACACAGCCACGGAACCCTTGGCCTCGCAGTGTTCACACCCCAGAAAGCGACTTATTCCTTGTTATCTGAAGTTGAAAAAGAGTCACCATTAATTCAGTGCTATGGGCTGGACTGTGTCCCCCAAAACCCATATGTTGCAGCCATAACCTCCCAAAGTGACTGTATTTGGAAATGGAGCTTTTTAGGGGGTGATTACAGTTAGATACGTTCATATGGGTAGGGTCCTGATAAGATAGGGTGGATGGCCTGATACGAGGAGTGGGGGAGACAGAGACAGATCCCCCCCCAAGTGCGGGCCCAGGAAAGGTCGTGTGGGGACTCATAGGAAGAGGTCGCCCGCCGCCCAAGGAGGGGCACCTCGCAGGCACAGACGCTGCCAGCTCCTTGCTTTGCCGCCTCCAGAACTGGGAGAAAACAAACTCCTGTGCAAGCCCCCAGCCTGTGGTATTTTGCTAAGGCAGCCCACGCTGAGTAAGCCTGTCGGAGATCCAAGCAGCCTGCTGGCTCTGCCCGCTCTCAGACGCCATTCAGCCCCTTCCAAACCAGGGGGGCCCCTCGTGGATTCCTCATCTTCCCGTCTGGCTGGGATGAGAAGCGGGGCAAACAGCAAGAACACAGCAGAGAGAGGCAGGGCGAGGCCGGGGTGGCAGCGGATCGAGATGCCCTCCGAACGGGGGGACCCCAGGTCGCGGCAGCACGGCGGCCGTCCGCCACCGCAGGGATGGGGAACAGAGGCAGTCAGCGGAAAGGAGGCAGCGTCACGGAACACTGTGGGTACATGACCTCCCACTCCGCGGGCAGGGCAGCCACTGCCATGTCCTCAGCAGATCGTCACCTTGACGTACTGACAAGTGGCATAAACGTGTCCAGTCAACCACGGGGTGGAACAGACGCTCCAGGGAGCCCCCCAAAAACACTCTCACGGGAAGCAAGGACTTCACAGAAAGATGCTGGCCTCAGCTCAGCAATGTGACAGCCATGGGCCGGAAAGCAGTAATTTCCAGAGAGGGTGGATTAATGCTGCTTCTCCCTCACAGCCACTCCCATGGCAGCCGATTCAGAGCCGTGAGGAGATGAACAGAAGGTGGCAGGGGAAATAATGCGGCTCTGCCTGGCGCTCAACGAGGGAGCGCAGCTCCCGATGACAGAGGCCCAGAGAGCTGTGGGCTCCGCGCGGGGCAGGGCCACTGGCCCGTGAAGTCAGGCGGGGGCCCTGCAGCCCACAGACCTCGAAGGTTCCCCCGATGCCTCTCTGAGCCCCTACCTTTTAGCCCACTTCTCACTCAAAAGTTGCTTCTGAAGACATGTAGCTCGAGCACTGTTCTCCCCTGACCACGTCCTCACTTGAACATCAAGGAATTCACTTTCAGACGGAAGCTCCGCCCCTCTCCCCTCCTCCCCTTCTCAAGGGTGTCAAGATAGAAGGAAAATTAGCGAAACGTGTCATTTCTTTAAACTCACAGGGTCAGAGAGGGCCTCAGGTCACCCACTCTGACCCCTCGGCTGGCAGCTCAGCTCTGCCCAGCCAGGATCGGTTCAGCCAGGACACCCCTTCCTTCCCAGCCTGTTCCATTTGCCAAGAACTCTGAAATGACTAGAAAATTCTTCCTCTGCCGAGCCAGAATCTGCCTTCCCGTCACACGGCTCTGCTGTCAGGGTACAAAGGGACCCGGGGCCCTGGGGCTCATGGAGGCCTTCCAAAAGCTGAAGATGGTTACTACGAGGCTGGGGAAAAGCCTGCCTGGCCCTCTACCAACCCCTCTCCCTGACTATAAATTCACGGGCTTCAGGTAAAGTTTTCAAGACCCAGAACATTCAGAGGTAAAAAGGGATGTTAAATAACTGAAACGGGATCTCAAGTACTTAAATTATTCCTCTCCCTTCAGAGGTGAAATCCAGGTCAAGAGAGGAGAAGCTGCCGAGCCCCAGTCCTCACAGCTACCGAGTGGTACCCCCAGCTTTTAGACTGAGCTCTCCCCGTCTGTGGAGCCCCTGGTCCTGACTTCTAGAATACCCCTTCTCACTGTCCCCAACAGATCTGCGCTCTGTCCTCACCACCGCCCCACTCCACACACGTGCACTCACATATGTGTATGTACACACACACACACACACACACACACACACACACACACAGGCTTAGGCCTTAGACCTTCAGCTACCCTGGTATACCTTATAGGTTAAACTGTCCTGGGACACTTGGGTCCCAGAATAGTGTGGAAAATAGAAACCCCATGTCAAGGAACAATTTGGGTACATGACTCTCATCTTACCAACCAGGTGAAACTGGCCTCCCACTGCAGAGCAGGCAAGCATGGTCACAAATGCCACTGCCATGGCACATGCATCTGGAAACCATCCCTAAGCAAAAACTTAGGACCATCTCATACAAAACCTGCAAACACCGAGTCCCCAAGGAATTGTAAGGCCGTAACTGAGAATCCAGAGGAGAAAAAAATGTAACCATAAGCCTGTTCTATGCATCCTCTTCCCCGCCCGCCCCCCCCAAAGTAAACGTGGGATTTGTTCATTCCTTTACAGTGTTGGCATTCTGGGACTCCAGGCCTCAGAGTCAGCAAGGAAAGCAAAATGAAAACCAGGAAACTGTAAGCCTTTATGTAAAGCATGCTAACCGAAGACAAAGAACATGGCCTCAGAAGTTCAGTTCTCTGCAGCCTCCGCTGAGGGTGGTGCTGAGGGAAAATGATAGAGGAAATAAGCATTTATTAGACATTGTTCCATGGTCAGTATCCAGGCATTGAGGAGATGATAAAAATCCTCCCCCAGGGTATTTATAACCTAACTGAGGAGACAGGATACATGCAGTGCCCGGGACACAGTAAATCAGGGCTTCTCAACCAGGGCTGATTTGCCCCTTCCAGAGACTTCTGTGGCTGTCACAATTGGAGGGTGCCGCTGGCATCTTGGGGCAGAGGTCAGGGGTGCTGCTAAAGACCCTATCGTAATGCACAGGCTGTCCCCACAGCAGAGGACTATCTGGTCGGAAACTACGGTAGTGATGAGATCAAGAAACCCACAAGCAGATGCTCAGTAAATGATGTTTAAAATGAATCAGAACTCATCCAATATTTATTGAGCATAAGCATGTGCTGGGTATGGTTATGAGAACTCAGGAATTAAAGATGAATAAGACATGTCTCTTCTCTTAAGGCTACATAAAACAATGACAAAAATACAAGGTGGGGTATGATCCAAAGTTAAATTGGATGTGTAAGTGCGAGAAGTGCAGCAACAACGTGCCGGCCTAATGCATGAAGGAGACGGGCTGAAGGCTTGGCCTTGGGGGACAGATGAGATCGGGCTGGGCAGGCTGAGCGAAGGGGAGAGTTAAGGGACAGAGTGGCCTCACTGTGAGAGACACGGGCCTAGAGGACACATATGAAGCGTGTCCCTCTCGGATCCTCCTGCACCATCACCAGCCACAGAAGCCAAGGCTGGTCACTACCTACACAATCTTTATCTCCCACCTCTGCTCACCAATACCTGGAACTGGATGTGGATTTAATGAATATGAAATAATTAGAAAATATGACAATAAAAACAAGAATTACCATTTAATGAGCATTCACTCCATGCCAGTTTACTTGACACTTCATCTGTAGAATCTCGTTCCATCCTTACAACCATGTAAAGTACATAGTATTGCTACTCCTCAAATGAGAAAACAGTGATGAATGAATAGGTAAGTCAACAAATGGGTCTAAAGGGAAACATCTTGAGTAGCTCTGCTTGTCTCTTATCCTGACCTGGGACGTTCCTGACCCTAACCCCAGCTTTCTGACTTGCCCCCCACTCCCTTCAGAACAGGTACACATGAGATGCCCCTAGCTGTGCAAAGCAGAGGTGTCCAGCGGGCAGGCAGTGATCTAAAAGAGCCCCTTACTACTGCCACCATGGCATGGGAGTATGTCTAGGACCCCCCCAAAATTTCTGCTGGCCAGAGCCAGCACCACAAAGGGAATGAACGGAGCAGAGACGCTGTCCAAGGACATCCTCGGGGAAAAGGTTCAGGATCCCCGGCTCATGTTGATGCAAAGCAGCAGCACACAACAGCTCCTTTTCACCAGCACATTAAACAGACCCTCTAATTATGTGATAAAAATCCTCCTGACGACTGCTTTTCCCTGAGCAGCACATTAGCACCATCCAAAGATTGTTCAGTCTCTAAATAATAGGGTAGGTTTTATAAGGCACGGATCCACAGCAGCTGCAACCGCACAAATAGGTGCTGGCCAATCCCTTCCGTCCGTGCAGTCCGACTGTTCACGGATGCTCTCGTGGCTCTGCGTCACAAGACCCAAGCAATCATGTTCTGAGACACATCCCTTTATCTCTATTTTACAGTGGAAGAAATCAAGGCTCAGGCTCAGAGATGTGACATGCATTGCCCATAGCCAGCAATACCTATTTACCTTGTAAACAAATAATGCCTACTTGTACCATCAATTAAAAAAAAAAAATCACTGTGATGCAAAACCTGACAATCCCCTTCTCTTATCAGAACAAAGTTTAGCCAGTTTGGGGGCGGCAAACTTTCTGTAAAAGGCCATACAGCAGATAACTCAGGTTTTTGCAGGGCAGACTATCACGACCACTCGACCCCGCCCCTGTAGCGTGAAAGCAGCCACAGACAACGAACGCAGCCATGAATGAGGGCGGCTGTGCGCCAATGAACTTCATACAAACAGGCTGGGGGGCTCATTTGCTGACCCCTGAACTATACCAGAAAGGCGTCCCATCTGTTAAAGACTGACCTCATTCATATGTGGAAGCCCTAACCTGCAATGTGACTGTATTTGGAGACAAGGGGGTGGTTATGGTTGAATGACGCCCCGGAGTGGAGCCGAATCAACAGGGCTGGTGTCCTTAAGAGAAGAAGAGGAGACACCAAGAGCGTGTGTGCACACAGAGGAAGAGGCTGCCCGCCAGCCGGGAGAAGAGGGCTCCCCAGAAACCAACGCTGATCTTGGACTTCTCACCTCCAGAACTGTGAGAGAGAACTAATTTCTGTTGAAGCCCACCAGTCTGGGGATCTGCTGAACAGCACTCGTCTGCAGCCCCGGACTGCTATTCCATCCTCGTGAGTCCGATCAACCCACACGAGTCAAGGCTACTACAAATTAAGAATCAGAAAAATGTTTGACTTTGTTGTTTTTTAATGGAAATAGGTTTACAATGCCTCAGTCCCTGCCCCTTCCCAGAGCTCCCTGAATTAAAGACCCCTTTATCCTACTCCAACCACTCGGCTCAACATTGCTTTTTCCCCGTTTCCCTTTTTTTTTTTCCCGTTTCTGTTTTCCAGATACTTATGTAACATTCCCTAAAAGGCTTTGTGCTGCTATTTTGCCTTTTAAAACATAGATGATCCCTGGGCCCCTCACAAAGCGGGCTTCACTTGAACAGGTGCTCTGCTGAGATAAAGTGGCCAGCGATGAAGGGCTTTGACTCCTAGTGTGCCTGCACTCCTGGTGAATACCTCAGGGGAGCAAACGAAGACAAATCAGAAACGAACCTCTCAAAGTACAGGCAAAACAAACCTTTAGAATAGTCTGCAGGAGGTACCTGAATAAGGGAAATAAAGAGCCTCCAGTAGGCCCCAGAACAACACCCGCTCGTAGGGCAAGGTCGTCCACAGTTCTGAATTCTGCAGGGTGGCTCACACACCAGTGAGAGCGAGTACAACAGGGCTGACCTACAGCCAGACAGCAGCCGGTCCAGACCCCGCAATGCTGGGCCAGTCACCCTCCCCGCACACCTCCACAGTCCTCCTTAATAAGGAGCTCCAGCAGGGATGGCACCAGAGAACTCCCCAGAAAAGCCACTATGTTATTCTGGATGAAAACCAGAAAGGGAGGCATGAGGGTGGCAATATCAGAGTCATGTTTAAACAGGGGCAAGGCAAACTCTGTAACTTTGAACCCCATTTTCAGGAAGCATAGACAAGTTGTGCTATCTCTGGTCCCCATTCACTTAACTCTCAGCCAAAGGAAAGACTAAGTTGAGTGGCAGGGACAGAAAGACAGCCGAGCTTATTTCTAAGGCTCTGTCCTGCGGGCAAGCAGCAAAGTCAGCTCCACTCCCCATTAGATAAATATCTGCACCACCTAAAACAAAGCCAGGAGTAAAACGCCTCTTAAAAATGCCTTAAACTCACATCCGTCCAGGAACTGCAAGGAGAAATGAGGTAATGTGCGTAGGACGAGCAAGCCTAACACACAGTAATCAGCAAGAGTTTGCTGGAGAAGTGTTTGCACAATCACCAGGTACCAGCTCCTGCCTGGGGTTCACAAGGCTTCTTTGCACAGTCTCATCCTTCGAGAAGCTAGCATCGGTTCTGTTTCGTCTCCAGGACTAACAGACAAGCACGATGATTTCTGGCAGTACATGTACACTAAATGAACCATTACAAACCAGGTCTGATGCCTTCAGTCATTCAGCCTCGTGAACATTTGGTTGCACATGAAACCTGAATATCTTATCCACCTCGGCAAACATCTAGGATAAATTTTGGTAGCTTCATCCCGATGTTTGCCGGTTCTACCCTGTAAACAAATCATCACCCATCCACGTCACACACAAGCACCCACAGCCACACGCACACACCATCTCCAGATAACGGCAGCAATGCCGAGTGCCTGAGATTCACGATTCCTATGAATACGGAAAAGGCCAAGCTTGACATCCACCTTCCTCCATCCCATCCCCTTTGGAAAAGAGCTCCAACAGCTGGGAGCAGGTGCACTGACCCAAAGCTGGGACCCCACCACCACCACCGTAAGACAAGAGCACTAACCACGACACGCCTAAATCACACATGTCCAGGACGATGCCAAGGGAAGAGGAGGACATGGAACACCTTCCGCCCGGCTCCTACTGTCAGCTGTGCTCAGAGGGACCACACCTCTCTGACACTTGGACGTTTGCTGGACTTGGTCTCCATACCCTGTCCCCTCCTGCCCAGATAGAGGGGACACATAAACCATTTTTACTCTCTCCACCGTCAGTGACTAGCTAGTCAATCTCCCCATCAGATGAACAAAGACTGAAGGAAGTGACATGCAAGCTGAAATCTGAAAGATGACTAAAAGCTTTGGGGGTTGGTTAAGAAGTGCACCAGCCATGGAAGGTCTGCAGGCAGGGGAGAGCGTGGAATAACGGAAGGACGTCCAACCATACAGCGAAGCAGCGGGGAAGGAAGGGGAAAAATAAGGCGGAGGAATCAGCTGGAGCCAGATTATTCCTATGTGACCTTTTCAGCTGCATGTAGGAGTTTACAGCACCCTGAGAGCAGGGACGGGGCAGGGTGGGTGGCATTAGGGAACTCGCACTTGCAGAGGGAGCACTGGGTGGAGGCGAGGCTGCTGCTGGGAGGTGAGCCAGGCGCAGGGGAGGCGCTGCTGTGGTGGCAACGGGTGTGATGATTCTGCATTTACTGCTTGCTTTTCTTGAGGTCCAGATCTTCTTGAATATCCTATCAACCTCCTCTCTGGGCTTCGCTACCAAACAGGAAAAGGCCAATTCCTCCGGAGTCCCCTTGAATGGGCTACACCAACCCTTTGCAGAAGCCAGGTGGGACTTGCTTTTATGGCCCAGGTGTTCAACATTCCCGACATCACCTTCCACTGAGGCAGCGCTACCATGTGCACCGTTATATCATTTGGTCCCCACCCGGGGAGTGACAGAATTGGCATTAGCTCCCTTCAAATATGACAAAATATTCAGAAGGCAGCTACAAAGCCAGATTCTAAGGTGGGGATGAGTGACCCTGGGGGCGGAGTCTGCAAATCAGTTGGGAAAAGGGAGGGTCAGCGCCCTTCGATGACCTTCCCTGGGTGGCAGGTCTGGCTTCCCTACTACTTCCTCTAACATCTTTTCATCACAATGCTGAAAACATCTCACCTTTTAAAAACTGCTGCAAAGTAAATGCTTTGGAGGGGGAGCCCCAGTAGGAGAAAAGGTTCCTCTGGTCACCGCCATCAGGGTACACCACGCCCAGACACCAGTGGTGGAACCTGGGTGAGAATCCATACCCCTTAACTCCTGAGCCAAGGCCCACTCTACCATCTGACCCGGATGAGGAGAGGTAAGTGGACAAGCACAGAGAGGGAGAGATGGGTCAATGGACAGTCCCTTACGGCTCTACAATCCACCTCTTTTGTCTAATAAAAAATTTCACAGGAAAAGCAGTCTTTTTTATGTCAGCAAAACTAGATCAAATAAGCCAAAGGAATAAGCAAGTTCCTGCAACAGACTCTCAGAGTTGAAGTTATCTGTGCCAGTCATGAAGCAACACCCCCCACCATCCAAATACAAACATCCCAAAGAGGACACCAACAGTGGCTCTTACTGGCCAACAGACTGTGCTATGGGCAAGGAGGAGAACTGAGTCTATAGATATTAGTTGAACCTCATGCATTTAGGGACACATGAAGCTAAACTCTCACATCTTTTTTTCCAGTTATATGAGCCAATCTATTCCTTTTTTATTCAACATAGTTGAGATGAGCTTTTCTCATCATCTGGAACAAAAGCATCTTAAACTGATACCAAGTAAACTGGTATAACATTTCTGTAAAACTGTATTAGTAGTATGTATCAGGAGTTTAAAATTGTTCATACACTCTGACCTGCCCATTTCTAGGAACAAAACCCAAGCTAATAATCTAGAACACATGCAAAGACTGGGCACAATATGTACAAAGATTTATGCACAATGATGTTTACTGGAAAAGCACAAACTAGAAATCAAACATAATGGCTCATGTTGGAGAAAACGTTAGATAAAACCATATTATGTCTTTAGGATAAATATCATGAAACCATTAAAACACTATGTTTACCATGAATCTTTAAATGTAAGGTTAAATATTTTGCCTATAATCTTAAAAATTAAGACTCAAAATTGTTTACACACTATGATTTCAACTTTGTGAAGAAAAATAAAATATACAAAAGTACTAGAAGATAATGTGCCAAGTGCTAATAGTGGCTGCTTCTGAATAGGGGTATTACAGATATCTCATGGATGTTTTATTCTTTCTTCTTCAAGTGCTCTATGATAAAGAAAGCACTGATGGCTAAAGAAAAAAAGTAAAACTGCCCCCCAAAATGAAATTCATTCTTCCTCATAATTAAACAGAATTTCTTTCCTTGAAGACTACCCAAGAGCTCTAGGATTCCAGTATAAGGACCTCTGGGACCACATATGGATTCCCCAGGACAGCCTTTCAGATATGTAAAACCCTGTCAAAACCTGTGCTCAGCTGTCACCAAGTTAAAATCCCTGTTTCCCCAGCCATATCCCCCAGAATGGGCTCTCCGCTCTCCTCTGAACACCTTCCATCATGTAAGTATCTCTTTGGAAATGTGCTGTTCTGAATTCAACACAATGTTCCAGGTATGGTCTAATAACTTGTGCCGAGGGAGTGGGATTCTCACCCACCCCCCTTCTTCTAGATACAGCATCTCTATTAATGTGGCCTAAGTTCTCATTTCCTTTCAGCTCAGAAAAGGGGTAAGCAGAGTGGCTCAGGTTTCTGAGACAGACAGAATTCACTACAGCAATATACATTTCTCTCTTTGGAGAACTCCTGATTCTCCAACAGTCACCCTCCCACAGCCCCCAAGGAATTCCTTAAGGGTGATGTCACTCTGAACCAAATCTAGAACTTTCTAAACCTCAGGAAGGGGTGCCAGGGATAATGCAGAGGCCCTGAGCTGGAAAGTTCTCTGGAGATAATCCTCTGCCCCCAAAGACAGGCCCAGGGTCTCACAAAATACACGGGCACCCACTTGGCCAGATTTCTGTTCAACCCATTTTCATGAGCATGGGGAGGGGTGGGTAGCCTGCAGCCCCAAGGAGTCACAGAGAGCCCCTCTCCAAGTCTCAGAACATGCACAGCCTTTTGGGAGGTGATGTGGGATGTTTCAGGATTATTTCTACGCCGTCATACAGGCCCTGAGTAAAGATTAGGGAAATATTTAAAAAGCCAGATTCTGGGTCTGATGGAATGAATCAAAGAAAGGTCACCGGGGTGAAAACTACCAAATAGCCGCATGCAAATATCTGTGCGCATATATATGTCCACACACACAGGCTTTTTCCATGTGGGCATCAGTGGTTCCCTTCCCTCCAAAAGCCCCCCAACTTCTTCTGGGCAGTGCACCACTGGGAACGGGATGGCAAACGGCCAGTCATTTTTTCTCACAATTCACAGAGGAAGAGCTGAAGCTGAGGAGACAGAATGGTAATACCCCCCACATCTCACATGGTAAGTGGCCCCCAGGACCAAACAGTTTCTATTTCCGGATACCTGGCTTCCACCACCAGCCACTGCCTCCTCCTCCAGGGACAGTCAACTGCCCTCTGGACTTTAGGACCAAAGCGATAATTTATGTCTTGCTTAATCTGTACTTGCATGCAGAATTCACCATTCTTAATTTCAAGTGGGTAAATCAAACAATTAGGCTGGTCTACTGCGGTTGTCCTCAAACCCAGAATTATGTGTTTCAGCCCCAAACTGCTCGAGTGGTGAACCTGACCATTTAACTGTATCCCAGCACAGGAGCACCTGGGGGCTGGATTTTAAAGTTGGTGGTTTATCACCACTCATTCTAGGGGCAGAATTGGCAAGGATTTACACACACACACACACACATACATGCACACAACACAGGCAATCCATGCTCTGCTCTCTAAGGAGCATCAGGGGAATTTCCAAGAGTTCCTGTATCTCAGATATTTCTTGGGAAAAGCACACAAAGCTGATTTCACCTACCTGTAGACCTGCTTCCCAGAAGGGCTGGGGAAATGCTGGAAGGGACACAGGGTTCAACCAGCTCAGTCATTTATCTGCTGTTTATCTTCAGCAAAATGGGGGTGACACCACCTACTGATACTTGCAAAGGTCCAGGGTGAGGAAGCAGCCAGCACAGAGCCGTAAGACACGAAATCCCCAAAGGATGTTGTTCCCTTCTCACATCCTTTAAAGGCCATCTTTGCAAAACTCCATTAGGAGAATAAAATCCCCATCTGGTCTCCTCCTGCCTCAGGTTCCACATGCTTCTAGAAGCAGCTCTAGATTTGGTGGTGGCGTGTAACCCAGATCTGCATTTGTGGTGCGATGGAGGGGAAAGGGGTAAGTCACCATGCCTGCCCCCTTTAAGACAGGGTACGGGAACCTCCCTGGTGATGAGGAAGCAGGAGAGCCAGGAGACATGTAAGGGAGACCTGTGCCCTATTTAAACAATCCATCTATATTTGCTGCACGGCCATGACCTGCAGGGCGTTATGCAGGACAAACCCTGATCCGCCCCTCCAGCTGCTGACTATCTGGCCAGGAAAACAAGCAGCAAAACCCTGTGACCCTCCGTAAGACACCTGCCCACACTCTGGCCTCAGGGGCCTTATTAACTGGGGCGAGGGAGTCCAGTCTCTTTCAACCTCTACACCCCAAGCTGTCAAGGCGGACCCTCCGTGTGGCCCATTTACTTTATCTCCAGGGCTAGCAAAGAGAATGGCAGAGCAATGGGTCTCAATAAATAAATGCCAAAGAATAAATTAAATTTGAGTCTGAGACAACAGAATCTTCTGGAGATTCGCTGCATACTGATACCAACAAATACCACACTGACGCATCCCACGTCTGGAGCCTAGCAGAGAACAAGATGTTTCCAGGTCCTCCTGAGGTCCATCATCCCCTTGGGTCAGCAGGAACCACCCCAAACCTCGCATCAACTTCACATCTCTTTTTGGGTTGACTTTTGCCTCAAATTTCTTAAAAACGCATCTGGAAATGGCTGAATCAGATCCTCCTGCCACTTCAGGGACATTAACCGGCTGGCTTCTGCCTGCACACATTCACCAAGGGCAAGATCACAAAAGGTTAGACTGACAGGATATTACCAAGATCTGAAACTGTCAGCCTGGGTGCCTCTGATTCATATGCAGATGACTCTGGAGACGGGCTGAGGAGGAGGCCCCTCGGGGAAGATTACAGGCCTGACGACTCAGTCTGTAATTAAAACGTCATTCTCTGCCAGGCTGCTTCCTCCCCAACCCCCTAATAGGAGCATCAGGGCAGCCCTCTCTCTCCTACACCCCCTTGTGCATCTCTCTCTCACCGTCCTCTCACAGCGCCCACCAGGTCACAGCCTCCGCCAACCCCTCTGCAGCCCAGGAGGGCGAGAAGGTAGGTACAGGCAGAGCCATCCCCCTGCAGGCACACCAGGGGTGACGCTGGGGACAACCGGCCCTCCCCGCCTTGCACCTGCTGCAAAGGTCTCTCGTCACCGCCCTAGAAGGCAGCCCTGGGACCACAAGCTAAGCTGAGGACAGCGCGACCCCAGGCAGGGCAGGCCCAGGAAGGTTCGGTAGCTCAGCCCTGCAGCCCTGCGACACACCCTCAGGCTGGGGGATCTCAGAAAAGTGACTTGCCAGACAGCTGACACTTGGGGGTGCAGAGAGCCCAGGGAGGATACAGCCGCTCAGGCCCAGGGTGACCGTCCACAAGTCACTCCCTCTCCCAAGCCAGCAGGAGGCTGAGAGGATCCCTAGGGTCTGTGTCCTGGGCTGGTTCTCCACACGCTTCCAGCTGAGAAGCACTTTACTAAGTTCTTAGAGATTTATTTTTCAGGAGAGACCAGGCTCGATCCACTTGTTCCACTTCAGAGACAGACCTCACAACTCCCAAGGAAGATCAGCTACAACAGACCCAGCAGCCGGGGCGTGCACCCCACCCCACTCCGTCCTCCCACAGCAGCCGCAGCGTGCGTGCCCGCCGCTGGGCCAAGGAAATGCAAGGGAAGCCAACACCTGCCTGCAGTGAAGCCTGGCAACACAAAACCAGAGGGCTTTTTCCTTTTATTTCTGCTCAAGTTTAGTCAAAACACCTCCTTTTCAAGTTTATCCGTGTGTGGTCTTTGCATTGGCCTGAAAACTCTCATTTGAGAGAGAGACTGTTTCTTGATTTACTATGTAGCAACCAAGACAATGTCATTAGCAGTTAATTATTACTCAAAGACATGGACTCTGCCCTCAAAAATGTGTTTCCCGCACTTGCCAGTGAACGCCCACACAGTCCGTGGCCTTACACAGTGGCACGGCAGAGTAAGAGAGCCAACGATCACCTCTCCTAACCACTCTTTGCAATTCCTCATCAACTTACAGTTGGAAAATGAAAAGCTGCTGCCTGAACCAGCAGAAAGGCTGGGTGTGAAAAAGAAAACGGGGGACAAACCCCTGGGGCCTCCAGCCGCACTCTGCCCTGGAATCATTCATTCGAGAAATGTTTACTGACCACCTGCTAAACGCTGGGCAGTCAGCTCCCTCCGAACAGCCCCTTTGTCAGTCTTTGGAAAGTACAATTCTTTAAATACTTACCTATTATAATAAGTAGACCACGATATCACAGTTTTTCCAAAGCACGTTTATTCCAATTAGAGGTTGTCTTCCCCGCTCTGTGCGGTGATGGGACGTTCCTCAGCATCTCGTCCCTCCCTGTCTCCCAACAGCTCTGCCGGGAGAACAAGCGCGGTGTCTCTGCACTCATCACTGATCGGAGACCTCACGATGGGGCCCACTGCAGGGCGCCCCCTCCCCAGGCAGACCGCACATTCCTGCAGGGCCCTGTTCCGTTTGCGTTTGTTCATTCCTGAACACCAACAAAGCATCTGCCTGGCGCTGCACACCGAGTCTCCTGAAACCCCCACAGCACACAGTTCTCTGCTGTACTTCCGGCCTCAAAAAGCATGGAATGAGTGGGTCAGTCTAAGCTTCATCCAGAAATAGCTCAGTATCAACCACCCTAATGAAGAAATGAACATGGGTAAACGAAAGCCACCACGCGACTGGCGATCCTCAACGCCACCATTTGTCATTCCCATTTCCTTTATCGCCACCAAATATGTTGCCTTCCTCCCCAGAGGCAGTTGACAGATTTTCATTTTACCACGTTTTCCTTCACACCCTTGAAGAAGTGCGAACTCTTCAGACAGTGTAAAAATAATTAGGAGGAAAAGAAAGTGAAGATCCAATACCCAAGGAAGACGACAGAATCAGAATCATAAGCCCGCAATGACTGAGGTCCTTTCAGCACCAGCTCCACGCATCCCTGGGGAGCACTCCTGAATAAGAAGCAGGCTTCCTTTCATGACAGCTGCCCTACGTGTCACCCTTGGAGAAGACACCGAAGGCCCATTCAGGAAGAGCACTGCCTAGGGAAACGCAAGCCAGAATCCGGGAGGGAAGTGGAGATAACCCAAGACTTGACAAAGCCTTCCCGTGCTGACCACTGCCCTCTAACCTCCTATGCACACAACCTACTCGAAAGACCATGGTCCCTCAGCAAAGCTATCCTTATCTCACTCACCCCTGTAGTCCAATGGCCTAATGCTTTTAATTATTCTGACAATGGCTTACTTTTTATTTAGAACCAATCATGTTCTTGGCCCTGGTCTGACCTTGACTGGACAGATACAATGTATGGCATACGGCTGCTCCCAAGAAAATGACAATCTAGTCGGAAAGATAAAACTATCCCACAAAAACTCATTCCAAGAATAACAAGGACTTACACGCTACAAATGAAATAGGCCTTCCTGAGCGGGATTAATAGGGCCTGGATGGCGGGGAATGCGTCATGGACGACGGAACACAGGAAGGGAGAAAAGGATACAGAGTGGTAACAGAGACGAATGGTTCAGACTAAGAGGGTGGGCTTGAACAAAAGGAAACAGTAAAGTATATGTATTCCCTGGGGAATAAGCGGGGAAGCAGGAAAAGAGTTCAAATAGGTACCCAGGCTGTGGGTAGTACAGGATGCACATTGCAATGTGGAGTCTGAGAACAAATTTTTTAAAGTCAGTTAGAGGAGCTCATGCATTCATTTATTCAAAATGTATATATCGAGCCTGTTCTACATGCCAGGCACGTGCGAGGTGCTAGAGATGCTGGGAGTGATTTAAACGTGACAGTGGTTTCAAGGACGAAGGAGCACAGCAAGGATGCTGGCAAAGACAGAGCGGTAAGTGCCATGAGCACAAGGTCACGGGACACTGAAGACGGGGCAGCAACTCCACACTGTTAAGAAAACTGACACTTGTATTAAAAATTGTTGACACTGTTATTCCTAACGGTAGTTCACATCCACTGGACACCTACTGCATGCCAGGCACTACCCTACATGCTCACTTAATCCCCAGGGGACCCTCTAGTCACTCCCTTGTCCCCATTTCAACCAGAGAGGAAGCAAATTTCATAAAGATCCCAGAATGACTAAGCAGCAGCCTGCGATGAGGGGGTGCCATCTCTGGCATCTCCTCCACTATGAGGTATGCGCGACTCCAGTGCAGACAAGCCTCTCAAAATCCGGCAACCGACCCAGCAGAACCGCTGGCCGAATCCTTCCAGATGCTGCTGGCATCAAACCTTAGTCCCACAAGCTCACTTCTCCTGGGCCAAATGCCCAACCCGATTTCAAAGGCCTCTCACTGGATCAAAAAGAAGCTGGACTTCCTCAAAGCATTCCTCTCCCCCTCCTGCCTCCCCAGCCCCGATCCCCAAGGACAGCCAAGGGCTTCGGCAGGACATGGTCCCAGACCTAAGAGCCCAGACCAGAGGTGACGAGAGGGCTGGCAATCTTGGCAGCCCCACAGTACGGTTTTTATGTGCTCTTTTTGATCATCTGTGAGATCATTTAAGACCATTTTCCCTTCCAAGGCCCCGCTGGAACCGAATGCAAACCTTGAAAGGTTATAGGGAACTTTTCTGCAGACCCGGAACTTGCACCAGGGAAGCAGAAACCACAGTGCCCTTTGAAAAAAGGTCTCAAAACAAAAAAAGGGCAGAGCTGGCACTGAAGGTTAGTTCAGGACAGGGAGGACCCTCAGTCAGAGAGGCGCTCCCAGGCCACCCCAGACCCGCAGCTCACGAAGATGGACCAACCAGGCTCTCTGCCATGTGCCAGGCTGGGCAGAGCAGTCCCGCAAACCATCGTGGCCAAGAATACACTCTCGGCTCTGCTGAGGCCGTAAAGGACGCTTTTTTCACTGGAGGGAGAGAGAATATAGACTCTAGGGAGGAAAATCAGGTTTCACAAACCCATAGAGATGGAAAAGGGAGTCGGAGATGGGAAACACGGCAGATCCATCCGGGACGCGCGTGTCAGGCTGTGCGTGGGGAGGCTGCGAGCAGAGGGTGTCCATCTGGCACTTGTTGCAGGGACGGCGCTGCATCTCCGCAGAGCCTGTGAGCCCTGCACCCTCGCGGCTGTGTCGCACTCCCGTAAGTTGGCTGCTTTGCCTCGGATCTTCTGGCAAATACTTGCCGATAGCTCAGATGGAAAGGTAATCACGTAATTAAAAAGAAAAGAGTAAAGAAACATCCATCTAGAAAATAGGGCAGCAGAATCTAATTAATATTGTGGGGTGGGGGGTCCTGGGAAAAGGGTCAGAAATAAATAGAAGAGATCTGGCTTGATTTCTGAGCAGTGCCCCCTTTTTCCCTGGGCTTCTCTGACAGCAGGAGAGATTCTTCGGGGTATTACCAGGGAAGGGAACCGACGACCCAACTAAATTCAGAGGACAGCCAGAGAATTGAGAGTCTTTTGGCTGCTATTCAGCAAACATTTAGTAAGTGGTAAAGAGAAAAAGGGAAGCACACGTAATTATCCATCGGCACAAATTATTCAACATTCTCTCTCCCCCTTCCTCCACTCAGGCCTGACTGCTTGTTCAGTTCCCTTCCTAATCCCTGGGCCATTCCTCGGGCATCTTGACCGAGGCTTTGCAGCAGCCCGGGTTCCCATCAGCCAGGAGTGCCCTGGGCTCCTCTTTCCAGCCAGGCCCCTGGGACAGGCTCCAGCCCCGAATGGGCCAGAATCTTATCTCCCTTCAGCCCAGCTGACTTCCACTTCGGGCCAGGAGAGCTCTGCAGTCTGCCTTAAGGTATTTCCAGACAGACAACTTGCTGCTAAGCAGATCTGAGAACAGGGAGCCCAGCGTCTCACAGGGCAAGCTGGGCTCCCAAATTCAGCTGCTTCCGGGCCACAGCAGCATCTCTTCTCAAGGCGTTTGGGTATTGCCTGATAAGCATCCCTGAAAAGGTGACTCTCATGCTAAGAAAACCCTTCAACTGTTAGGATTCTCCAGAGGTGGTGAGCTCACACGGGCACCTCAGCAGAGGCTGCCGGTTCCCCGCACAAGGGCACATCCTAGTCATTCACCCAGGGTCAGCGTGGGATGTTAGAGGGTCTGGCTGCAATCGGGAAACTGGTCTACACAGCTCCTCAAGTCTCTTCCACTCCTGTAAAAAGGAGAAGAGACACTCCCTGCCCTGCAAGAAGGTAGCAATAAACATGTCAGGTCTCCTGCTGAGCAGTTAAAATTCAAGCACTCATCAGATTCCTGCAGAAAGATCACCTAAGAAAACAGAAAGGTGCTCAAGCTGGTAAACCTGACTACGCCCAGATTAAATTATTTAAAAATCTGCATCTACAATCCCCAAATCAGAAGGGGGATTGGCCATCAGTGGAAGAAGAGTTTATGCGCAAATATGTATTGCCCATAGAGGCCACAGACCAGAGAAGTCTGGGCCCAAGGCCATGTGGCAGGAAACATCCTTTCTGGGGAGTTGCAAGCAGCCACTAAAGCCTCTTAGCCTGGTTCCCTAGCACAAGTGTCACTTGTACCCCTTGTTGTAAATGTATAAATCCCCAATGGCCTTTTTGCTAATCACTCCAGTTCAATCCCCAGCCTGCACCCCCCATCCCAGGCCTTATGCTATGCTCAGGTCTTCCTTCTACCAGCTAGTCACCCAAAACAAACCATTCCTGAGGCCTTTCCCACTTCGGCAGAACCACCTTACAAGCAGCAACTTTCACACTAGAGTCTAAAACACACCCTGAAAAATTCCTAGAAAAAAGAAGTCCACTGATGGCCCAGACCACATCAGAACTGCCCAGAGGCTTGTGAAACACAGACTGCTACGCCCGCACCCCCAGGTTCTGGTTCAGCAGTTCTCCAGCAGGGCCTGAGACTCTTGCATTTCTAGCAAGTCCCAACTGAGCCTGATGCTGTCTGGGGGCCAGACTTTGAGATCACTGGCCTAGACCACTCCAGTAATCTGGGACGTGGAGCTGAGAGACCAAAGATGCTGTCACTGACTGAAAACCCCAATTCCCTTACCTTCAGTGGAACAATCACCGCCTAACTGAGTAGTAGAGAACCTGTTAGTTGGGCACTAACCACATGCCAAGATCCAGGCAAGCACTTGGGGTACACTACCTAATTTTAAATGAACAGGGTAACGCCTCAGCTAAATGACTGGTGTAACTGCAATGACAATATCATTATTAAAATTAATGAGCTGATAAATCACCTTGATCAGAAGGATCAAGAGTCAGTGACAAACACAGAGGTCAATTACAGGATCAGTCTGAGCTCAGCCCTCTTAATGGGGGAGGAAGAGGAAGGGAATTTAGCCAGCTATCTGGGAGAAGGCAGCAAGAATTTCTGGAATCCCTTATCTTCCCCTGTCAGCCCAAACACAGATCCCCAGGCAACTTGGTAAATCAAAGAATACTCAGAGTCCTGGGGGACCCTAGGAATCTTCTCCCGCCATACTTCTGAGCTTGCGCCTGGAGCTGACGGCCAGTGGGCAGGACTCTGTAACAGCAGGCCTAGGGGTTGTGGAGAAGAAACAGAAACCAGCTGGATGGCTGCCCCCGCCAGACCTCTGCCCTGTACGCAAAGAACGCTTAGAGCTGTGAGAAACTAGCCAGGGAAGAAGAAATTAGCAAGCTGAAGTAGAGGAACAGGCAGAAAGAGCTTCCAAGCAGTACCCGTCTCTTAAGAAAGTAAGAAATTCAGGGTTACTTTCCACCCTGAATGTTTTTGTATGAATAGGGTCAACGGCACTGTGGGATGCACAGGAATGCGAAAAGAAAATCAAACTGAGGCCCAGAGAGGAGCTGCTTTAAAGGCTGCTGATACGGCAGTTCAGCCACAGGGTGGTGGATGGTCTTGGCAGGGGGCAACTCCGTCAGGTTCTGTTAGGCTGGGGGTCCCCATGCAGGGCCCCTCCTCATTTGGGACTCCAGGCAGCAATGTAACAGGGTTCTTTGTTTCTGGAAACAGACACGGTGCTCAAAAACCTTGACTATGCTGCTTACCCTAGTAGATCATCTCCTCTCCCCCTTCCCTCCTCACACTGCCAGAATTTTACCAGTTCCTACGGTTCTCAAGTTAAAGTACGTTCAGAGAAGAGAGAAACCCAGGTTGAAGCATCCCATCCAAATGGGAAAGGATGGCTGACGAAACCAGGGATGTCAGCCCGTGGAAACCAGGGCGCCCACGTCCACGGGGTAATCAAAGCGAAGGGGCGCAAAGCACATCCCATAGGGAACTGCTGGAGAAGGGCAGGGAGGGCAGGCAGGGATGAGCTAGCTCCATCCTCTTGTAACACCAACGACAAAATCCCACTTGGTGCCGACTCACAGGCCCAGACCGTGAAATGCCGTGACACGCTGTGGCCTGAAGCGCCTCCGTGATCTGGGCCTGGCCACGTCTCCAATGTCCCATCAGGTCCCTCTTGCGCCCTCCATGCCACAGGGATGTTCCTTCTGGAGGAAGCCGAGCCCATTCCCGACCCCAGTCTCATCTCTGCTGACCCCTCAGCTGTGAACGGGTCTGGGCAAGGCCATTCATCATCAACACAAGCCTCAGTGTAGATGACGCCTCCTCAAAGGCCTCCCCAGACACCTCCAGACTAGGCCCACCCTGCGACACCCCAGCATCACTGCCGGTCACTGCACACTTTATTTTCCGCGCAGGACTTAGCACTCTCTAATACTACCTTGTTTGTTATGTATTCATATTATAACCAGTCTTCCCCAGATGAACACAAGTTCTGTGGGACAGAGACCTCACCCACCTGTTTCCCCATGCCTAGAACACTGGTCAGAGAGCCATACGCAAATATTTGTTGCTTGAGTATTGGTTGAAACACTAGGTGCAGTCCCGGTTAAGTTTGAAAAATCCGGTATGCAAAGGTGTATTTGTTTGCATTTAAATGACAGAAAACTAGTCTACTTAAAATAAGAATGAGCAGACCACTGACAAAAAACATGCCGGTTTTTCTGTTATAATTATTAGCAGAACTAAATGAGCACCTTAAACTTTCTCCATGCTTCAAGTAAAGTCTGCCTAGATAGAGACGTTATTTGGCTTTTTATATAATGGCAGTTTCAAGTGATAATTCTGGGTGGTTATTAATAACTGAAATAGTCAACATGTAAAAGATCTTAGACATTTACTGTAAGGTAAATGACATGATATAAATGTCAACATATATACTGTGGTACAAACCCAAATTGTGTATTTGTGGAAAACACTCAATCTTAGTAACAGCCGACCATTCAACAGTTGAAGGAAAATGGGAAAGGTGTCACACTATCGTTCAAAACTTACTGAACTTTAGGGATGGCCTGTAAGAGCACTAGACACAATGCCTATGGTCATACAACCTGTCACTCTTTCCAATCATTTAGCAGTAACCAGCCAGACTGCTCTTTCGTGTGGAAGCTGAAAAAATTTGGCCATTCTCAGTGTTTGCCAGTCTTGGGTCATGTGACTGCCGTCCCTACACTCTGAAAGTCCTGATTCATAAAGCAAGTGGTCCAGGCCTTACAAGGGACATTAACAACAGAGCATTAATCAAGCATTATGAAAATGGCCGATAAAGAGACTGTGTATGGGCCCAACTCCAGCAACAGAAATCTAGGAAGAAATATCTCATTAAGCAGAAGTTCGTGGACCTGAACATTGAGCAAGTTTCCCAGCAGGCCACGGATAATTTGTGAAATAAGTGCAAAGAGCATCATTTGCTTATACAAAATAGCATGTTTTATGTGAAAGCTCTAGGATGCCATTCGACCACTCTGTTTCTGTTGCGATCCTGAACAGGAGTGAGAATCAGCCCCAGTTTTCAAGAGTCCGGCCCCTTTTCCCACCAGGCGGATGGGCAAACAATCAGTGGGTGAGTAGATTGGTTGTGATCTGGGTTGTTACTAGTTCTGCCTGCTGGGAAGAAGCCCCTCAGAGTAAGAATGGCAAGCCAGGGATGATGACAGGAAGATGTTGTACCACCATATTTAAGTGGCCCTGGAAACTCCTCTGAACGCTTTCTACCTGGCTCCATTATCTTGATGCAATAATTACAGGTGTTGTTTTAACACTTGCAGATACAAACAGACATGGGCACGCACAGCCTGACTTCTTCCTGAGCATCACCTGGCATCTCAGACCCTGGGAGTCTTAAATCAGGGCAGCAGGCGAGCGCTCATGGGCTCTGGACCTCTGCCGTAACTGCAAGGCCACTCACTCGGAGTCAAGTCCCAGCTCACCATCCGTGACCTGTATTTTCATGAACTGTCCCCAGCGTCCTCTAGTCAACTAGCTTCACAGGTCTGTGACACACCTCCACACACTGCAGAGGGTAGCCGCCGGCTTACAGAGGATATGATATTTGCGGAGGGGGCGGGAGGAAGTTCGGCAACACTTGTATCAACAGCCTAGAAGTCTACATACCCTTGAATGCAACAGCCCCATTTAGTCACTTACCCTAAAGGAGTAATTCTGAGCCTATTCCTCTGATATAACCAAACGATCCTGACAGGGAGTTGTGAGAAACTAAACACCAGCTAAGAGGCAAGTAACAGGGACCTGGTTAAGTAAATTATGCTATATCCATTTACTAGAACGCACATATATTCAGCCACTAAAAACCAGGCCATAAAGGATTATTTAATGAGAAGAAGTAATCTTATAAATACTAAGTGAAAAAGACTGCAACATCTTTTACATGATAAGACCTCATTTTTGTTAAAAATATCCCATTTTTACTAAAACTGCAATCCAGAAGGATACACCAAAAGGCTTTACACTAGCTCTTTCTGGTCAGTGGGATTACTGGTGAGTTCTGATATTTTCCCCCTAATCTTTTTTAAAAACTTTCATGCAATAAATGTGAATCACGCCTAAAATGTCTCGTGGGCTTTAAACACTCACCTGTGGGACATGATCACATCGCAGAAACAAGCGCCATGACAGCATTTCTGCCCAGCGACGCACATTGTAACACGGTGCCAAGCAGAACAAAGTTTCACTGTGTGTTTCCTGAGGCCTTAAACACATGGGGCTGGATACAGACCCATCACACCAGGACTACCCTATCTTGATGCAATAATTACAGGTGTTGTTTTAACGTTTGCAAATACATATAAACAAACATAAAGTTAAGAAAACTATGAAAGGAGGAGGAGGAGGAGGAGGAAAGAATTTGCCTTTCTTGCTCCCAGGCAGTGGCTTTACCATCCAGCCCAGCCTTTTAGGATGTGCTCCTGGTGAACCCTGGAAACAACCTCAGAACCTTGGTGCCTCCTGAAGAGGAGACAGAGGGTGTCAGCCAAAGGTTCAGAATTAAAATCTGATCCCAGAGAAGGGCGCTGGCATGCATGCATTCTTTCTGGAATTTGCATGCATAGGTTTTATATTTCCTTCACCACAAATCACATGATGTTCCTCATTGTTACCTTGGCTTTTATACTGTGTGTATATGTACAAAACTGTTCCTTTAGAAATGACATTATAATCCTCTTGTTAGTGATGCCAGCAGCCCTGGGAGGTGGGTGATGCTCACGCCTGCTGAAAATCAGGGGCAGAAGGCTATGCCACCTGCCTCACAGCAGGCCGACAGCAGAGCCTCCTTGGACTGAGGACACGAGTGCTGACCTGGCAGCCTCCCTACAGTCCAGCCCTTTGCCGAAATGGCTGTTCAGATCACCCTCATCAAGACTCTAGCGTTCCTCAAGGCACCAGGTCACTGGCCCAAAGCAAGAGGAATCTGTTTAAGCAACAGGTTCTGGGAAGCAGGGTGGAACCTGTTAACCATAAAACAAACACAGGCTGCCAACTAACGTCATCAAACAGAGACTGGGATAGGCAGAATAATGCCCCACCTCTCCCAGAGACGTCCACATCCTAATCTCCAGAACACATGAATGTTTCTTCACGCAGCAAATGGTACGCGGCAGGTGTGATCACGTCAAGGACTCTGAGACAGGGAGGTTATCCTGGATTACCGAGTGGCCCATTGTAATCACACGGGTCCTTAACCGTGGAAGGGGAGGTGCAAAGAGGAGAGTCAGAGGGGACAGGTCTATGGGAGAATGGTCAGACACACAGTGCTGACTTTGAAAGAGAGGGAGGAGCCACAAGCCAAGGAATGCCAACAGCCTCTCGCAGCTGGAAAATGCAAGACACCGGATTCTCCTCCAGAGAAGCCAGAGACCTTGGCCCTGCAGACAACTGGACTTTATCCCAGGGAGACTCATGCCTGCTAACAGACACACCAGTAAAAACATAAGTTTATGTTAAGTCATTACATTTGCAGTAATTTGTCACAGCAGCAACAGAAAATTATAGACTGTCTTGATTATTCAACAGAGGGGAAAATGCTCCTCACTGTACCGCAGGAAAGGAGACTTCCACCTCGATGTCATCCAGCCCTCTCAGCGGGTCAGGCTCAGGGGAGCTCCTGGGAAACGGGGTTCTCTACAGGTGTCTTAGGAGAGCTTTCCAGTTATTCTGGACACAGTATTGGTGGAATAGAAAGGGTGTTAGCTACAATACCCCATAATGTGGTGGAAAGAGTAAGGTGTTGGAGTCAGGAAAAGTGGGGCTCAAATCCCAGTTCCTCCGTTCACCAGAAGCAAGTAACCCAGCCAAGCTTCAGTTTTCTCCAATCTGACAACATTATGACCGACTGTAATGATTAAATACCATGTGTACCTCACCTGAACAGTGCCTGTTAGACAGCAGACACTGTAAAAGGTAGCTACCATAATTGTGATGACTACTGCTAATAATCGATCTTATTCGGGGCCTATAATGAGCCATATAAGTTCTCATCCCTCCGGACCCTGGTTTCCTCATCTAGCAAATGAGGAAGACAGACAGCTTCCTACCCATCTTGCTCAACAGCTCTGAGGATTAAAATTAAAATGGTTATGGAAGCATTGTGAAAACTGCAGGCCCAACATAAATGGAAAGCAGGACTTTCTCATTCCTAGTCAGGCATTCTCCAGGGTCCTTCATAAGAGCTGCCCTTCTCAGAATATCACCAAACAAGATATGGCGCACACCTAAGGAAAGTACGAAGCAGAAATCTTGGCAGCCGGAAAGCCACCAACAAAATAAACCTGACGTTCTGCATTCTTCCCAGAAATGACAAACCCAAATCCAGGCCCTGACAACTGGCCATGCGTGAGGGGTTCCTGACAATGCCGCCCCCTAATATGGAAGGACCCCCATCACTGTTATCCAAGGGCAGCTGGCACTAGAAAATGGGAACTGAATCTTCACAGCAAACAGTGAAAAAATAAGAGCCAAGGCTTAATCTTTTTAAATGGAGTAAAATTACTCAAATAAGCTTATTTAAAATGTAAAAGAGTACATAAAAATACAAAACATTTAGGTTATATTGCATCTTGAATCTGTAGACTGCAGTGAGAGCTAATTATTGATTTATTGTTGTGATGTTTCCCTTACTGCAACATAACTACAACGAGATGACACCTTTCCCCTCACCTGACTTCCACGCAGTACTACTACACAAAGGGTAATCATTGCAAAAATTATTTCAGGGTTTACATTTTCTCAGAGGCATTCCTTAATATTCAACAATATTCAAATCCTTCTCTTTGGAAGCCGGCTTCTTGTCAACATGCTGGGTGTTTTTCTCAGCAGTCATGAGTGGGTCTAACCCTTCCTGGTCCTCATCGGCCTGCAGAGCAGTTAGAGTTCTCCAGCAACAATCCTTTTATTGACTGTCTGTAATCCTACATCTCTTGCAAGATTTGCAATTTCACTTTGAGATATATTTGCATAAAATTTGCATTGCCCTGCCATATACGAAAGCAAAATGCAGGCTGACAGCCCTTGAGGACTGATGAGACTAGACGCTGGGGCTCAGAAGAGGGGAACTGGAGACTGTTTTCGTTTTCCACTGCTGTGTAAGGAACTACAAGTTTCTCAGGGCAAAGCAGCACACGTTTATCCTCCCCCGTTCCCCTGGGTCAGAAGTCGGGGTGCAGCCCCCATGAGTCCTCTGCTCAGGGTCTCACGGGCTGCTGCAGCTGTGTCATCAAGCTGTGCTCCATCCCAGAGCCAGGGGGCCCCTCCCTGCTCAGGCCTTTGGTGGCAGAGCTCAGGCTCTGCAGCTCCTGGACTCGGGCCCCCTTTTCTCTTGGGCTGTCAGCTGGGGCCACCCCAGCCCCCAGAAGCAGGTCCCTCTCTCCACGAGCCCTGAAGCACACTGCTCCCTTCTTGAAAGCCTTCGGGAGAAGCTCTCACCCCAGTCTGGGAAGAGGCTCTTATACAATGTGATGTGATCACGCAGCAGATGATACAAGGGCACACCACGCTGGGGGTCCCCTTAGGGTGCCTCAGCCACCTGGACCATTTTTGTGTTTTCAGCTTGTTAGTGAACACGTTGACGTTACAAACACTGTTCTCTCCTGGGTGACCTCGCGATTCGGAAGCCCTGCAAGCTAAAGACCCCCCACCCAGTCCTCACCCCTCAGATCCGCTTCTCCACGCCCACCACCACGGTCTGGTTTGGGCACCAGCATTTCTTGCCAGCACCAGTGGAACAGTGCCCAGTCCTGCTCTCCTCCCACCCTTCCTCACCCAGCCCCCAGAGAGTCTGGCAACATGCAGGCTCACCACATTTCTTCTCTGCTTAAAGTCCAGTGGCAGCTCCTCAGAGGCAGGATAACATCAAAGCTTCTTAGCAGACAAGCCAGTGCCTTCGTGCCCTACTGCCTGCCAAGTCCAGGGCCATGGCTGTCTCTCTCCAGCCCTCCCTGGGCTCATGCCTCGATGCCCAGAGTGCCCCTCTGCCCGGATCTCCCTCCCCCTCATCCATGCTTCTGATCTGAGTTCCAGGATCAAGGCCTCGTAAAGCTGACCTGACTTCCCCGGGGGCCCACAGATCTGGCTTTCACATTCCCACTGAATCTTACAGGCAACTAATCCAGTATCTATCCCTCTGGGCTGCAGCTACAGGTTTCCAGATCCTTCTCCCTGCCACACAGAAGCATCTGGAGGCCAACAGCTAGTGCCAGGGAAAACCGACAACAGTGACAGCTTCCACACTAACATTTCTAGTATTAAGAGCACAGACTATAAAAGCACACAGCCTGGGTGTGAAGGCCAGCTAGAACACTTACTAGCACATGGCTCAGGACAGGTGACTCAATCTCTCTGAGCCTCAGTTTCTTCTTCTCCAAATGAAAAATTTCTGCCCCACTGGAAAAAGAAAAAACCTCTAGAATTTCTCTAAATCTCAAAAAAAAAGAATATTAATATCTACTTCATAAGATTTCTGGGAGGAGTAAACACGGTTAATATTTGTAAAGGACTTAAAAAAGAGTATGGCCTGTGATTAGGACTGTATAAATAAATATTTGTTAAGTAAAACCAACACCCAACAACCCTCTGACACATGATGGTGGGAAATTCCTCCAGAGGAAGGAGAGATGCTACACAGATCAGGGAGGTGGCCGCTGGTAAAACTGCTACCAATATTGTTCTGAAATACTCTAGCCAAAAAAGAAAAAGCATAAATAAAAAACAAAAAACAAACTTCAAAAGGAGCAGAAAAGGCAAGAATCGCAAAAGCCTGTAATTCCAGGACCTGAGTGACAGGCACAAGCGCAGCTCTACTGCTCTCACCACTTTTACGTGTGTTTGACAGTTTCCAGAATGAGGCAGTTGAAGTCAATAGGCAGCAGAGGCCCAGCACCCAGGAAGAGAACAGCACCTGGGTGAGGCTCCGGCCCCGCAGGGCAAGGAACGCCCCTTCCTTCTGCTGCCCTGCTTGGGAGCCTGAGCAGGTACTGCTCCAGCCCCTCAGGCCGTGCAGATGTCACTGCTTCTCCCCAGGGTCGCGTGATGGACTGAGGAAGCCCTGACATCAGGACAGCGGGTTAACCGCCAACTCAGTCACTAACTAGCTCGTTATTTAACCCTCTTCAGCTTCTCCATCTATCAAATGGAAAACCCTCCCTCCTAAGGCTGCTTTTTTTTCAGTAACAGTTTGTATTCAGTAACAGATGAAAGCACAATATATACTACATGGCAGGTAGTCTAAATGTGTTTTAAAAATAAAAATAAAGACAGAAGGAACTCAGAGGTCTAAACCTGAAACCTGTGCAAGCCAGCAGCCTGCCCACAAATCAAGGTGTGGGTAAACTGGGAGGCAGGCTGGACTCCAGTGAGCCCACCACTCCCAGTCAGTGCTGGGGTGACAGTGACTCAAACACCAGACTCGGTTGCCAGAGTGCACAGCCCACCCACCTGTACAACAGACTCGCCACCCCCAGTTTGACTCAAAGACGTGAAAGGACTGTATGCAGGCCAGCCTCTCTCCTGAGCTCCAAGGGTGAAAAGCTGGGCGACAGCAGACTCCCCAGGGTGGCTGACCCCACGCCACACCCAAGAAAAGTGAAAACAGCTTCCAGGGATCGTAGTTAAGACCCTATTCAACACTGTGAAGTAATTCTCCGGCTCAGCGGAGCCCCAATTCCAGGACTGTTAAATCACTCAATCCCCTTACTCTCCTCTATCACCTCCCAGATTTAAGGAAACACAAAAGTTCTCAGCAACAGGGGTTGGCAATACATACCACTTATAAACAGAGAAGAAAAAAAGCAGGTCAGTATACGGGCAGCTCAGGAACAGAACTAGTCCACTTTCAGAGTGTACTGACGTTGTCCAGTGGCATTGGGGCAGGCAGATGCTGGAAGGGAGGTAGTCGAATGAGGTGGATGTCTCCAGATATTTATCCAATTGACTGGAAAACTTACATCCAATAAAAACCTGCATGTGTACATCTATAGCAACTTTTTGTTCATGATATACATCTCTGAACTAAATGACGTTCAATGAAGAACACTGAGTGGATGAATAGTGAGTGGATACACAGACTGTGGCCCAGCAATACTATGGAATACTATTCAGTTATAAGAATGACTTATCAAGCCACAAAGACAAGGATAAACCTTAAGTGCATACCATTAAGTCAAAGAAGCCAGTATGAGAAAGCTACATACTGCAGGATTCCAATCATATGACATTCTGGAAAAGGCAGAGCTATAGAGACAGTATCCACATCAGGGGCTGCCAGGGGGTTGGGAGTAGGAGGGGCTGAATAGGTGAAGTACAGGGGACTATTTAAGGCAGTGAACTTATCTGTATGATACCGTAATGGTAAATACAAGCCTTGAGGCATTTAACAAAAACTCAGAACTTTACAGCACAAGACAAATAAATCTTAATGTATGCAATTAAAAAATCACTTAGGAGGTAGGGAGCTGGCGGGGGGGGTGATTCCATGATGGAATGGAAACTATGGCAAAAGAATCTAAATGTATTACAAAAGTGTGAAACAACCTCCCTTAAGAAGGTGGGGTGTAAAGTATTGACCTCACTAACTTTAGAAGTCGAGTCTGTAAGACTAAAGACAGAAGGAACTGCACATATGCACTGCATACTAGTTGATGAAGTTGTTTCCCACAGGAGTCTGAGTTAACAATTCTTAAAACACTACACTGGAATTGAACAATTAAGTAAACAGATGGTGGGAGAGTTTTCTCACTGTTGAAATCAGAAATTATAGACAAGCAAAGGGAGGGGGCTAGGACGATTCACATGGCAATGGATTAGAACTAGAGATGTCAGTATGAATTTTTGTTCAGCTTAATATAGATACAGATGGCTACACACAGAAATATTGATAGACTTGTATATACACAAGAGTCAGTACACACACATTTCCTTGCTCTATCAATTGAGAGAGCCTAGAAGCAAAGATACTTCAGAAGCAATGTGCACACCTGGCACCCAGATTTTGGTTTCTAATACCATTCTCCAATAAAAGGAACCAGGGCTCCTTACAGAAAGGGTTGATTCTTTAAAAAAAGAAAAAAGATGAAGCTAACATCACCCTAATACCAAAACCAGGCAAAGACCCCACCAAAAAAGAAAACTACAGACCAATATCCCTGATGAACGTAGATGCAAAAATACTCAACAAAATATTAGCAAACCGAATTCAAAAATACATCAAAAGGATCATACACCATGACCAAGTGGGATTCATCCCAGGGATGCAAGGATGGTACAACATTCGAAAGTCCATCAACATCATCCACCACATCAACAAAAAGAAAGACAAAAACCACATGATCATCTCCATAGATGCTGAAAAAGCATTTGACAAAGTTCAACATCCATTCATGTTAAAAACTCTCAGCAAAATGGGAATAGAGGGCAAGTACCTCAACATAATAAAGGCCATCTATGATAAACCCACAGCCAACATTATATTGAACAGCGAGAAGCTGAAAGCATTTCCTCTGAGATCGGGAACTAGACAGGGATGCCCACTCTCTCCACTGTTATTTAACATAGTACTGGAGGTCCTAGCCACGGCAATCAGACAAAATAAAGAAATACAAGGAATCCAGATTGGTAAAGAAGAAGTTAAACTGTCACTATTTGCAGATGACATGATACTGTACATAAAAAACCCTAAAGACTCCACCCCAAAACTACTAGAACTGATATCGGAATACAGCAAAGTTGCAGGATACAAAATCAACACACAGAAATCTGTGGCTTTCCTATATACCAACAATGAACCAACAGAAAGAGAAATCAGGAAAACAACTCCATTCACAATTGCATCAAAAAAAATAAAATACCTAGGAATAAACCTAACCAAAGAAGTGAAAGACTTATACTCTGAAAACTACAAGTCACTCTTAAGAGAAATTAAAGGGGACACTAACAGATGGAAACTCATCCCATGCTCGTGGCTAGGAAGAATTAATATCGTTAAAATGGCCATCCT
This sequence comes from Manis pentadactyla, assembly GCF_030020395.1. Taxonomy (NCBI): domain Eukaryota; kingdom Metazoa; phylum Chordata; class Mammalia; order Pholidota; family Manidae; genus Manis; species Manis pentadactyla. The sequence goes on from NC_080037.1 coordinate 6,190,091, forward strand.
GCCCAAAGCAATATACAGATTTGATGCAATCCCTATGAAACTACCAGCAACATTCTTCAATGAACTGGAACAAATAATTCAAAAATTCATATGGAAACACCAAAGACCCCGAATAGCCAAAGCAATCCTGAGAAAGAAGAATAAAGTAGGGGGGATCTCACTCCCCAACTTCAAGCTCTACTATAAAGCCATAGTAATCAAGACAATTTGGTACTGGCACAAGAGCAGAGCCACAGACCAATGGAACAGACTAGAGAATCCAGACATTAACCCAGACATATATGGTCAATTAATATTTGATAAAGGAGCCATGGACATACAATGGCGAAATGACAGTCTCTTCAACAGGTGGTGCTGGCAAAACTGGACAGCTACATGTAGGAGAATGAAACTGGACCATTGTCTAACCCCATATACAAAAGTAAACTCAAAATGGATCAAAGACCTGAATGTAAGCCATGAAACCATTAAACTCCTGGAAGAAAACATAGGCGAAAACCTCTTAGACATAAACATGAGTGACCTCTTCTTGAACATATCTCCCCGGGCAAGGAAAACAACAGCAAAAATGAGTAAGTGGGACTATATTAAGCTGAAAAGCTTCTGTACAGCAAAAGACACCATCAATAGAACAAGAAGGATCCCTACAGTATGGGAGAATATATTTGAAAATGACACATCCGATAAAGGCTTGACGTCCAGAATATATAAGGAGCTCTCACGCCTCAACAAACAAAAAACAAATAACCCAATTAAAAAATGGGCAGAGGAACTGAACAGACAGTTCTCCAAAAAAGAAATACAGATGGCCAACAGACACATGAAAAGATGCTCCACATCGCTAATTATCAGAGAAATGCAAATTAAAACTACAATGAGGTATCACCTCACACCAGTAAGGATGGCTGCCATCCAAAAGACAAACAACAACAAATGTTGGCGAGGCTGTGGAGAAAGGGGAACCCTCCTACACTGCTGGTGGGAATGTAAACTAGTTCAACCATTGTGGAAAGCAGTATGGAGGTACATCAAAATGCTCAAAACAGACTTACCATTTGACCCAGGAATTCCACTCCTAGGAATTTACCCTAAGAATGCAGCAATCAAGTTTGAGAAAGACAGATGCACCCCTATGTTTATTGCAGCACTATTTACAATAGCCAAGAATTGGAAGCAACCTAAATGTCCATCAATAGATGAATGGATAAAGAAGATGTGGTACATATACACAATGGAATACTACTCAGCTATAAGAAAAGGGCAAATCCAATCATTTGCAGCAACATGGATGGAGCTGGAGGGTATTATGCTCAGTGAAACAAGCCAAGCGGAGAAAGAGAAATACCAAATGATTTCACTTATCTGTGGAATATAAGAACAAAGGAAAAACTGAAGGAACAAAACAGCAGCAGAATCACAGAACTCAAGAATGGACTAACAGGTACCAAAGGGAAAGGGACTGGGGAGGATGGGTGGGTAGGGAGGGATAAGGGGGGGAGAAGTAGGGGGGTATTAAGATTAACATGCATGGGGGGGTAGGAGAAAAGGGAGGGCTGTACAACACAGAGAAGGCAAGTAGTGATTCTACAACATTTTGCTATGCTGATGGACAGTGACTGTAAAGGGGTTTATAGGGGAGACCTGGTATAGGGGAGAGCCTAGTAAACATAATATTCGTCATGTAAGTGTAGATTAGTGATAGCAAAAAAAAAAAAAAAAAAAAAAAAAAGGGCAGTTCCTGTGTGGTAACCTCCAACGAGTTCTACACAAGGGTATAAAGGGCATATAAAAGTGTAGGCAAAGGGTCTGTTTGTGTTTATACAGAGGATCAAAGCCTAATTGGGCTACCCCGAAAATGAACTAAGATACGATATGAAAAAGAACTTCCAACATCTGCACCCTCTGGAAGACTCATGCCAGAAGATGATCATCAAAAAACCCCAACAAAGATCCACGCACTGCTACAGCTGTAGATGCACTCATCCCACCAGTTCCTGGACCTGCCATGGGAATGAGGAAGGAGATATCTAAGCTGGCCTGTGCATACAGTAAAACAACAAAATTGGACTGGATCTATACTGTTGGAACTCAACCAAGAATTTGGAGAAGTGCAAATTGTAGCGCTCCAAAGTCTTACAACTACAAACTATTTATTGTTAAAAGAACATATGGCATGTGAACAGTCCCCAGGAATGGGTTGTTTTAATTTGTCTGATTTCTCTCAGACTGTTCAAGTTCATTTGGACAATATCCACCATATCATAGATAAGTTTTCACAAATGCCTAAGGTGCCTAACTGGTTTTCTTGGTTTCACTGCAGATGGCTGGTAATTACAGATATGCTTTGGTTATGTAACTATACTCCTATTATGTTAATGTCTGTGTGCAATTTAAGTAGTAGCTTAAAACCTATACATGCTGAAGTTACTCTACAAGAAGATATATCAAAGAAATAATCAATCTTCCCAAGTTTTCTTCCACCTGCTACTTCTATAGCTTTTCTTCTTCCTTCCTAATTACAACCCTTAAATAGAATTCGTGCCTCATATCAAATTTACCGAGTATCATAATTCTTCCAAGTGGTAAAGATACCTCAAGACAAATGCTGGGCATAGAAGCCACAGGGCATAAATATGCAAAGAAGTAAAAAGCTAACTTTTTCAAACAATAAGGCTTCTCTCTCACTTACCAACTTCACATTTCCCTGTATGGCCCCGGAAGATGACTGGTTAGCCAGAGACGGGTAAGATTCCTCAAGGGAGGAACAACCTAAGACAGGCACAGTCGCAGGGGGGCCATCAGGTGAGAAATTGGGGATCATCAGAGGTGAGGCTTAGAACCTCACCCCCCCTGTTCTGAGAGAAATCTTCTGCATACGTGGATGTTTTATTGCCCTGGTCTAGCTTGGATTAACACATAGTCTACAGGCACACACCTGATCATCTACATGTGCTCTCTTACAACACTAAACTATGTTTTCTACCTTTATCTTGTATCTACCTACCACTTCAGCATTTTATTAAAAATAATAATAATAAAGAGAGAAATGTGGTATCCACATATAAATCAAGTATAAAAACCAAATGAGTATTCATATTTGAACTGACTGTTTATAGTTCATAATGCATGAGCAAAACCGAAAGTTTCTGTGATGACTGCCCTTGTACTGTTCACTATGTAACTTATTCATTATGTAAGAATTTGTTCTACATGTAAAAACTTGTTTGTTATGCCTCAGAAGATTGGAGACTGACAAAAATTAGGCTTGGGGTGGAATAATGATTGTGCATTGAGCATTGACTCCCCTATACAGAATTTTATTGTCGTTAACAACCATTTGATCAATAAATATGAGAGATGCCCTCACAAAAAAAAAAAAAAAAGGACAGACTTCCAATGGTAAAATAAATTAGTAACCGGGATGTAAGGTATAGCATAAGGAATATAGTCAAGATATTGTAACAGCCTGGTAGGGTGATAGCTGGAACCTAGAATTATGTATATAAATGTTCTACCACTGTGTTGTACACTTGAAACTCATGTAATGTAATACTGTGTGTCAACTACCCTTCAATAAAAAATAATTATTAAAAAAAAAAAAAAAAGAATGACTTATCAAGCCACAAAGACAAGGATAAACCTTAAGTACATACCATTAAGTCAAAGAAGCCAGTATGAGAAAGCTACATACTGCAGGATTCCAATCATATGACATTCTGGAAAAGGCAGAGCTATAGAGACAGTATCCACATCAGGGGCTGCCAGGGGGTTGGGAGTAGGAGGGGCTGAATAGGTGAAGTACAGGGGACTATTTAAGGCAGTGAACTTATCTGTATGATACCGTAATGGTAAATACAAGCCTTGAGGCATTTAACAAAAACTCAGAACTTTACAGCACAAGACAAATAAATCTTAATGTATGCAATTAAAAAATCACTTAGGAGGTAGGGAGCTGGCGGGGGGGGGGTGATTCCATGATGGAATGGAAACTATGGCAAAAGAATCTAAATGTATTACAAAAGTGTGAAACAACCTCCCTTAAGAAGGTGGGGTGTAAAGTATTGACCTCACTAACTTTAGAAGTCGAGTCTGTAAGACTAAAGACAGAAGGAACTGCACATATGCACTGCATACTAGTTGATGAAGTTGTTTCCCACAGGAGTCTGAGTTAACAATTCTTAAAACACTACACTGGAATTGAACAATTAAGTAAACAGATGGTGGGAGAGTTTTCTCACTGTTGAAATCGGAAATTATAGACAAGCAAAGGGAGGGGGCTAGGACGATTCACATGGCAATGGATTAGAACTAGAGATGTCAGTATGAATTTTTGTTCAGCTTAATATAGATACAGATGGCTACACACAGAAATATTGATAGACTTGTATATACACAAGAGTCAGTACACACACATTTCCTTGCTCTATCAATTGAGAGAGCCTAGAAGCAAAGATACTTCAGAAGCAATGTGCACACCTGGCACCCAGATTTTGGTTTCTAATACCATTCTCCAATAAAAGGAACCAGGGCTCCTTACAGAAAGGGTTGATTCTTTAAAAAAAGAAAAAAGATGAAGCTAACATCACCCTAATACCAAAACCAGGCAAAGACCCCACCAAAAAAGAAAACTACAGACCAATATCCCTGATGAACGTAGATGCAAAAATACTCAACAAAATATTAGCAAACCGAATTCAAAAATACATCAAAAGGATCATACACCATGACCAAGTGGGATTCATCCCAGGGATGCAAGGATGGTACAACATTCGAAAGTCCATCAACATCATCCACCACATCAACAAAAAGAAAGACAAAAACCACATGATCATCTCCATAGATGCTGAAAAAGCATTTGACAAAGTTCAACATCCATTCATGTTAAAAACTCTTAGCAAAATGGGAATAGAGGGCAAGTACCTCAACATAATAAAGGCCATCTATGATAAACCCACAGCCAACATTATATTGAACAGCGAGAAGCTGAAAGCATTTCCTCTGAGATCGGGAACTAGACAGGGATGCCCACTCTCTCCACTGTTATTTAACATAGTACTGGAGGTCCTAGCCATGGCAATCAGACAAAATAAAGAAATACAAGGAATCCAGATTGGTAAAGAAGAAGTTAAACTGTCACTATTTGCAGATGACATGATACTGTACATAAAAAACCCTAAAGACTCCACGCCAAAACTACTAGAACTGATATCGGAATACAGCAAAGTTGCAGGATACAAAATCAACACACAGAAATCTGTGGCTTTCCTATATACCAACAATGAACCAACAGAAAGAGAAATCAGGAAAACAACTCCATTCACAATTGCATCAAAAAAAATAAAATACCTAGGAATAAACCTAACCAAAGAAGTGAAAGACTTATACTCTGAAAACTACAAGTCACTCTTAAGAGAAATTAAAGGGGACACTAACAGATGGAAACTCATCCCATGCTCGTGGCTAGGAAGAATTAATATCGTTAAAATGGCCATCCTGCCCAAAGCAATATACAGATTTGATGCAATCCCTATGAAACTACCAGCAACATTCTTCAATGAACTGGAACAAATAATTCAAAAATTCATATGGAAACACCAAAGACCCCGAATAGCCAAAGCAATCCTGAGAAAGAAGAATAAAGTAGGGGGGATCTCACTCCCCAACTTCAAGCTCTACTATAAAGCCATAGTAATCAAGACAATTTGGTACTGGCACAAGAGCAGAGCCACAGACCAATGGAACAGACTAGAGAATCCAGACATTAACCCAGACATATATGGTCAATTAATATTTGATAAAGGAGCCATGGACATACAATGGCGAAATGACAGTCTCTTCAACAGGTGGTGCTGGCAAAACTGGACAGCTACATGTAGGAGAATGAAACTGGACCATTGTCTAACCCCATATACAAAAGTAAACTCAAAATGGATCAAAGACCTGAATGTAAGCCATGAAACCATTAAACTCTTGGAAGAAAACATAGGCAAAAACCTCTTAGACATAAACATGAGTGACCTCTTCTTGAACATATCTCCCCAGGCAAGGAAAACAACAGCAAAAATGAGTAACTGGGACTATATTAAGCTGAAAAGCTTCTGTACAGCAAAAGACACCATCAATAGAACAAGAAGGATCCCTACAGTATGGGAGAATATATTTGAAAATGACACATCCGATAAAGGCTTGACGTCCAGAATATATAAGGAGCTCACACACCTCAACAAACAAAAAACAAATAACCCAATTTAAAAATGGGCAGAGGAACTGAACACACAGTTCTCCAAAAAAGAAATACAGATGGCCAACAGACACATGAAAAGATGCTCCACATCGCTAATTATCAGAGAAATGCAAATTAAAACTACAATGAGGTATCACCTCACACCAGTAAGGATGGCTGCCATCCAAAAGACAAACAACAACAAATGTTGGCGAGGCTGTGGAGAAAGGGGAACCCTCCTACACTGCTGGTGGGAATGTAAACTAGTTCAACCATTGTGGAAAGCAGTATGGAGGTACATCAAAATGCTCAAAACAGACTTACCATTTGACCCAGGAATTGCACTCCTAGGAATTTACCCTAGGAATGCAGCAATCAAGTTTGAGAAAGACAGATGCACCCCTATGTTTATTGCAGCACTATTTACAATAGCCAAGAATTGGAAGCAACCTAAATGTCCATCAATAGATGAATGGATAAAGAAGATGTGGTACATATACACAATGGAATACTACTCAGCCATAAGAAGAGGGCAAATCCTACCATTTGCAGCAACATGGATGGAGCTGGAGGGTATTATGCTCAGTGAAGCAAGCCAAGCGGAGAAAGAGAAATACCAAATGATTTCACTTATCTGTGGAATATAAGAACAAAGGAAAAACTGAAGGAACAAAACAGCAGCAGAATCACAGAACTCAAGAATGGACTAACAGGTACCAAAGGGAAAGGGACTGGGGAGGATGGGTGGGTAGGGAGGGATAAGGGGGGGAGAAGTAGGGGGGTATTAAGATTAACATACATGGGGGGGTAGGAGAAAAGGGAGGGCTGTACAACACAGAGAAGGCAAGTAGTGATTCTACAACATTTTGCTATGCTGATGGACAGTGACTGTAAAGGGGTTTATAGGGGAGACCTGGTATAGGGGAGAGCCTAGTAAACATAATATTCGTCATGTAAGTGTAGATTAGTGATACCAAAAACAAAGCAAAAAAAAAAAAAAAAGGGCAGTTCCTGTGTGGTAACCTCCAACGAGTTCTACACAAGGGTATAAAGGGCATATAAAAGTGTAGGCAAAGGGTCTGTTTGTGTTTATACAGAGGATCAAAGCCTAATTGGGCTACCCCGAAAATGAACTAAGATACGATATGAAAAAGAACTTCCAACATCTGCACTCTCTGGAAGACTCATGCCAGAAGATGATCATCAAAAAACCCCAACAAAGATCCACACACTGCTACGGCTGTAGATGCAGTCATCCCACCAGTTCCTGGACTTGCCATGGGAATGAAGGAGATATCTAAGCTGGCCTGTGCATACAGTAAAACAACAAATTTGACTGGATCTATACTGTTGGAACTCAACCAAGAATTTGGAGAAGTGCAAATTGTAGCGCTCCAAAGTCTTACAACTACAAACTATTTATTGTTAAAAGAACATATGGCATGTGAACAGTCCCCAGGAATGGGTTGTTTTAATTTGTCTGATTTCTCTCAGACTGTTCAAGTTCATTTGGACAATATCCACCATATCATAGATAAGTTTTCACAAATGCCTAAGGTGCCTAACTGGTTTTCTTGGTTTCACTGCAGATGGCTGGTAATTACAGATATGCTTTGGTTATGTAACCATACTCCTATTATGTTAATGTGTGTGCGCAATTTAAGTAGTAGCTTAAAACCTATTCATGCTGAAGTTACTCTACAAGAAGATATGCCAAAGAAATAATCAATCTTCCCATGTTTTCTTCTGCCTGCTACTTCTATAGCTTTTCTTCTTCCTTCCTAATTACAACCCTTAAATAGAATTCGTGCCTCATATCAAATTTATCGAGTATCATAATTCTTCCAAGTGGTAAAGATACCTCAAGACAAATGCTGGGCATAGAAGCCACAGGGCATAAATCTGCAAAGATGTAAAAAGCTAACCTTTTCAAACAATAAGGCTTCTCTCTCACTTACCAGCTTCACATTTCCCTGTATGGCCCCGGAAGATGACTGGTTAGCCAGAGACGGGTAAGATTCCTCAAGGGAGGAACAACCTAAGACAGGCACAGTCGCAGGGGGGCCATCAGGTAAGAAATTGGGGATCAACAGAGGTGAGGCTTAGAACCTCACCCCCCCTGTTCTGAGAGAAATCTTCTGCATACGTGGATGTTTTATTGCCCTGGTCTAGCTTGGATTAACACATAGTCTACAGGCACACACCTGATCATCTACATTTGCTCTCTTACAACACTAAACTATGTTTTCTACCTTTATCTTGTATCTACCTACCACTTCAGCATTTTATTAAAAATAATAATAATAAAGAGAGAAATGTAGTATCCACACATAAATCAAGTATAAAAACCAAATGAGTATTCATATTTGAACTGACTGTTTAGAGTTCATAATGCATGAGCAAAACCGAAAGTTTCTGTGATGACTGCCCTTGTACTGTTCACTATGTAACTTATTCATTATGTAAGAATTTGTTCTCCATGTAAGAACTTGTTTGTTATGCCTCAGAAGATTGGAGACTGACGAAAATTAGGCTTGGGGTGGATTAATGATTGTGCATTGAGCATTGACTCCCCTATACAGAATTTTATTGTCGTTAACAATCATTTGATCAATAAATATGAGAGATGCCCTCACAAAAAAAAAAGAAAAAAAAAAAAGGACAGACTTCCAATGGTAAAATAAATAAGTAACCGGGATGTAATGTATAGCATAAGGAATATAGTCAAGATATTGTAACAGCTTGGTAGGGTGATAGCTGGAACCTAGAATTATGTATATAAATGTTCTACCACTGTGTTGTACACTTGAAACTAATGTAATGTAATACTGTGCGTCAACTACCCTTCAATAAAAAAATAATTATTAAAAAAAAAAAAAAAAAAAGAAAAAAGAAAGAAAGAAAGAAATGGTTGCTTCTAGAACTAGGTCAGGAAATGTGCAACATGTAGTGCCAGAAAGTTTAAAAAATACCTTACAGCACCAGAAAGTCAAAGGGATATAGAAGCCAAATGAAAGTCCTCTCAATGGCCAAAGCAGGAACAATTTGAACAATAAAGAGGCAGTTATAACCCAAAGTATAAAATAAGTATCAATCCATACAGATATAAATAACTGAAGAAACAAATGAGTGAGAATAATCTGCCACACAGAATTCCAAATAATTTATGTACATATTCTGCCCTAAAGAAAATGGAACATAAGTCCCCACTCCGTAATTGTGGACTACAAATACTTTCTTCCAAAGAGGACAGCATGGAACGGGGAAAAAGAAAAACTCTACACACTACAAGTCATGTGCTCAAAGTAACCTCAAAGGTAACCTCACAAATGGCACATGACCTCTCTATTCTTCCTCGCCAAACCCATTACTCCACCCTGCTCATGAGAAAAATATCAGACAAATCCCACTTGAGGGACAGTCTACAAAATGCCTACTGAGTTAATCCTCAAAACTGGGAAAGTCACCAAAAACAAGGGAAGATGGAGAAATTGTCACAACCAAGAAGGGCCTAAGGAAACATGATGATCAAATATGTGGCATCTTGGACAGGCTCCTGGAACAGAAATAGGACATTAGGAAGAAGCTAAGGAAATCTCTGCGAATTGTGGATTTTAGTTAATATCAAGATGAGCTCATTAATTGTAACGAATGTGCCACACCAATGTAAGATGTTAATAACAGGAGATCTAAATGTAGGCACATAGGAACTCTCTGTACTCTTTGCAATAATTCTGTAAATCTAAAAAAAAAAAGTATCTCTTTTTAAAGAGGCAGACTCCTGTTGAGTAGGGGTGAGCTTACCATGTGTTTAGATAAGAATGACACTCAGCGAACAGAGATGTTTGCTGCCTGAACGTTACAATCTCAACCCTTAGTCTCAACAATAGCAAAGTTATTCAAATGATCCGTGACCCTCCTCTGGCTAAAAGTGAAAAGAAAATAAAACATCTAATGGAGGGAGAAAGACGTATACCTGAAGAGCTGGCCAGGTCACAGGAAACAGCAACAGGTGCCAATAATGTCAGAAGGTTACTGACATTTCCCTTAAACCAGCCGCCTCATCAAGACTATTCCTGAAGGCTGCCGGCTCCAACGGTAAGTGACTTAGACAGAGTCATGGCCATCCAGAGGACTACAAAGGCAAAAACTGTCGTGTGGACTTGGGGTGCACACACCCACGGGCCCACACACCCACTCCAGACAGGGATAAGCAGTCATTCTTTTCTATCAGGGGTTTATATGTACCACACGGAAGTGCCCGTCTTTGCAACTTCCACTTCTCTAAGTGCAAAGTCAGGATCTCATGATGTGTATTTCTGTTGCTACCACTACCCTCCTGACTATGAATGTGAGAACTTATGACTTATTTTTCCCCAACTTTGGCTGCCGTTTTCTGGTAGATGCTTGAGGTTCCTCTCTCCCGTCTCCCCCACAAGCCATCACGAGTTCATCCTGAACTTGGACTCCTGGCTGCCTTGACAGCTCAGTTGGGCGAAGGGCAGTGGACGGCCTGAATATGGCTAAGGAAGTCTCTCCCGCGCAGCAAGTTAGCCTCTCCCCGCGTGGCACGGTCACGCATCCCAGTGGCTAAGCCCCTACCTAGGGCTGCTGAGCGGGCCCCTGGGGAATGACACCTTTCTATGGAAAGGCTAAGGAGGTACGAGGAAAAATCGATTGTCCAAAAAGGATAGTGTAGGAGACTGCCATCAGCTGCCCTTCGATGTGCTGGGAGGCCTCCATGGAGGGAAGAGTCCAGCACAGCTGGCCATCATTTGGCCAGGAGAAGCGGCGCAGAGGGAGGCCAGTGCATTCAATGAGCTCTCGGGGGAGGTGTGGGGCCCAGACTGCGGGCTGAGTGGGGGGAGATGAGCTCAAGGACGGGGGCTGGAGGATGCTGACATAAGACTTTTTTTTAAAAGGGAGGGGACATGAGCCCTCTTGCAGGATCATTAGAACCAGAAGCCATCGAGTCAGGCGTGGGGACAGTTCAGGCAAGGAGCAGAGATCAGGACTTCGGCTGTAATGAAGACCAGGTACACAAGCCCAGTGCAGGAAGATGACAACAGATTAGGCAAGGAGTGGCTGGGGCCTGGATCAAAGCAGAGGCCACAGACAGGGAAACACCTGATGGAGGAGATGCAGGCAGAACAAGAGACAATGAGGAACACTCTCACCACGCCTTAGACAAACCTTTCCAGCAACAGTAAGGGTGAGGGAAAAATCACTTGTTACCCCCTACAAAGTACGAAAACAAGGCAGAAAGAACCAGGGGACCTGAATTCTAATCGGTGGGATTTAAGCACTGGGATCCAGGGCAAGTCACCACCTTTCCGGGCCCATGTCCTCACCGGTAAGCAGGCGTGAAGAACTTGCTGAGTCCTCCCCCTCCATCCCTGCCGGTAAAGGGAGCCCTGGTGATGATGGTGTCACGGGTGCCAAGGTCCAGGTATAGTGACCAACAGTTCCATGTGCCTCGGGGTGCTGCCATCGGAGCCCCTGGACCTCACCCCAAAAGCATGAACCCCACCTGCCCCTGATGAACCCCCGCCAGCTCCTGGCTCTTCTGTTCCTTGGCTTCTAGCCCCCTCCCTCCTCCTCTTCCTCCCGCTCAATCTAAGTTCACTTCTTCTCCTTTGTGTTTGTAAAGGGATCTCTTCCTGCTCACTTACATCTGTAGACATCAACACAGTTTTCCTGACAAACACATCAAGCAAGCGCCGACTGCGGAAGAGGGCACAGCACAGGCCTCGAGTCGGCACTCAGAAGGCCGGCGGTGTGGGTGGCAACCTGCGATGGTGAGTTTTAAACGTCTCCTTGACCGGGCTAAGAGAAGCCCAGAGAGCTGCTGGACATCATTTCTGGGTGTGTCCCTGAGGTTGTTTTCAGAAGAGATTAGCGTTTGGATCAGCAGACTTCGGAGAGCGGCTCCCGCTCACCAATGCGGGCGGGCTTCCTCCAGCCCAGCGAGGGCCAAGTAGGAGACAAGGGCGGAGGAAGTGAAACAGGTCTCCCTGTTTAAGCTGGGGCGTCCGTCTTCTCTGCCCTCCACAGCGGAGGTCCCGGCTCTTCGGCCTAGAGATTCCGACCTGGACCTACCCTACCGGCTCCCCCGGTTCCCAGGCCTTCCGGTTGAGACTGGAACAGCCCCATCGTCAGCCTCCAGCTTGCAGGTGGTGGTCTGTGGACTTTCCAGGGTCCATCACCATGTAAGCCAATCCCTCCTCATAAATCTCTTCCTATTTACCTATATATATGCTACTGGCTTCTGTTTCTCTGGACAACCCTAATACAGAACCCCAAGTAGGACCTCCCAGACTTGAAGACTAGCAAAAAAGTCCCTTTGGCCAGAGATTTCAGCAACAATGGAAAAGAAGTTTTGACAGCCACAGGGAAACCCTAACCACCACCGGAAAACTCCACACTTTATTCACAGGGAATAGGGAGCCACAGAAGGCTTGGCCAACCTCACGCTGGTCCAGAAGCGGTGTGCTGGCAGGCCCGGGGAGCCCTCAAGCCCTGCCAGCAGTCTCCTCGGGAAGGCCGGATGGACACATGCCACACACCCGGTGGTCCTAGGCGAACACTCAGGACAGGGCCCGTCTCTGAGACGAGGGAACCGGATTCTTCGCGGAGCAGGCTGAGTGCCCAGCCGTGCCACTAAATGCAGGTTATCTGGGAATGGATTTAAGCGAAAATCCTAGCTCGGTAGGATCTCTTTCAGTAAACAGTCTGGCTACTGATTCCATGCTGGCGCTCAGCAGGGTACAGTTGTTTAAAGGCAGCCAAACTCTTACTTAAATTAAGTGTCATCCCTAAATGAAGACCAGATGTACAAGCCAACAAAGAAATCTAATCAATCACGTTTGGAGAAAGGATTTCTATCCTATAAAAAAGAAAACTAAGGGAGGAGTGGGGTTGGTCATTAGACAGCAAGTGCTGAAGGAGGGTCAAAACGGGGTCCGGGACAACGGGGCCACGGGCAAGAAAAGGCAGGGCACCGCCCCGGAGCCCATTTGCCAGGGGCCCCATCTGGAAGCGGCTCCTGGCATCCTACTCAGCTGTTAGCACCCCATCGCTCTTTCAGAAATCCCAGTCAGGAGAGTTTTTATTTTGCCCTCAAAGCCCACTGCTTAGAAGACTGCCCACCCCAGCTCCCCAAGTGGGACAGAATCTTTGGTATCAGCCCCACGCCAGGTGGAGACAGTCCAACCCAAAGCAGGCCTGGTTTCGGGGCTCAAGCCTGAGCCGAGCCAGGCGTGACATGAAGCCCTTTCTACGCCACGCAGACGAGACAGAGTCCCGGGAGACTCGAAGCTGCCTTGTTATCTCTACCAGGCCCTCTCCAGGGATTAAGGTTTCCGAAGCATGAAGGGAGAGGAGGAGACCCAAACCAACCCGTGTGCCCACATGCCTTGGCACGACCCCAGCTCCCACAGCAACTGCGGGTGGATTTCTTGGCCCCTGCTCTTCCAGGCAAGCAGGCAGCCTCCTCCAGGGACCCCACGCCACTCTCTCCCTCTGAGCAGCCCGAGCATGCTCAGCAGCTCTCTCCGCAGCTGTACCAGCCGATGTCCCGAAGCCTGGCTGAGGCCTGGCGGGGAGTAGGTTGGTCTGAAAGTCTCACCTGAGCAGACAGGCTCAGCGAGCAGCCCCAGAGCAGCAGGGATGGGATGAGGCCTGCTGCCACAGGATGGAGCAGACACAGGCTACAGCCGACTCCGTGCGGGGAGAGGCCCCACAGAGAGGTCAAGGCTGCACTCTGCAGCAACACCTCATGTCCAACTAGCAGGGGAGCCCACTGGGGCGACTTAGCGGGGAATCATGTCTGCCTCAGGGAGGCAGGCAGTGGTCAGAAGTGCAGGTTTTGGAGCCAGGTTCCTGGCAGTTTATGGACTGTGTAAACTTGGCAAGTTACCAAAGCTCCTTGGCAAGTTACTAAATAAAGTTAATTGTGAGGATTAAGTGAGGTACTATAGGTCAAATGCTTAGAGCCGTTCCTAGCACGTAACAACTAATGATAGACCTTGGTCTTTTTGAACTAGACACTGGATTCTTATGTGTCTGATATCTGGACAGCAGGGTCACCTGAAAGAAATAAAACCATCCCTTCCCTGTTCTTCCCCTGGCTTCTCCAGGAAATGGCTTTTAGGTTCATACATCTAAAGAACTGAGGCTACCAAGTCAAATTAAAAAGTATTAACCACTAATATACACCCAGAGTTCCTCAAACTGACTCCTTTCCCAGCTTCTCCTGGGCCAAGATAAACAAAAACTCACTTGGACCTACAGGTAACCAAAGCAAGCAGAGGCTGTGATGGTCGTCAGCAAGGACGTGACAGGTCTGCGTGTGAGCTGCTCCGAGAGGGCCCCTTCCATGGGGCTGCCTTAGGCTGAGGCTGTCAGGGGGCAGGGCTGCCCTGGGGGACCGGGGTGGGGGGAGTCCAAGCACACAGCAAAGGCGGGACTCCCACCCCCCCAGGAGCAGCTGGAGGGGCAGGAAAGCGGGGATATCCCCCCGTGGAAAGGGGTTACCAGACAGCCCCTCAGCCTCACCGCCACCCGGGAGCCAGGGACAATTAATTGCTCACTCAGGGCCCAGGCCCCAGCCATCCAGAGAGTCAAACCAGGGATTCTCCAGCCCAGAGTCCGTGTCCTCCAGCCAGGGCCTCAGGCAGTAAGGGGGAGGCTCCATTAGGAGGAAACGGGCTCAAAATGCCTGTTTCAGTAGCCAGGGTGTGCGCACCATCTATTTAACAAGCCCTCCAGAGATGCGACTATTAACAGCAGCAAGGAGAATGCAGAATCTTCTCCCTGAAGAGATGGTTAGTGGTTAGGGAAATGGGGTAAATGGCTAGCATCACACTAACAAGGGAGCCTCTAACGGGTCAGACAGCAAGCAGGGTTGAGCTCACTGTGGAGAAGTGGTTTGTCCTTCCCCAGCTGCGGCTAACCGCCTCCCTAGGGGACAGAAGACAGAGCAGAAGGGTGAGGAACAGCAGCTGCCCGGTTACTTTTCATGCTACTGAAAAGCTCAAGGCCTGGGGGCCACACAGAATAGGCAGGTGCAGGTTTCCCATCTAGACCCAGTGATTAAGGCACCAGATTCAACCCAGGGTGGCACTGCCGGGGGAGACTCCACAGCGAGGCCCCAACCCAGGGGCTTCCACGGCCCATCTCGCTCACGGCCTTCTGAGTTCAACCACAGCCCATCTGTATGTGCACCTGGCAATTTAAAAAGTCTCCCATGTGGGGTCCCCTGCAACCCTCACGAAACAGCTATGAGGAATCAGGGTAAAAATGATCCTCCCTCTAGGAAGCCTGAGGTTCGGAGAAATTACCCGGCCCAGAGTTTCAGCAGCGGAGCAGGGCAATAAACCTCGGGCTGTGCCTCCAAGTCCAGGACAGCTCAGATGGAAACATTCCGACAAAGGACGGGGTGTGGGGTGACTGGGGGTTTCCCTGCGGCCACACATGCAACAGGGACGGAGAGAGGAGATGCCCACATCCACCGTGTATCTATCACAGGCCAGCAGTGTGCTGGGGTGCTGACACCCTTCAGTGCCTTTAATTCCCACAGGGTTGACATGGTTCCTGTCTCACAAGGGAAGAATCAGCAGCTGAGAAATCCGCCCCTTGCTCTCAAGATGATCATCCTAGTCCCTGCCCTCAAGGAGGCAAGCACACGGTGCTCAGTGCAGAGACAGAGGACTCCTGGAGGCACAGGACGCCTGAACTGGCTGGTGAAGGACAAGCTTGCTCAGCTGAGCCCTGGAGGCGGCCACACTGCGGAGGGGCTGCTTCCCGGGCAGAGGGCAGAGCGGGGCAGAGGTGCACCCCAACGGCGCACAGGCATGCAGAGCACTGAGGACTGCGGACCACCACCGCGGCCTGAGGGGCCCGGCAGAGCCCACAAGGCTTGCTCAGGGTTCAGACTCAGCACGTAGGTGAGGCAGCATCACCAGGTGGCTTTCAGGAGGACAAGCCCTGCAGACCTGCGTTTAGACAGACAGGCCTGGCAGAGTGCGGAGGAGGGGATGCGGACAAGCCTGAGATGCAGCAGCAGTCTGGGGGCCCCTGCACCCACCTGAACAGTATGAGGACGCGGGCCTCCAGACAGGGAAGGAGGGGGAGACACACATTTGAGAAATATTTAGGAGGCAAACCCAGTAAGAGTGGCTAAAGTGGGGGCTACCAGCAGAGAAGAGTCTAAGGTGACCCTCAGGCTTCCAGCTTACATTCTGCACAGATAAGAAGTCTTTCCATGAGATAAGAAAACACAGGGCACAGGGCTCGAAGCAAAAAGAAGGGACTGCGGAAATGATGAATTCTGTTTGTGACATACTGAGTTTAAGGTGCCTTTGGGACATCCAAATGGGGATGTCACAAAGGACACATGAGTCTCAAATTCTAAAAAGAAGTTTATAAAAATCAAATAATGGCCTCATTTACATCTGCCTGGCAGCGTTCCCAGAATGGAGAACGGCACGCCCGGGGCCACTGATGATGCTGTCTGGACTGACGTTTGGTAAAGCAAGGGCAGTCGGGATGTTCTCGCGGATCTCTGGGCCAGGCGTGAGCAGACTGCAGTCTTGTCTTGGTTCTGACACCACCCAGATTTCCCACTCTCCTGCTCTGTGACCTAGGGCAAGTTATTTGACCCCTCTGTGCCTTAGGTTCCTCATGCCTAAGATGGGATGATGACCACATCCCTATACCATGCAGAGCTGTGGTGAGGATCAAGCAACATTATGTTCATGAGGCCCTGTGCACAGAGCCTGACATGGTGACACAGCACATGGCACAACCTACACTCAACTCCGGTTACTACCAACAAGGTCGGCAATGATATCATCAGTTTGAGCAAGTCATGTCACTCCCATGACCCTTATCTGTAAATCAGAGATATTGTCTGCTTTTTATGGGTTATCTGGAGACTAAAATTAGATGACAATGGGCATCAAGATTGACCTAACTCTAAAGAGCCAGGCAAGTGACAGATCGGACCTTTCAGCAGGAATTAGAGGTTTCCCTCCCGGCAGCTCGGCGGTCCTCAGTGAACGGTGCTGAGGATGCTTAATTCACGGCTGAGCATCCTGTCCTACAATATGCTGCTTTGGGTCCCAAGAGGAAACAGCCACACACCCAAGCCTGTGTAGTGTGCTGAGTATGAAACACCACAGAAGAGAGTACTATTTAGCCATGAAAAGGAATGAAATTTTGATATATGCTATCATATGGATGGTCCTCAAACACATCATGCTTAGTGAAATAATCCAGACATAGAAGGACAAACTGTACAAGATTCCACGTATACAAGGAATCTAAAATAGGCGAAATCAGAGAGACAGAAGGCAGAAGGGAGGTTACTAGGGACTGAGGGAACAGCGGGCACTACTGTTTAATGGGTACAGAGCTGATGCTGGGATGACAAGAAGGTTTGGGTATAAGAAGTGGGGATGGGAACAGAGCAGTGTGAATATACTTAGTGCCACTGAGCTGTACACTTACAAGTGGTTAAAGTGATAAATACGTACATGCATTTTTAGGTCCACAGAATCATCAAAACAAGGAGTGGATGCTCAGTGCAACTGGTTACTAATGGCAAGAGCATGAACAAATGGGTCCCCAAAGGCTGGTCAGCATAGCAGCAATGAACCAGGTACTTCATCCCCTCCTGACATGATGGATAAACATGGCTGGCTTCAAAAAGACCCCTAGGCATTAAGTGGGTTGGTGCAAGAACCGGGACTGAGCCGGGCAATACTCAACTGCTCCCGCAGAAACTCAGTGGCAGTATTTTTCACTCTCAGGTGCAAGTGGCTGGGATACAGTAAGACACCTTCTTTAAAAGCAAGCTTGTGTTTGGCTTTGATAACCGACTCTTACTGACTCTTCTCTGCGGACGGATAATACATCCAGAAGCTCGGCCTCGGTCTTAAACTCACTCCTGAGATGCTCAGCTCAGCAGCAGAGCCAAAGCTCTTCATGTGGTGACTTTTCAGGCCGGTACAGATTCAGGGGACAGACAAACGCATTTCCTCATGTGTGGTCAGGCATTCAGCAGGTACTAAGGGAACCAGATTTTCATTAGGTGTGATTCCTGGGAATAAGATCAGAGAAAAAAAATCTACCATTCCCACTTGGACTCCTGAGCCTCTAACCGCACTGACCGCCTTGCTGTTCCTTGAACCCACCCTGCCCCAGGGCCTGTGCTCTTACCGTTCCCTCTCTCCAGATGTTTCCATGGTACTCCCTCGCTAACATTCTCACTGCTGAAGGCTGAAACGTCACCATAACCCCAAGGGCTTTCCCGTAATCTGTGTAAAACAGCTCCCACCCCCACCTCCTGACACTGTCCACGTCATGTCCTGCTTTACCTTTACACAGAGAGTTCACATGTGACAATGTGTTTATTGTCCCCTCCCAAACCTCCATCCCAGCTGCCAGAATATAAGATTTCTGCAGAAAGGGATTTAGTTCTATAGACTGCAGTGCCTCCAGGACCCAAAACAATATTAGCTCATACAAGAAAGTCAGTGCTTTATTTATTTATTTTTTAGTAGAGACAAAGTTAGATACTGCTATCAGCGTACCATTCTTTATATTGATGAGAATACCTCACCCCAGGATCATAAGAAATCAAATTAAAGAATGATGTGTTTCCTCTGGCCCAGAAGGAGACAGCTATAACCGCTCCATCACACGGGGCTCCATCCACATCAAGTGTTTTCTAACATTTAATAAAGTCTGAGCCTCGTTTAAAGAAAAAAAATTTGCAAACATTGAATGAATGACATGTAGCATATCTATACTCTGGAATATTGTTCAGTGATAAAAAAGTAGACACATGCCACAACACAGATGAACCCTGAAAACATAAAAATCACGCTGAGTAGAATAAAGCCAGATACAAAAGACCACAGGTGGTATAATTATCTATATGAAATATCAGAAGGGACAAATCCACACCAAGTAGATGAATGGCTTCCCAGGGCTGGGTTGGGGGTGCAGGGGGGGGGGGCGGGTGGATGAGATTGGGAGGTGATTTCTAAGAAGCACAGAATTTCTTTTGGGGGTATGGAAAATGTTCTGTTTGTGGTGATGGCTGGACAACACTATGAAATCTACTGAACCCCAGTGAATTGTGTGCTTCAAATGGGTGTCCTGCATGCTATCTGAATTATGTTTCCATAAAGCTGTTACCAAAAAAGTACTGGAAATTGTGTTTGTTATAACATCATTTAATATGTATGACATAAAACTAGACAGAAACTACTTAGGTACATGGGTCTTATGCAAATTTATGAATTAAACACAAGTTATATAACCAATAAATTCAAACTAAAAGTGTTCGTGTCAGAAAAACTTGTTATTTAACTGCAAGTACACACTGCTTCCAACACACATAGTGACCTCCTTACCCGAGTTCTTTGGGGTCCAGCACGTACAAACTCAGGGGTGATACTCAGTTTTACCCAGGATGGCACAGGTGCCAAAAGATGGCTGAAACGAATCAGAAGGAAGGCCAGGCTCACCAGCCACAAGTGACTCAAACAGCTGCCCAGGGGAGCATG
The DNA here is from genome assembly GCF_030020395.1 of Manis pentadactyla. NCBI lineage: Eukaryota > Metazoa > Chordata > Mammalia > Pholidota > Manidae > Manis > Manis pentadactyla. The sequence goes on from NC_080037.1 coordinate 6,209,891, forward strand.
CCCACAGTTCCCTGCTACCTGTGCAGACTCCATTTTTCTGCCTCTTTCCTCTGTTCCAACTACAGCAACATCTCAGTTCCCGGCAGGGCATTGCACAGTCTTGTCCTGTACCTTGTGGGAATTCGTTATAGACATGATGAACTTTTCTTTCTCTTCAGTGCAGGGCAATTACAAAAGAACTACTTGGTGCCAACACAGGTAGACAAACACATCTGTGGACGATAAAATCAGTTGACAGCACTCGGGCTTAAGACAGACGGCCCTTTCAACAGACTGGAATAGGCTTATTTTACTTTGTCATCGTTAGGATCAAATGAAAACACAAAATTTTTTAATTGTAATAGAGGACTCTCAGATCCCAGGGATTTCATCCTCAAATTCCAAGCGGCCACAGAACCCATTATGAAATACATTAACCTACAGGGAAAAGGCTTTACTGGCACACAAAGCTGATCTCTTTAACGGCTGACATTTACCAGATGCTCACGTGTGTCTGGCAGCCAACGTGTATGTTTTTCTGACCCCACTGTCCCTGCCCAGGACACACTAACGGGAAAGGAAATATTATTTATGGTGCACTGTCCATGTACTGGGCACTTCGCTCCATGCTTTGCATGCACCTACATATAACTAAAATACATCTGTCAAAAAAAGACCCCAATTGTACTGATTAAATGAAGACGGAGGGAGTGAGCAACTTGCCCAAAGGCCATTCAGCCAGCAATCAGAAGGAAGGGGCTTTGAACTTAGTTCTACCTCGCCCCGATACTAGAGCAGCTCAGTAAAGGGGTGGAATCTTCCCAGTCCGGGCTCCCAGCCCAATACTCTAACCCCCACTGTGACAGGCAGAGTGACACCCCCTCCAGGGACGGCCACCTACACTCCAAGACCTGTGAATCTGTCACCTTTGGTGCATATGATTAAGTAAAGGGCCCTGAGATGGGGAGATTACCCTGGACCATGGGCGGGGGAGGGGGGGGCAATGTTATAACAAGGGTCGGAGCCAGAGCAGAGGTCAGAGTGAGGTGACTCCTGGTGTTGAAGACAGAAAGCAGCCAAGCGCCGGGGAACGCAGGCAGCCCCTAGAGGCTGGGGAAGGAAGGGCACAGATTCTCTGAGAGGCCCCAAGAAGGAAAGCGGCCCAGCCAACTCCGTGATTCCAGCCCCATTTCAGACTTCTGACCCCCAGAACTGTAAGACAAGAAACTTGTGTTGTTTAAGCCACTGTGTGTGCAGTAATTTGTTTCGGCAGCAATAGGAAATTAATAAGGCCATGCTGCAAGAGTGAGTGGGAGGTTTGTGTTTCCGCCTAAGCTGCCTCAGGCTAGACTTCCAACCCTGAACTGGAAGAGAAGGACACAATGACAAAGGAGCAAACGAAAGGGAGGGGAACACCTAGGGGGAGAGCTACATGAAGGGCTGAAGCCATTCCTGGACAAAGCCTTCCCGGAGAGTCGCATGCAGATTCCCAGGCGGAGTGTACAAAGAGGCCCTGTGCAGTGGCTTTACCACCTCTCGGGGAGGGAGCATGTGCAGAGGAGAGACCCTCACCACTCCAGTCACTGCTCCGGGAAGCCTCTGCCCACCCAGCCCCTGGGCACTCCTCCAGGAGAGATCCAGGGCCATTTTGGTTTTGGTTCTTCTCTTAAGAAAGAAATTTCTAGAAGAGTTGGCAATACCAGAAGGGAGCTTTGGGAGAGAAAAGTTGGCCCATTCTGTCCTAGGCCACTAACGCCACTCCTGAACAGCCACACTTGAGAAATTAAGTCACTGTTAAGCGAAACTCTGATCCCCTGCTGGACCATTGTCAAAGCCATTTGCAGTGTGGCCAAGAGTTTGCCCGGCCCCACAGCCAGAGTAGCCACAGTGGGAGACCAAACATCCAAGCACACCTGGCCACAGGCACGCCCAGCCCTCCAGGTCCAGGCTGCACCCCAGGTCGGCAGCAGGGACCTGACCCCAGGTCGTCACAGCCAGAAATCCCGTCTTTGGCCACAGGAAGATGCTGCTCCCCTTCCCCACCCGAGGCCTCCCTTCCAGGAGCTTCCAAAGGCGAGGATGTCATGGACACCAGCTTGGGGTCCCGCAGCTCTACACCGGCATCTCCGGCGGCTCCAGAATCGGCCAGGTCTGATGTCCCTGCAGCGCCCTCCTTCCCGGCACCCTCAGCACAGCCTGCTGGCTTTCACTGCTTTATGCTCACGGGATTGCCACCAACTAAGATGAATGTTCTCGGTCACTCAACAGAACCGACACCCTGCTGGACATGGAATACTGCTGCTACAGGTGCTCCAGAAGAGAGGGGTGCGGTGCCACACGGCCACAGGAGAGGGCACAGTGACCGAGCGGGGGAAGCCTCCCGGGGTGGGCATGCTGGCCCTGAGACCTGAGAGACGACACCGCTACCAAAGGAGATGAGGCAGCTCAATACCTCTTAGGGTATTTATCTGCATTTATGAAACGCTCTGAGGCCCCAAGGAAGGCATACAAACGATACCAAGGAATATAAATAGCCCTTTATTGTTCATAAAGTGCTTTTTCATGCATTACCCCAGATCCAACAATAGCCCCAGAGAGACCAAACAAGAAGCATCCTCTGCTCCCTTTTACAAAGGAGGAAACAGAAGATCAGCAGTCAGATACCTCACCAAGGTTACAGCTAAGTCAGAGACTCAGAGCCCAGCGTCCCGCTCACTCACTGAGCGCTCCTGACCACACGGTGCTGCCTTCCCGAGGAAGCACAAAGGGAGGCGGCAGGGATGGGTGTTCACACTGGGCACAAAGGGCGTGCCAATCATACCCGATAACTGGCTGCCAGATTCACCTATTCCCACGCGAGTGTGAGGGTGCAATGCCAGCCGCTCCATTCCAGCATCACTGGCCACCCTCCACCTTCAACCAGCAACCTTCAGGCAAGCAGCCCCTGCGTGGGCCCAGCTGTGGGCTCACACAGAATTTCTCTGAACTTGGTCAACTGCTCCAAGCTGCACAGCTAAAAACACTTTTAAAACAGGCCTATTCCCTCCTTCTCTCATTTTCCTCTTCCAGCTAGCACCACCTCAGACCTTTGGGTCACTGGTAGACAAAAGGCAGGAAAATCACCCGGTGTGTCTGGGGAGCACCTGTTAAGTTCCTTCTTGCCCGGGGCATTAAGGATCAGAGGATAACGAGTGGGCAAGCCCAACACCAGGTAGCTGGCACGGAGTGGGGACGTGCCGGATCCCGACTCAGAAGGCCTGCTGGTTTGGGTTCTCCAAAGACCACCCAGCCTGTCCTTCCTGGCAGACAACAAACACGGCCCCAAAGATGGCCAGGCCCGAATCCCTGGAACCTGTGACTTACGTCTTTTTTCATGGAAAAAAGGACTTTGCAGATGTGACTCAGAATTGTGAGATGGAGTGATCACCCTGGATTATCCAGTGGGCCTAGTGTGATCACAAGGGTCCTTATAAAAGGCAGGCAGGAGGGTCAAAGTCAGAGTGGGAGATGTGAACAATGGACGCGGAGCTCCGAGTGATAAGGCCCCAAGCCAAGGAATGCGGGCGGCCTCTAGAAATGGGAAAAGGCAACGACCAGATTCTCCCCTGCAGCCTCCACAAGTAACACAGCCCAGCTGACTCATTTTTATTTTAGCCCCATATGATTCATTTCAAACTTCTGACCTCCAGAACTATAAGTTAATGAATCCGTGTTGGTTTAAACCAGTAGTTTTGTGGCAATATGTTATAGTAGCAACAGGAAACTAACCCAGAAAACAGGGAAAACTGAAGCTTTCTTCAGAGTCAAGGGAACAGACCAGGTCATTCTGTGCATAAGGGGACCAGCTAACGTGCCTCTCCCAGCACTGGGGAAAGTGGCAAGTCCTGCATCAGCAGATGAAGAGTAGGGAGAGCAGATCCAAACGCTCCTACTACCTGTGGCTGCCACCCATTCCAGCTCAGACTGACAGGGCTCCCAAAAGGCATCCCAGCTCCCAACTCATTGGTGGAACTTCCTACGAGCTGCCCAGAGAAAACAAGGAAGCAGCACATGTGCAGCAAGTTCCCACTGGCCTTACTGAGCAGCCGTGGGAAGTGTGCGGGGCTGGAAATCAGAAGAGGTGGGTCTTCCTCCTGTGTTCACTGGGCCTCCCTTTGTCCAATAAATCCAGGGACACACTGATAAGCTGCAATTCCAGTCACTTCAGGCAATGACTGATGTGCTGGGGTTCTGTGTGTTTGAACAACATAGTAGACTGGGTTTAATCAAGTATATTTTACTGGGAAAAACAAGTCATTCATTCATTTGGTGAACACTACTGCAGTCTGTACTAACTGGCAGACACCAAGTAGGGCACTTGGGGTTCAAACACAGCTATGATGGGATGTGGCCGACCACCTCCCTCCAAGGGCCGCCAGTCCTCCCTTGGCCCTGATATCCTCATCCCAGGGTCACTGACCACTGGCTCTATGTCAGTGCACCACAGGCCTTCCCTGACTCCCGTTGGGTCAGACCTCCCAGTTCCACACTCCCTAAGCTTCTTGCCCTTTGCCTAAAATCTTAGTTATCCATGTGCCTGCCCTGTCCCCACTGCTGAACATGGGCATGCAACAGACTATGAGGATGTCAGCACAGCCCAGAGAGCTCAGTATCTGTCTGTAGAATGAGTGAATGCACAGACATCACGCTGGTGCACAGGGACAGTGAGGCAGGTATCCCTGTCCTGCCTGCCTGCCTCACTTCTGAGTATGTTGCCAGAAAAATTCAAAAGCAGAGGTATTTGCATAACCATGTTCACTGCAGCACTATTCACAACAGTCAAAAGGTGGCAGAAACCCCAGTGTCCATCAACAAATCAGTGGATAAAGAATATATGTTATGTACATTCAGTTGAATACTATGTAGCCTCAAAAAGGAAGGAAATCGTGACACAGGCTACAATGTGGATGAACCCTGAGGAGGACATTATGCTCAGTGACATAAGCCAGACACAAAATGATACAATCTGATTTCACCTATATGAAGCATTTACTTAGTCAAAATCACAGAGACAGAAAGTATAGAGGTGTTTGCCAAGGGCTGGGGAGAAGAGGGAGGGAGAATTAGAGTTGAATGGTTAGAGAGTTCATTTTGCAAGATGAGAAAGTTTGAGAAAGATCTGTTTCACGACAATGTGAATATACTGAACGTGAGTGAACTGTACACTTAAAAGTGGTTAAATGTTACTTGTTTTTTAACCATCAGAAAAACAATGTTGAAAGCACATTAAGAAAGAAAAAGATGCCCAGGACAGATACATTTTAAAGGAACATCTCTTCTGGGGAGATAACAAATGAGAAACAGGGAAAGAGAAAACAACCACTCACATCAACAAGGTGCACATATTTAGCGTAGAGTCAACACTGCCGTGGGAAACTGGGGGGCAGGAGGCAGCCTTGCACCCACCTCCGGGGACTCTGGCCGCCCTCAGGCTGATTGCTGCCCTCTGCATGCTTCCTTCCCTAGGAAACAGAGCCGGTCTGCACTGGCCCATCCACTGTCCTCGCACTGCTCCAGAGGAAGATGAGACTGGCACCGGAAGGGCTAGGCAAGGCACAGCGCAGCTCACAGACCTAAGGGACTCTGGTCCTTAAAGTGACGGCTTCTGAGGGCTACCCACTGCCCTGGTCCACCTGGGAAGCCTGCGTCTTCCCGGCTGACGCCACAAGAGCCTCCAGGGACCCAAGCCCCACAGTACCCTGCGCCTGACGCCAGCCCACTCAACGTGAAAGGACCAAGTTGGGTCCTGTACACAGACATCCCAGGCCCTCATTCTTGACATCCACAATTACAGCCAAAACAGCCTTTGAAACGGAGAGAGGAAGAGAAAATAGCAGCCTGGACCTAGCAACAAATTGGAGGTCTCAGGGTAAAACACACACCCAGACGTCCTGCTGTTAACAGTGGCCAGTCCAAGCAAGTGACCGGACAACCAGACCAAACAGCTTTCTGGCCAATTAATCTATCCCTCTAATTTAATGAGCTGCTCATTAAGCACTGGAAGTGGGTCACAGGCCACAGAGCTCTTGGCACATATCCACACAGGCTGCCAGGTGATGAGGGAAGGGGAGATGGGGGCCACACTCCAGCCCCACAGGCCCCCCCAATGCCACGCATAAGTCCCACCGCACACCTGGCCCACTGCTTCAAGGCGATGTTTCCCTGTGCCTCCACACCTACTCCCTTGCTGGACAGACTCCCAGTCCTGACCCTTTGGTTCCACAACTGGGACGGTCACCCAGATGAGCATTACAAAGAGCAGGATCACAAAGGCACAGCACACATCTGGGTATGAATCCCTGCTTCACCCAACGACTTCATCTAGAACTGTTTGCCTCCCCAAGCTTCCATTACCTCACCGACAAAAGGTAATGATATCTTCACCTCATCTAGAATAGTTGCCAATAAATACTTCAACATTAGAAGGCCTAATAAAGCATCTGACACATAGTAAATGCCAAATAGTAGCTATCAGTAATAACAGCTACTACTTACAGAGATATTACTCTCATAACGACAGTAGTATTAAGGACAACATATTCCCTGTGTCTTGGTCAAAGATGAAGAGAAGAGGCACTAGGTGGTGAAACCCCAGGGACAGGCCAGCTCCACGGTGACAGCAAGAGGCAATCCCAACAAGGGTAACACCCCAGACGCTCCACCCAAGGCCTCTGTGCTTTCTATCTAAGTGGGAAGGTGGAGGGAGAGGGGAGGGCTGAGAATGCTGAATGCCAAGCCTGAAGCCACAGGGGTGGCGAATTTTGCATGTTCTCACGAAACCAAGAAGAAAACTGATTTCAGGTCACATGCCCACCACTGCCTCGACCTCTGGGCCTCCTCACTAAGCCTCTCTGAGCCTCAGTTTAATCTAGAAAATGAAGGTAACATGACCCGCACTCTACAGCTTGTTGTGAGCATTAAACGTTCACACCTCACTCATGGGAAAGTACTTTGAAACAACTCACTCCTATGTCTGTGAGAAGCAGTACTGTTACATTTGTTTCCACAAATTCAACTTAATAAAAAATGCTAAGGACTGGGAAGGTCAAGGCAGTGAGAAAGTTATTTTAATAAGTTAATGAACTGCTTAGAGAAACAGGAGCAAAGATGCCAGTTTTCTTCCCAGAACTGCTATCTTCCAATTGAGGTTTCTGTTGACTGGATGAATTGGCTCAAAGTAAAACTGGACCAAAATAAAAAAGCAAAATGAAGCTCCCAACATCTGCTATGTGTTTTCTATTTAGGTGGGCAGATTCTTCTAAAAGTCAGAGTCCAAACCAGGCTGCGTCCAGGATGACCAATCCAGTCACTCCACCACCTATTCTCTCCAAAAAATCATCACCATCCATTTGACCAATCCCAAACCTATCTTCAAAATACACTAAACTAGTTTCTTCTATTTCAGTGCCGCACACAAGGACAAATTCCTTCACAGTGATCAGAAGACAATTTAATCCTTGTTCAACTTTTGCTCTATGTACCACAGTCAGAGTGCAACAGGTCAGAATGTTTACCAAATTCTTCTGGAGTCCCCCAAACAGCAGAGCAGAGTGCACATGCTTCAACACCCTAAAGCAACCAGCCAAGGAAGCTGTGTGGAAATCCCACATTTGTTCTTAAACATTCAAGTAAATCTTACCTTATATACCACAATAAATTGCTTTAGTGTTTTTTTTTTTTTGCTTTAGTGTTTTAATGTTTTGAGTCAGTTAACAGCTAATCATCAAACCTTTTCCCTAAAGTCTTTGAATAAAAAAGATACATTTCACCATTCTTTCTCATTCCCCAGCAGACCCCGCACATCCCCAGGGAAACATGTATCTCAGTTTGAGAAGTTGCGGGTCAGAAGAGAGAGGGTGAGTGGTACTCCTCCAGCCATCGCACACATTTTAACCCTGGCCTTTAATCAAAACCAACTACCCAACTCACAGTAGCTTCCCTGGACAATAGAGAGAGGGGCCTAGGGCTTGTGAAGGGGACAGTCATCCCTTTCGGCACCTCCAGCACCATCTAAAGAGGCCAACAGCTACGATGCTTGAGTTCCACACAGCCCCGCCTCCAGCCACTCACCCGTATCCGGCGCATGGCAGCCACGATCTCCACTCTGCTGTTGGGCCTCGGCACGTCCAGGCTTCCTACGTACTGCAGGGAAGAAGCAAACACTCATTGAGAAGAGGAATGGCCGGTGCCCCTCGTCACAGAATGTCAGTGGTGGACGGACCTCCGGAGGCCATTCAGTTCACCTCCCCATTTTACAGACAAGGAAATCAAGAGCCGAAGGGTGTCTTATTTTGAGACTATTTCTAACTTTATAAGGAGCAACTAAACAAGAAATTATTGCTTCCTTTTCCACCTTGTTCTTAATCAGAGATGCAGCTGAGCATTGTGTTCAACGAGCAGGCTTCCAAATCAGAGAAACTAAGTGTGAAGAACCTCCCCCCACTCCCTCTGGGGCAAGGCACTTTCCTTTTGTCTCAATTTCCTCATCTATAAAATGGGATTTCAGTAAAGATCAAATGCAATCTGGTATAAATATCTCACACAAATGTGTTTTGTACATATTAAAGCACACACACCCCCAAAAAGGAATACATGTTTTTTTAAATTAATGGCACTTCACTGAGTTAGCCTGAGATGTTAGAGACCTCGCATACTTGAGTAAGTTCCCAGCTGAAGGAAAGGAACAGGTTGTTTATTAAGAATTCTAACTTGATTATACCTTTAAGTTCATTTCAAAGCCAAACAACAGGCAGGTTAATGTTTAACGTATGAACACTGCCTCGGTGTACACTATTCAGACAATGCAGAAATGCACAGAACAAAGGCATAAAGTCCCCCATTCTGAATGCTTTGCTTTCCATCTCTGTGTACTGAAGGACATATATACATTCATAGACACACAGGGGAATTTATTTTCTGTAAAAAGGTTCATACTACCCACGTTGTTCTGCAACTTGGTGATGTTTGTTGGTTTACTTTAAACCCAGCTCGGGCATGTTTCTCTGCCCACGCATACGGGCTCTATCACATTATATGTGACAGTCTGCCCACCCAAGCCCCCCACTGTTGGACATTTACCCTGTGTCACTATTACAAACACTGCTTCCACAATCTTCCTCATCTACACACCTCCGAATTCGTCCAAGTAGCTGGATTCCTACACGTGGGACGCCTGGATCACAAACTTGGATAATCTCTAGATATCATTCCTTGGCAGGATGAAACGAGGAGGACAAACCAACACCTTTTAGGCACAGATGTTAATCCCTTCATATGCACCATCCCATCCCATTCTGACCCGCTGGGATTTGCCTTTCCTTCTTATACAAAAATTCTATAAAACAGCCCAGGGGATATCCTAGAAATTAACAGCCCCAAAATAACCTAAAAGTCTACCCAAGCAAAGTCTACATTAATACAAGATACCTTTCTCTGCAGGAAATGTATTTCCTGTGATTACAGGAATAGAAGGTTCTTCCTGAAATTTGGAGCTAAGGTTGGCCCCAGCAAGAAGGTTTTCAAAAACGAAATACTGCAAAACTATTTCCTCTTGTATTGATCCACAGTTTGTGTAACACACTGAGGAGCACAATTCCCAGCAGCTTAGCAGTGAGCACCTTGCACTCGGGACCCACGGCGGGCAGCCCACCTTGGCGGGTGGGAGCAGTGTACCTGTCCAGTGAGCACCTGGCGACTGGCTCAGGTGAACAAGGCCCCCCAGATCTAAGAGTGTGGTCAGACTGAACTGTGCCTGGTCTTTCTCCCCTCTGAGCTCTGGTGGGGCCCCACAGCATGTCAACATGTCAGTGACCCAGAGCCAGGAATGACGTGAGGTCCAGGTTCCTGATTGCCCAACTTCAAAGGCCCCCCAGCCGGGGGCAGTTTCCACACACCCCGTCCAGACACTGCAGGCCCGCCTCTGCCCTGAGCTCCGAGCAGTCAGCGCTGACTTGGCAACAGGACTCAGGGCTCGCGCTCCATCAGCCACCACGTGAGAGCTGGGACCTCATGACTGAGCAAGGTCACACGTTACAGGTGAGCCTGGGGCACCGGATGGTCCTCCTGCACTGGTCCCCACCACGCCGGGGAAGGACCTGCTGCCCAGTGAGATCCTCAGCTGCCTGAACACAAGCACCCAGATGGGACCCGTCCCCACCCTCTACCCCCGCCCAGCCAGTCTCTACCTCCCGCCTCCTCCAGACAGGCCTCTGCTGGCCCGGGACTCCTGAAGCGGTCAAGACTCATGCTGCCCAGCAGGGACAGAGGCCTCACAGATGGAGAGAAGGGTGGCTTCTAACCTTGGACAGGTTTCCTAACAAAGCAGCCACATTCTGCACAAGAGGGAGCTCCTGTGAGGCCCCCTGACCTCTCAGCCCACTGTGCCTCCTCACTCCATCAGCCACCCCCAAGCTGGTACCACACCTTCACACATGCATGCACGTACGCTCACACTGCCACATGCACACGTGACTCACCTCACGCCCCCCACACAGAGCATGCACACAGCCGTCCCTCACAAATTCTTCACACCACACACTCACCTGTCTTCCTTCCTTCCCAATCGGGACATCACGAAGCTGCCTTCCTGAGAATGAATCTACAGCACATAGCCGACCACAGATACACCTTAGGGTCAAAGACATTAAGAGGGAACAAAGTAGGGTTCAGGCTCACATCTTGCAGTCAAAGCTAAATATCCACACTGAACCATGAGTCAGAAAGCAGAAACAACAGGCAGAGAAGCAGGAGAGGGGTCAGAAAGCCTGTCCTCAGGGCAGAACAAGACGCACGATTAGTGAACAGCACCGCATGTCCACACATAACTGCACTCCAAGTGCCTCAATAGCTGACCATTACCGCCTCCACAGCTAACTCCAGTCCCACCTGGTCTCCATCTGGAGATAAAGTATAAGACAGTCTGAGACCAGACCCATCTGCCAGAGGAGGGGTGCTCCTTACAACCAGTCCAGCTCACCGTCACTTCTGAGGAAAATGGACCATAGGCTGGCACCCTCCCACTCCACATTGGAAAGCTGGCTCCCAGGCCTGAACCTCGCCTATCTGCTGAGCCAACAATCTTCAGAGATCCCAGCTCCTGTTACCTCCCTCAGGCACCAGGCAAAAGCCAATTCCCTGCCCTCAAATGCAGCTGCACAGTGAGAGGCTACTGCCCTGAAGTGGCATCCCCTTCATCAGCCTCTTCCGCAGGACGCCGTGTGCCAAGGGCTCCCGGGACAACAGAGGCACGTTAGCTCGATGCCTGGGAATCAGGGGAACAATTTCCAGAAAGGACACTCATGTTCTTTCCTCCATCCCCTGAGTCATGCTGCTCCCCTAGGCGCCCTCACCTTGATTAACAGCCCCTACTAGATCCAGCAGCGGTTCGAGTCATAACCAAGCCTGAAAGCGGGCAGTCACCCTCGAACGGCCGCTCCAGTATCCATCACCGCTAAGCAGCCGCCAGGACCTCCCGTTCTGGGCTCCGCCTCTCCGTGCACCCTGCCGCCGCCTGATTCCAGACGACCCCCCTCGCTCACTCGCTACACCTGCAGGCTGCCTCCTCACTGGTTTCTCCGCAGCCCCCTCAGCTGCCTCCGAACTCTTCTCCGCAAGGCTGTCAGATCAGACCGTTACTCCCTCGCTGAACCTCCCCGGCGGACTGCCAGCTGCTCTGGGCACGACGGTCACAGCCCTCTGCACGGCCTGCCTGGCTGCCTCTGCTGCCTCGCCTCGCACCCCTGGCCTCTCATTCTTCAAAAGGTCCTCAAACGCACCCTATCTTCTCGTTTCAAGGCCTTCTACACCTGCTCTCTGACCCGCTCTCTCTTTGGTCCTCCAGCATCCACCGTCCAGTCAGTCTCTGCCTAATCTCTGCTCCCCTTTGCTGACCCCAGAGAAGCTGAGATGCTCAGATTGACGGTTCCCACAGCTCCCTGTGGTTCCTTACAACATCAACACACGGTTAATGCAGGATTTGTTCGTCACTGGTTGACCATGCCTAGCACAGGCCCAGCACACAGGAGATGCCTATGTCTGGTGGGAATCTTCTAAGCATAAACACGTATTCACCACCGCCGCCGCCCTCACAGCAGTCACCACTCTGTCCTCAGGAGGAGAAGCCTGAGCCCTGGAATCTGCCTGTGTCCCAGCATCACAGGCACGGCCTGCTTCTTCCAGGTGGCCACCCCACCACCCCCATTGTCCTATTGTGAGAATATAAACGGACCTTTTATCCAGGTCCATAAAGTGGACCTAAGCCAGATGCTCATACAGTGGCCGCATGCAAATCTTGGCTTACCGTGAGATGAGGGCGTATCAAACCTTTCCTCTGGTGAATTTTTAGAACCCTCTAAGGCTTCTGTGGGCTTTCTGTGCCTGCCTTCCAGGAGTCTCTGCTGTGAGACATCCCAGAGAGGCTTTGTTCAGACCTTCCACCACAGAGCTTAAAGAGGAATGAGGTGAAGCAGTTTAAAAATATCAGGGCCTATTTCTTTTTCATTAGCATCTAGGGAAAAAAAAAACTAGAGGGAAGATACAAATTGTAGTAGGAAATCAAGATATGAGGCCATCCATGTCAGCTGTGTCTGTGGCTTCATCCCCAGATAAGCAGGGGTTGACTGTAAATAAGGTTACCCAGAGGACTTCAGATTTTTTTCAAGTTTCTGGACACTCTCTACCTCGTACTAGATTAACACCTCATGAAATTTTTTTTTCATTTTCTCCCTGCACCTTATTTTCTGGAGATTAGCTTCTGAAGACAATGATAGACTGAACTGTAGTGTCTCATGGTATGTGAAGCATAATACTAAAAAAGCAAGACCTAACAGCCACTCAGGGACTTGTGAGACTTTCTGCCATCGCCTTCCCTGGGGACCTCCCCTTATTTACAATGCTTCTGTCAACAGAAGTCTCAGAGGATGCCAGAGACCAGGAAAGAAACCTCTACAGGAATCAAAAGTAAATGCACCAGATGATTCTGCTTCTGATAATGTGGGAGAAACTACCAGACCAGGCTTCCGACAAGCGCCACATACCAAGTCCAGACAAGATATTAAAGAATAACCCTGCTGAGAATGTATACCACCAACAGTGACCCATAACATAGACTACAGGCAGTAGTTAACGTATCAATATTGGCTCAGTTGGGAAACTGGGGGGCAGGGATGGGGTGGGGACATGGGAACTGTGTCCTTGCCACCCGATTTTTCCATAACCCTGAAACTGCTCTTAAGAAGACAAAGGTCTACTAATTGAAATAAATTTGAAGGCACTGAAGAGAGACCACAAATAGGCAGGCAGTCCCTGGAGGGAGGGGGGCTGGTTGGCCAAGTCACCGCCCCGCAGCTAAACCCTGCAAACGCTGCCAGGCTGGCGGGAGCTCAGGGCGAAGGGCTCACTCAGGCAGCCCGGGGAGTTGGACACCCGAGACCAGACAGCCAGAGAGGTGTGAACATAAAAACAGAGACGCCACACAGGAGGGTGGCATGGACAGGGAGTCCCACAATCGCGTGTTGACCTCACCCAGGCCTCTGGATGACCCCAAACCGTACCCGTGCATAGGAGACCCCAAGGAGCACAGAAGGCAGCAGATGAGGATTTAAGACCAGTCACGCTGTCTTTAAGAACAAAAACCAAAAAAACAAACAAAAAATCAACACTCTCCAGAAGAGAACAGCAGAATCTTGTGTCACGGGACTGTTAAAACCCACTGACTGGCCAGCGCAGGGAAGGTCACAGAGAAAGGCCACGGGCCCACACCCCCCTGGCGCAAAGGAACAAGCCCCCGCGGAAGGGCACAGTGTCAGGGGCCCGATCTCTGCGCTCCGAGCTCTCACCCTCTCCCCGAACACCGGTCAGTTCACAGCCTCGCAGCCTGCAGGAGGGGACGGGCAGAAGGAAGCCCCTCCTATCAGAGGAGGGCCATGATGGTGGCTGCAGCTGCTAGCAGAGGAAGAGAGGGGGGCAAGGTCTCCCCAGCTCCTGGCCCCAGTCCAGACCCAGCCGCCTGCCGTTTTACCAACTGTCCCCCTTCGGGTCCCAAACCCAGTGTCTGCTCCACCACCCTGCCTACTTTCTCAAATCCTGCAGGTCTCCTGGCCATGCTGTCTGTCCTCTCTGCAAACACCACGGGCTGTAGGAAACCAGATACCCTGTTTGTATCCGGAAGTCACCAGCTGTGATGGGCCCATCGCAGTTAGTCCTTAACAAAGCCTCGGTCCTGATTCCTCCTAAAAACACAGAGGCAGAGGATCTCAAACCCAGAGGAACCTTAGGACTCATGTCAAAGGTTACATTACACAAGGTTAAAGAAGAGCACGGGAGAAGCACCGAGCTCGCCGGCGTCTTGCCCGCTCGGACTAGCTGTTCTCCGTCAGGACCCCGTCCCAGGCGCTCTTTGCACATCACCTGCTGGTCTCCTTCCCGCCTGTAACTCGGGCCGCGGCCTCAGGCCTGCCTCATTCGCACGCTCCCTACCAGCCTTCCTCCGCAGAGAGGGCGCCCTGAGAGCTGGGACCTCGCCCTGCCCTGCGGGTGCGTGACCCCAGCCCTTAGAACAGGGCCTGGCGGAGTAAGACGCGAGTGTGGAAGGAAGGAGATGCGGTGACCTGCCCAGGGCAGCTGCAGTGCAGGGCGTGGGGGCCCGCAGTCTGACCCCAGGGCCTCGGCTCCACCGGCCCGCACAGCCTGCTCTCGCGGCCGGCTGGGCGCAGCTGCGCTGGCTGGTGGCTGCGGCCTGGGGGGAGCTCCCGCCCCATTTGGCAGGGCCCAAAGCGGCACGAGGCTCCGCCGCAGAGGCGCCGGATTCCGGGTGCACGCTCAGCCACTGGCCGTCCGGTAACGCGGGGGCGGGTAATAACAAAGTGGCCCAGCGGGGCCCACTCCCCAGCCCTGAGGCCTGCTCTGCTGTCCACGGGGCTGAGCCGGGAGGAAGGGGGCTCAGAAGTGCCCAGAGGGACGTGTACCAGAGTCCTCACTCCCGGCTGGTCCTCCTCTCTCTCTCTCTCTCTCTCTCACACACACACACACACACACTCTTCCAAAATGCTTGAAATGCAGCTGCACACCACATCTTTATTTATTTGTAGTCGAAGAGGAATGAGGCATTTATATTTCTTCCTCTCTCTCCCAGCCCATCCAAAAAAGGAAGTGCTATTTGAAGGCCATCTGATGCGACTGTGTCACTATTGATCAGGGGCTCAGCAGGGGCCGATGAATGTGCCGGAGATCACGGCAAAATCCTTCCTGCTCCTCAACATGAAGGGGCTGGGTGGGGACTTGTCTTTATGCCAATGCATGCAATTCTCCAAAGGGCACAGAGGGTAAGAGTGAACCAGCCACCACGGAGACGCTGTCCTCTGAAATCCTATGGTCTCCATCAGCAAAAGCTAGATGGGTTGGCCTGATTTTTTTCTTTATTATGAGGATCTGAGAGATACAGCAAAGAAAAGAGTAAAGGCAGGAAGACAACACTCTTCAGGCCTTTCAACTATTAGCTCCTGAATGAAGGAAAGCCTCAGCTCCAGATTCCAATCTCTGGCTGTCCTCACAGGGGCAGGTGTGGGGCAGAGGCCAGGCTGCACCCTGGGCAGGGAGCACCTTCGGCCCTGCTCTTCTGAGATACTTCCTTGGCCAGCAGGTTACTTTTATGGAGGGGGAAAAAAAGGAGGTGGGGGGGCTATGCTTAAATATAACCCCTGATCAAGAGATCACTAGTTCGGACGATAGTTCTAACCGTTGGAAAGTTCTCCCCATGGCAAGCTGAAACTGGCCTCCATAAAGATTCAGACTCTATTTTCTCCTCAGTTATGTAAAGACATTTCTCACTGCCCTGGCACCCATGGGCCGTCTCTTCTATACATTACAGCTCTTCTCATCCTCGGAGTTCACAGGACTTACGGATAAGGTCTCACTATTCTCCATGAAAAGGCGTCCCAAGGGCTTCCAGCTCCACAGTGCTTTACCGTGAGTGCCCTCTGGCAGGCTAACACCTCAGGAAGGGACAGTTTGAAAGAGGACAGATTGAGGAGAAAAAGTAAATGAGTAGGAGAAGGAAGACAGCAAGAGAGGGAAACTGAGGTGCACAGAGGGCACCTCCGAGCGGCTGCTGCCACCCTGATGCCCACCACACTGTGAGAACTTGGGTGCCCGAGTCAACCTGCTCTTGGCCCAGCCCCTGGGCTGCACTGGTTTTCAGTCTGTTCACCACAGAGGCAATAGAAACCAGTTCCTTTCTCCCCCTCACACAAGAGTTGAGAAAAATAATGGTATCATGTACTCTACCTCGGAAAGGAGAAATGACACGAGACAGACTGGTCATCAATAAGATCAGCAAAGGCAAAGTTTGTCTCTGGTGGCCTCCTGCCTCTCACTACAGGCCCCATTCCTCATCTTCCCGGGTGCCCAGTAACCAACCCTCCTCCCAGCGGGCATTTCCTCCCCAGCCTCCCATTTCCCACTTCCCTATCCTATGTTCCAAGTCCTCAACCTCCTTCCATGCCACACACAGCTCCCTAATTAGACAAACAGATCCATATTAGGAAACATTGCCAGCAAATGGCCTAATTTACTGGCCCGGCTACACGACACACTCAGCCCTTAACAGCATCTTATGGAAACCAAATATCTTCAGAGGCTATTCAATGGCCAGAGGTGCCAGCACTGAGTGTCAGATCACCAGAGAGGCTATTTGAGGACAGAAATGCCTTTTAACTGTAGCCTTCAAATCACACCATGGACGCTTCCATCTCTTCTGCCCAAGGGTAAGTGATGGTCCCACACACAGAACTATAGAGGCTAAGATTAAAGACTCTTCAGAGAGGAAGTGAGGTATGGCAGAAAGAACCTGGACTTCAGAGTCGGATCCACACTGAAGTCTGAGCTTCAGGTTCTTCCATAAAATGGGAAGATGACTGGCCTGCTTACAGAGCCACTGTAAAGACTAAATGAGATAGTGTATGCACAGTGCTTGGCACTTACATCTACCTCCAGCTCCCCGCCTGGGTTAGTTCTCCCTGCTGCACTTGGCTTCAGTTAGCAGAGTTGTGGGTTTATATCTATCCGCATGACTCTTAGTTAACTGTGTCTCCCCTAATTAGACTGCCCTGATTAGGGGTCACTGCTGCCATCGCTGTACATCCTGAACACCTAGCATGAAGCCTGGCCCATCAAACAGATGAACAAGTGGCAGCTTTGCCTGCTATTGAGAATCTTTTAGATGTGACCTAGTTCTTTTACCTCCAGGCAACACCCAAACTGGGAAGCTCCACCTTGCTAGGCAACTTCCCATGGTGATCCGCTCAACAGACCTCATAGCAGAGTCATTAATCGCTGCCACCATCACCACCACCAGAAAACAGTAAATACTTTTGCCATGATTTTTCTTTTTGTATGTGTAATACAGTTCATCTTTACTTTCTGACTTAAACGGTCCCTCTAGAAAACAGTATTTGGCCTCTTTTGCATTTTGAGAAACTAAGTTTTATCACCCCGAGACACTAAAGGATGTTTTGATTAGAAATTAAAAGTTAACATAAGGAGTAAACCCTTCAGCAGTGATTTTAAAATCTGTCTCCTTAACAAGTTTTCTTACCAATGTGTCCTTAATTACCAGTGACCCTGTTATCAGATAGTATCTTCCACATCAAAATATTCTAATAACGTACCTTAGAATTAACATTTTCTACACACTGTCATAACACAATCTGAATACAGAAATATTTTTATTTAATGATGCAAAACACAAATGTTGACTTGATATATATGCACATGACTTTTTCTCTCATTTTATAACTCGATTGGTGAATCCAAAGGAACTGTATAATCACTATATGGAACATGCTGTATTAGTATTTGAAAAGTTAATTCCAATCCATTTCATCTTTTATACTCTAACACAACTTCACTGTGTTGGTTGATGAGATGGGCCCACAAGACAATAGAGGTGCCCAAAGTCAGTCCGACTCTCAACCAGTCAGGTTTGTCATGTCGCAGCTCCTAAATGTAGAACTTTAACGACGTTAAAAAGCTGCTGGGGAGTCTGGAGAAGGGGCACAACAATGCGACGGTGTCATCCTGCTGGGCCGGCGCCATGATTTTTCAGATATGATAATCCAAAAAACGGAAGGAAGCAGAAAGTCTGAGGAATCAAAAGGCACAGCACCAAGTCATCTTACGGAAGGGTGGAGAGAACAAGGGCGAGAAAGGCCACAAGAATCATCGAGGAGAAAAGTCCACAGGGGCGGCCACTGGGAGGACGGAGAAACGAGCGGTCTACACGGGCTGTGACGACGGTGTCCCCGAGGGCAGAAATGATGCGAGAGGAACACCAGTGCCAGAGGGACCCCTGCAGTCCCCCAGCGGCTCCTCTTGTTTACTCCAACAAGGAAGGACCCCGGGGTCCCGTGATCAGGTGTTTTGCTCAACGTCACCAGTTATTTACAGAGTCGAGGTGAGACTATGGCCCTTCCGGACCAATTCTCTAAAAATAACAGTATGATGCTCCCTGGGCAAGGGAAACAAAATAAACAAATGAACAAGTGAGACTACATCAAACTAAAAAGCTTGTGTACAGCAAAGGATACCATCAGCAAAACAAAAAGGCAACCTACAGTATGGGAGAATACGTTCATAAATTATTTGTCCAATAAGGGGTTAACATCCAAAATACATAAAGGACTTATATGCCACAACACCCAAAAAAACAAAACAACCCAATTAAAAAAATTGGCAGAGGACCTGAACAGACTTTATTCCAAAGACATACAGATGGCCAACAGGTATATGAAAAGATGCTCCACACATCACTAATCATCAGGGAAATGCAAATCCAATCCACAATGAGGTATCACCTCATACCAGTCAGAATGGCCACCATCCAAGACAAAAAATAAGTACTGGTGAGGATGTGGAGAAAAGGGAACCCTCCTACACTGTTGGTAGGAATGTAAATTGGTGCAGCCACTATGGAAAGCAGAATGCAGGTCTCTCAAAAAACTAAAAATAGGAACACCGTATAACCCAGTAATTCCACTTCCAGGAATTTAACTGAAAATAAAATCCCCGATTGAAAAAGGCATATCTACCCCTATGTTTACTGCTACCCCATTTACAATAGCCAAGTTATGGAAGCAACCTCAGTGTCCATCAACAGATGAATGGATAAAGATGTGGTACATACACACAATGGAATATCATTCAGCCACAGAAAAGGAATCCTGCCATTTGAGACAGCATGGATGCACCTGGGGGTATTATGCTAAGTGAAATAAGCCAGGTAGAGAAAGACAAATATAATATTATTTCACTTACTTGTGGAATAGAAAAACAAAATGAACAGCAGGAGACGGACCCTGAGAAGTGCCTGATGATTTCCTTGGGGGAGGGGGAGAACAAAGGGGCACGAAATTTCTCAATCATACCATAAGTCAGTCATGGGGACAGCAGTGCAGCATGGGGAACATAACCAACGATTCCGTAACATCCTCCTACGCTGACAGAGAGCAACCGCACTAGTTGGGGTGAAGATTTAATAATGTGGATAAATGTTGAACCACTGTGTATACTGGAAACCAATAAAAGATGGTGTGTATCAACTATACTTCAATTAAAAAATAAAAATGAAAATAAAACAATAAATGTTGACGAGGCTATGGAGAAAGGGGAACCCTCCTACACTGCTGGTGGGAATGTAAATTAGTTCAACCATTGTGGAAAGCAGTATGGAGGTTCATCAAAATGCTCAAAACAGACTTACCATTTGACCCAGGAATTGCACTCCTAGGAATTTACCCTAAGAATGCAGCAATCAAGTTTGAGAAAGACAGATGCACCCCTATGTTTATCGCAGCATTATTTACAATAGCCAAGAACTGGAGCAACCTAAATGTCCATCGGTAGATGAATGGATAAAGAATATGTGGTACATATACACAATGGAATACTACTCAGCCATAAGAAGAGGGCAAATCCTACAATTTGCAGCAACATGGATGGACCTGGAGGGTATTATGCTCAGTGAAATAAGCCAAGCGGAGAAAGAGAAATACCAAATGATTTCACTCATCTGTGGAGTATAAGAACAAAGGAAAAACTGAAGGAACAAAACAGCAGCGCAATCACAGAACCCAAGAATGGACTAACAGGTACCAAAAGGAAAGGGACTGGGGAGGATGGGTGGGTAGGGAGGGATAAGGGGGGGGGGAAGAAGGGGGGTATTAAGATTAGCATGCATGGGGGGGTGGGAGAAAGGGGAGGACTATACAACACAGAGAAGACAAGTAGTGATTCTACAACATTTTGCTATGCTGATGGACAGTGACTATAAAGGGGTTTATAGGGGGGACCTGGTATAGGGGAGAGCCTAGTAAACATAATATTCTTCCTGTAAGTGTAGATTAAACAAAAAAAAAAAAAAAGAAAGTTAAGGGGGATTACTCCCTGATAGGATAAAACTAACTGTAAATCAACAATTAATGCATGCTTTAAATATCCTTAATTTTGATCACTTAAAGGGTGTCAGATGATCGGCTATGGAGGTACACTTTTCTGATAATATTCCTTTCTCTTAAAAAAAAAAAAAGCATATTTCCTGTGTGGTGACCTCCAATGAGATCTACACGATATAAAGGGCATATCAAAGTGTGGGCAAAGGGTCTGTTTGTGTTTATACAGAGGATCAAAGCCTAATTTAGCTACCCAGAAAATGAACTAAGATACGATATGAAGAAGAACTTCCAATGTCAGCACTCTCTGGAAGAGTCACACCAGAAGATGATCATCAAAAAACCTCAACAAAGATCCAGGCGATGCTGCAGTTGTAGATGCACTCATCCCACCAGCTCCTGGACTTGCCATTGGAATGAAGGAGATATCTAAGCTGGCCTGTGCACATAGTAAAACAACAAATTTGACTGGATGTATACTGTTGCAACTCAACCAAGAATTAGGAAAAGTGCAAGTTGCAGCGCTCCAAAATCTTGCAAGTACAGACTATCTACTGTTAAAAGAACATATGGGATGTGAACAGTTCCCAGGAATGTGTTGTTTTAATTTGTCTGATTTCTCTCAGACTGTTCAAGTTCAGTTGGACAATATCCACCATATCATAGATAAGTTTTCACAAATGCCTAGGATGCCTAACTGGTTTTCTTGGTTTCACAGGAGATGGCTGGTAATTACAGATATGCTTTGGTTATGTAACTGTATTCCTATTATGTTAATATGTGTACACAATTTAATTAGTAGTTTAAAACCTATACATGCTTAAGTTACTCTACAAGAAGATATGTCAAAGAAATAATCAATCTTCCCATGTTTTCTTCCGCCTGCTACTTCTATAGCTTTTCTTCTTCCTTCCTAATTACAACCCTTAAATAGAATTCGTGCCTCGTATCAAATTTACCGAGTATCATAATTCTTCCAAGTGGTAAAGATACCTCAAGACAAATGCTGGGCATAGAAGCCACAGGGCATAAATATGCAAAGAAGTAAAAAGCTAACCTTTTCAAACAATATTGCCTCTCTCTCACTTACCAACTTTACATTTCCCTGTATGGCCCCGGAAGATGACTGGTTAGCCAGAGACGGGTAAGATTCCTCAAGGGAGGAACAACCTAAGACAGGCACAGTCGCAGGGGGGCCATCAGGTGAGAAATTGGGGATCAACAGAGGTGAGGCTTAGAACCTCACCCCCCCCTGTTTTGAGAGAAATCTTCTGCATCCATGGATGTTTTATTGCCCTTGTCTAGCTTGGATTAACACTTAGTCTACAGGCACAGACCTGATCATCTACATTTGCTCTCTTACAACACTAAACTATGTTTTCTACCTTTATCTTGCATCTACCTACCACTTCAGCATTTTATTAAAAATAATAATAATAATAATAAAGGGAGAAATGTGGGATTCACATATAAATCAAGTATAAAAATCAAACGAATATTCATATTTGACCTGATTGTCTATAGTTCATAATGACTGATCAAAACCGAAAGTTTCTGTGATGGCTGCCCCTGTACTGTTCACCATGTAAGAACTTATTCACTATGTAAGAATTTGTCCACCATGTAAGAACTTGTTCGCGTTATGCTTCTGAAGATTGAAGACTGATGAGAATTAGGCTGGGGGTGGATTAATGATTGTGCATTGAGCATTGACTCCCCTATACAGAATTTTATTGTTGTTAACAACCATTTGATCAATAAATATGAGAGATGCCCTCTCAAAAAAATAAATAAATAAATAAATAAATAAATGCAATAACATAAACATTAAAAAAAAAAAGAAAATAATAGTATGATAGAATCAAATGAAAAGGCTTGGCAGCCCCAATCTCATCTCTGCCCCCTTTAAGGTCGGAGTTCAAGCTGGCCAGCCTCCTCGTGCCTCTTCTTTTGCATCTGTGAGATGGAACCTTGCAGGGCCATCGAGGGAATTACATGAGACCTAGAGGAAAAGCATGTAGTATCTCATCAGAGCGCCACTCCTTTATTTTAAAAAATTACAAAATACTTCCTATATGCCAAAGGTCAGGGAGGCAAGACAAGGAAACTGTAAAGGGGAAAAAGAAAGTGTAGCAAGAAATGACCAAGCTCTATCCTAATAACGAACTGGGTTTGGAAATGACTGTCTGGAGAATCTGGAATGAATACAAGAGGTGCTGGGCTGGGGAAAAGGAAATGGTCCAGGGCAGGGAGAGAAGGGGTCGCATGCAAAGGTCTTCACTGGGACAGGAGAAAAAAGCTTTAGAAAACAAAGGCCTGCAGCAATCCTGCTCAAACACTGAGCCTCAAACCACACTGCTTGCCTCCCATTCTGAGAGGTGTCAGTGGAGCACAGCAAGGGTTCAGATTTGTCTGATGTAAGTTTTTATTCTTTAAGGAGAAATGGATATTTTAATAAAGACTTTTGTGAAGAGGTGAAAAAAAAATCACATTACACACCACAGAGCTAAACAAATTCCTGGAGGTGTCCACCTCATCCTTGGAGGTCTGGGAGGGTCAGAGAAAAGACCAACCAGGGAGGAGGTGAGGCCAGAGGCCAGGTGGGCTGAGGGGCAGCCACCGGGGCAGAGGGAAAAGGCACAACGTCCTGGGGCAGGGACCCCGTCCGCAGAGGAGCTTCCTGCCAATGCTCACCTATCATGAGCCATGAGGTTCCCTGTGTCCACCAAGCAGGGGCAAGGGTGGCAGGGATGAAGGCCAGCCAGGATGACCGGCCATCTGCTTGCCTGGCGCTGTCCTGGTTTTAGCATGGCAAGTACCACACCCTGGGAAACTAATGCACAGAGTATATTTGTTACAACAGCTAGTTATTTACCCAATCAATGCATTATGTATCCAAAGAGAAGCCCAGAGGAGTTGTCGGAAGCATTCTGTCCCCTCAGGTTACACGAACCATTCAAGGTAAGGAACGGACAGTGGCTCCAGCACCTGCTCTTACACACTTACCTGCTTTCTCACAGATCTACGTTTGCTTACACACACTCTCCCTCCCGGCCAATGCACAGCAGTCGCAACTTTCCTTCAGGTAAGAAGGGTGTTCGGTCTGTGGACCCAGACAGGGAAGAACCTGAACAGCACTAAGAAATGCCTGGTCTGCGTGTGTAACACCTGCGTATGTAACATAGAATTGTGTGTGCCTATAAGAGGAAGAATGGGTTTAGACATCAAGCAGAAAGGGCAGGAAAAGGTCATCATACACATACTTTTGAGAATGAAATAGAGCTCTCAGGTACACCTCTAGTGCACAAAAATCAGTAACACACTGCACTGCCCCGGACAGAACTCCCAGATACCGTGGTGATGGTACCATTAAATCAGATCAATAGGTAGAAATGCATCCAGAAGCTCATGCCAACCCAAATCCTGTTAAACTACGTGAAATGGCAAATCAATAGTATTGCAGAAGAGCAAAGGGACAGACAAATGGCCCTGGGGTAGCGGCCGTGGTCCAGAATTTGAATGCACTTATCCATGTGGCTGAGAGGCTGAAATTAACCAAGAGCAGATAGACGGATAGAAACGTTGGGAAGTGGCACCCTGCAGGAGGCTGTGTACCAGCACCAATCGTGCCGTGCCTCCCAATCTGGGCAGGGAGAGAGGGGGCATCTAACACTGACAAAGTAAAAGGAGCAAAGGAGGATGGACGCCATCTCTCAGCTCCCACCTCTATCACCAAAACCCAGGCCCTTGAGGACTGAAGGTAGGACAGAAATTCAGAGGTCAACCTCCAGGTTCACCAGAATCTGAGGACCCCTGTGCACAAGTCCAAGGTGCTGACATGAGCCACCAATTCCTCTGCAACAGCTCAGAGCTGCTGCCCTGCGACCTGTACTCTGGTTGGCCTGACACAATCTGCCTCTTCCTGAAGTCCAGGGAATGCGGAGAAGGGGAGTGCGCACCCCAGGAAGGCCAAGAGGCACGACCATCTGCTCAAAGGCAGCTCCCTTCATGCTACAGCCAGCTGAGGAGCAATTAAAGAAAAAGAAACTAAACTAAACAATTCTCTCGCTACGATTCCTCCACCAGCTTGCCTCTTTGAAGTTTGGCAAATCACCTGACATCAAATGCCCCATCTGTAAAAGGTAAGGAGTAGCCATTCACATACCCAGCAGCATGGGAGAAAAGAAGAGGCACATTTTGGAAAAGCAGTTGGAGAATCACAGAGCTAGCAAGCCCAGGGTGTCACGCCAGGAAGACAGAACATGAGGTTCTAATCTGACATTTCCATTTCAAAAACTGCTGTTGGTTCTTTTTCAGGAGGCTACAGTAATTTATAAGACTGAAGCTCCATAGGGAAAAGGGAGCTTTTTGTTTTTTCTTTTGTGTCCAGCCCAGTGCTGGGGACATGGTAGGCATTTAAGAATTAGAAGATGTTACATAAAAGTAAGAGTAAGAGGAGGGGAGGGGATCATGAGGCCAGATTTCTATAATTAAATGCTTGGTCAAATCAACACCATAAATTTTTTAAATGTTGAAAATATTCCCCATCTGACTAGCTTTGTGTGTGTATTGCCCACCCAGGAATCCCCTCTTCACCGTTACACCCAACAAAGTCTACCCAGCTTCAAGATGCCACTCAAATCTCATTTTCTTTCCCATCTGATACTCCCTGACCACCCCAGCCCATAGCAGTATCTGCCTCCTCTGAGGATCTGTAGCATTTCTTGAAACCATTTTTATAGTACTGAGATTGTTGTAATGTTTACACGTGTCCATGTAACAGAGCTTTCACCAGACTCCCAGAATCTTAGGATCCTAGGCTGTATTATGTACATAGATAGATCACTTCCCCTACGATACTTAACTACAGTCCGATACACACAGGGAGATGATTATAGAACAGTTTTCAAATAAATAAAAAATGTTTAGAGTTCCCACTTCAAAAGAGTCCATTTATAACATTGCTTGCTAGACAAATTTAAGCAACCTGGAGAAATCAAATGACATGCAGTCCACTAAATGCACAAAGTTCATTTAGGATGAGGCCTTTGGTGTTCTAGAAGGCAGGAATGCTTTTTTGCCACTGCCATTCTTGAAACTCAGTTACCCTCCCTGAGTTTCCAGAGGTAAGAAGTGCCCCAGGCCCCCCTCATGCTTTAGGGCAGATCCCCAGATGGTGACAATAATTGCCAAGTTCCAAAGTAAACCTGGGTCTACGACCTCGCAGCACAGCTCAGGCCGTCCCCTTGGGAGATGTACAAGGCTTCCGCTTCTCAGAAGTAAATGCCACTTCTGGAGACAGAACAGGTGTCCCCCAATCAAGATCATATCTGCAAATTCAGGACATTTGTACCAACTGTTCCTGTCCTCTAGTCCTGGAAATCTTCCAGAGTGAGAAAGAAATTCATCTTCCCACACATCGAAGAGCCTGTCTTTTCCCCTTGCATCTAGGAAACTTAGAAGCCTTTGCAGGTACTCAGCGTGCACACTGTCCTTGCGGAGCATGCAGCCTGACGTGACCCAGCCAGTCCAGCACTTGCCAGCAGCCATTCCTGTTGAGGGTATGAAAACTAAGACTCCACTCTTGGCTTCTAGAAACAATAAACATGAAAGATGACATGCACTTCAACAAGGCACTGTGCTGAGGTCACTGCCGTGATAAAGTTACATCTACAGAACAACAGCAGCACAGAACACACACCTAAGTTGATTGGATACAGGTCAGAGGTTTGCAGAGAGGAGACAGAACTTGAAGGATGAATAGCTGCTGTCAGACAGAGACTGAGGAAGGGCTGGTCCCCGACAGGAGTACCAGCACGCACGGATGCAGAAGTCTGCGGGCCTCCTTCCTTCCCCAGCTCATTACACACCCTCTAACCCCAAGACCAGAGGACTTTGCACAGAAAACTTTGGTCAGATTTATATGGCCACTTCATGGATGATGGATTGGAGGGAGCAAGATGAGAGGCCAGTGAGAGATAAGGAGAACCAGACCCCAAGCAATAGAATAGGGGACAGGATGAGGGGCTGTCTGTGAGGTAGCAGGGTCTGGTCTTGGAAACTCATCAGATGTGGCCGTTATGGAGGGAGATGATTTTCAAGTCCTGTCAC
The DNA here is from genome assembly GCF_030020395.1 of Manis pentadactyla. Classification (NCBI taxonomy): domain Eukaryota; kingdom Metazoa; phylum Chordata; class Mammalia; order Pholidota; family Manidae; genus Manis; species Manis pentadactyla. The sequence goes on from NC_080037.1 coordinate 6,236,461, forward strand.
TGTCCTTTAACCAACTGCAGCCCCACTTTTACCCACTCTCCAAGTCTCCTCCCCCACTGATACTACTGGTTTTGTTATGAGATGTTATGCACCATTTCTGCGCTATGACTCACACCTCAGATTTGTGTCATTTAGCATAAATGCTGTCTTGATGGCTGTCACCTGTGCTTTATCCCATTAATTGAATTCCTAAGGTACCCTTTTGAACTGACTTTTCTCTTCCTTTCAGAATAGACAGAATTTTGTGAAAACGTCTTCCCCTCCTCCTTCCTTCCCCAGCTCATTTCACATCAAGTTCATGGGGCAGTAACCAGATCCAATTCTATGTTCTAATGCATGCCAAGCACATTTCTCGGCACTTGGTGAATACCGGTTACTTCTACTGACCGCAAAAATAACAACAACCGTCTATAAATACCTTGGCTTCCTGCAGTTGAGCGGAATTACCCACACTGCAATTAAAGAAAAGCTGGAGAAAACAGTTAGTTAGCAACTTCTCACTTCAGACAAAAAGATTAAGGTAATAAACACCCGCTGCAACATATTTCTTTGGTGGTGTTTTTATAATAGTCCAATAAAATGCTACAAGACCACCCAATGTCACAGCAGGATGCTAATCACGTATGAGTCACCCAACAGCTAAAATTGAACAGATTAATCTGTCACACAGAAGAGAGTAATGAACATCAACAATTTATACTGCTGGATTATAAAAAGGAGGGATTGTTCTAAAACCTAGTTCATATAAAATATCACTGTCGTGAGTCTCATATGACCTTAATTGTTTAGAAATGGCTTATTCTGCCCTAACTGCAAACAATTCAATTATTGCTTTATGTCTCCCATGTGGGGATATTATCTGAACAATTACCCCCCATTCCCCAGAGAGGTGAGGGTTCTACTTCCTGGGAAGATCCAGACAATAAAGACCCTTTTCTCTTAAGTAATAACAATAAGAAGTAATTATTACTAACTTTCACTGTTACTTTTATTGCTTATAATAGTTAACATTTACTGAACACATAGTACATGGCAGACAGAGTGCTAAGCACCTCCGTTTACAAATGCACCCACTGAGACGCTCAGATTTTTCCCTAAATCACACAGCTAGCAAAGGGCAAAGCCAGTGCCCTCCACAGCCCACTGTAAAAGGAAGGGCCACACCTGTCACTGCCAGCTGTGGGCTTTAGAGCAGGTCCCTTGGTCTCAGTTTCCCCAGTGCTAAACGAGGAGGTTAGACTACACCCTCAAACACCGATCAATCTATCCCTCTCAGATGCAGTTTCTCAAGTGAAAAAATATTAATGTTCCAAGCTCTTCAGCAGAAAGGCATCTCACTAGACCGGCACGGCTCTGCAGAGATCACGTGGCTCAATGCCTCATGAGGAATTATGCTCTACAGAGACACGAATAAATGGGAAATTACAGTGCAGGAGGCCTTTTCAAAGCCAGCAGCCAAGAGAGATGAAGACCAGGAATGGAGAAGAGAGGCAGCACACACTTGCAGGTCTCTGAGGAGCAACAGACGGCGGAGGAAGGCGGCCGGGAGCGGGGAAGACGGCGGCGTGCCTCTGGGGAGAATGGTGCATGGGTAATGTGGAGAAGTACATGGAAGAGTGGGGGGGAAAATCTGAGCGGATCCTCTCCCCATCTCATGCCCCAGATTCCCAATTCTGTTTTTTTCATAAAGAAGCTTAATGACCCACAAATTTTCATCATTTGAATGAACTGTCACTTGCATAACAATTCCTCAGTGGTGAGCACTTCGGCTGTCTTTCCAACTCTTCACTATTCTAAGTAAACTGTGCTGAATATAAAGACATATCGCACAAAATTTGATCTGAAGGCTATTTCTTTAGGACAGAAGTGGGAATTGAGGGCTAAAGGGTAAGAAATGTTGAACTGTCTTGATAAATACACATATACACAGGTATACACGTATATAAAATCAATCTGCTTTCGAAGAGGCTGTACCAGTGTGCACTTCCAGCGGCAGGACAGGAAACATCCTATTATGCACACTGTCACTCTGGCCATAATCAACTGCCACCATGGCTTCTGCCTCCCCTACGCCCTCTGTCGCCTTCCCAACAGGCCAGCAATCCCCAGTGTGTTTCTCTCTGCCAACCTTGAGAAGGCAACTCCAGGCAGTTCCAAATGCCTCGGCAAATCCCCCGTCTGACAAGGCCTGCTAAGCCTCAACAGCTTACAAGACAAGACAGAGATTCCTCCGCCCTGGCTGTTAAGCGCTCCAGGATCCAAGGGACTGCTAGAGCTGCATTAAGGATTAGGGAGACTCCGATAACTTTTCACAAAGGAAGAAGAAAACGTCGCCCAAGTAGATTCCTGCGGCTCTTACACTGAACCCTCCTCGTGTCGGCAATTTTTTTTTTATATAAGAAATGAACAGCAGCAGTACAAGTCCTTTGCTTATTTTTTTACCACTTGTTTGCTTTGTTTTATTGGCTTTTGTACAACGTGGATAAATCCAACAGGGATTCCGGCAGGGACATACATCCCGTTACAGCTCTCAGGGACACCCGGGCTCACTGCCCACACAGCCATGGCGGCGTTGCCACTCCCGCCCGGCGTGTTGGATTCCATCCTGCCTGCGGCGGGCAGCGAGCCCCCAGACCCCGTCTCTAAAGTGGAGGGAGGGCAAGGCCCCTCTGCAATGCCTGCAGACTTGCTCCACACCTCTCGCTGTCTCCCTCATGAGCTATAAACAGTTTCCAAGCAGACCCTCTTCTGGTTATGACAACACTGAAACAGTCCAGTTCTAGATTTTTCTTTTAAAAGAATGCATGTGGTGAGGATCCAGAAATTAGTATCTCTACCTCCCAGAATGCAGGTAACAACAAATCACCAGCTGGCTCTTTATGACTGGGGGCTCTTGTTTTGGGGCCCTCATACTCTCAAAGAATTCTCTCATGGGCTCATGGACCGCCTGAAGAGACGGGCAATCTTACCATGGAAAAGGCCAAGGTTTTCAGATTTTCACGAGCTCCAAGACTCAAGAGAACCGAATGTCTGCCCAGAGCAGAGTCCTGACTCATCCCCACCTCAACCCCAATCTCTGGCCCAGTCCTGGACACATCGTGGGGGCTCAGCATGCACAGAGCAAATTCAAAAATACCAATTGACTAATATTTATTCTAAAACCATACATATAAGGACTCTACAAATACTATTCATCATGAAGGAAAAATTGTGGAGGCCAAGAGTGGTTTTACTTTTTTTTAAATGAAGACTTGACTGTAATATCAGCAAGACAAGGCACCTGTTAAGCAACTGGTATTGCCAAAATATTTCACAATTTTTCTGTCTGTATTTCTAACAACATTGTGAAGAAGAACCGTCATATGCGCCTGGGGCTGAGAGGATACAATAATGTTTATGAATTCAGGTGTGGTATGAAAGTCCAGGCAAAAAAAAAAAGGCTTGTCCATCCTCAGATGGCAGGAAGCTGGGATGGGTCCCTAAGGTCCTAGGAGACAGTGGAAGCCCCCGTGTTCCCATGCACACGTGCAAACATGGACATATGTGCAGACCTCGCCAAGCAGCTTTTCCTGCACAGAACCTTCCCAGAAAGACAGGAAGGATACAGCCCCAAGAAGTGCCCGAGTGAGGCCCGTAGTGGAAAGGAGAACTAGCGGGCCTCCTAGCAGCAGCCTGGCAGGGAGCATTCAGGGCACCAGCCCCTTTTTATCCCAGGAGCATAACGGCACATTCGTTCACCAGTGGGCTCAAGGCCAGGAGGAGGGTGGTTAGCACTCCTGGCTGAGCGGCAGAAGGGGCTCCACAGAGATCAGGGTTCTGAGCCACCAGGGCAGCTAATGAACCCCTGAGCTTCCCTACATCTCCCTCCCTTCCTCTCAAACAAAAGGACGAGCGCTAGGCTATATGACTTCATGCCTCCCTGTCCAGAGGGAGATAAATTCATGGTGAATTACCAGCAAGAATTCATCAGTTTAAAAACACAATTAGCTACCAAGAAGTCGGCACTCTAGTGTCAGCCACAGGCTGCGATCCATTAAGCACATCAAGTGAATCCACACACACACACACACACACACCCCTGATCATTACTGCCCAACACTGATCTGATGAAAATGGACTGATGTACAGAAACCTGCAATATCTGGAGAGACAGCCGAGGCAAAGAGAGCAAAATGCATAAAATGAGCTGCTGTCCCCGGGAAACTGAGCCAGCATTTTCTGATTAGATCATGCCCCAGAAAATAGATTAACGCTGTCCACAGGGGCACATTTAACTCTGCTCTTTTATCTTGATCTCCACAGCCCGGGTGCTGCAGTATATGTATCTGCAAGAAGCTCCAGAGGGCTCTAGTAACTTCTAAAATGAAATGGGTTTAACTCTGATTCAGACACTGGAACAAAGGCTGCCCCTTGTTCCAAATGAAATATGAAATATGTGCTTACCCCCCCAAAAAAGACAACAAATCTATGTGAGAATATCAAAAAAAATGGAGGAAAGTCTGAGATCGTACTTGTTAAAGAGGATGCTGGGGGGGCGGGGGGCACAAGTAGAGCTGTGCTTACACGGAGCACAGCACGGAACTCCCGTCCCAAATCGGCACCAAAATCAGGAAGTCAGAGGGCCAATGTGCCCCATCAGCTGGACCTGCCCTCTGCCTGGCCAGCTGTCTTTTCCCCAAGCATCATCTCTGGAACAAAAATATTTCTGAAAGGAAACTCACAGTGTCCAGTTGTCCCTAACCAGGTCTAATGCCAGGGTAACATATTACAAACCTATCACAGCAAGCTACCAGTCCCCCCGGTTCTCTCTGAGCTTTAGTTGGTGTAATTACAGGGCCTAAACAATGCCCAGCACAAAGTAAGCGTTCAATGAAGTTGATACCTGATATCCAACACCCCTGATAGGACAGATTTCAAGAAAGAAAAAAGAAGAAAACCAAGGTAGAAAGGGTCACCCCGTGGGACTAAGGCACATAAGAAGGGGCACCCTGGGGATGGGACTAGCTGTCCAGGCAGCTTACTGGGGAGCAGCAGCCTGTTCTGGACCCACAGGACAGATGGGATCAAGGAGTCTCCCCCAGGACATCAAGTAGCAGCCCACCTACAATGGGATCAGCGCACAACAGTCCCAGGAGTCACGGCTACAAAGGGAGATGGCAACACAATGGCCTGCGCCCAAAGGAGAGGTGACACCCAGCTCCTGGAGAAGGTAACGGGCTGTGACCGCAGGCCACACCCTTCAGCCTCCAGAAAGCTGAGGCTGGCCTTAAAGGGAAACACTCCTGAAGCGAGGAGGATACATCCAGCAACGGCTCCTTGAATATTCTTTTGATATTGGCCAATTCCGATTTATTGACCCTCTGCTCTCTAACCAAGCTTCTACCTTGTACATTTGACATTCTGAGGGGCAGAGGACCAGAGAGGGCTCAATGTTCAAAAACTGCATACCTCCCACTATAACCTAATGAATTGGCAATCTTGGTAGTAAGTTTCTTATGTCAGTTCTTCACAGACTGACCCCCACCCAGGATGAAAGCAGTAAAACTGACCTCTGAATTCTCCTCTTCTTGTTTCCCTTCCACAAGCAATGCTTTCCACCAAAGTCGTTCTACCCGCCTCCAAACTGCCTTCAGCCTCTCTCACTCCAGGATTTCTCAAACTTTAGTATATACAGATAAGTCCCCTGGGGATCCTGGTGAAGTGCAGACTTGATTAGCTGGGTCTGGGACAGAGCCTGAGAATCTGCATTTCTTACAAGATTTCCAATGACCCTGATGCTGCCCGGCTGCAAACCACACTGAGGAACAAAGCTGATTATCCCAAAAGACATTTCCAGACAATTCAGCTCCTAAAACCTCCTCCCAAAAGCCTACAATAGCTCTCACTGCAAGTGGCCCAGACTCCAAACATCTCAGAGATTCTTATCCTAGGTGGAATATGTGTCCAAACAACTAGGATGTCATTATTTGACTCACAAAGTGACCAAATTTAGAGGCACAGTGCCCTGCTTTAACATTTTCCTAACCCACTAGGCACTGTGTGAAATTAGCCTGTTCATTTCATTTGTAGAGTTGTTCACTGTTATTTTCCTTCCCCCTTCCCCCATCCCCAACACCCAGGCTAGTTTTAAAGCACCAAAGGTGCGTGGACTGTGTTCGTCTTATCCATGGCTGCACCTTCCGTACAGAGAAGTACCAGCTCATAATGGGCACTTGAAAATCCCCGTTGCATGAGAAAAAGCAAACAAAGCAAACTGCTTTTCTTCTGTGAGACAGAAGAAGAATCTTGGCCATTCTGGGACCTGGAGATAAGCCACTGGCTGCAACCACTGTCCTCTGAGGGGCACTGACCCACTGCTGCACGGATTCAGAACAGAGACAGACAAACACGACGGAAGACACAACCCACCCCTGCAAGCCCTTCTAGCTGAGTCATGGGGAAGTCACAGATACACACACAAAAGCCAAGTATATTTAGAAAGCAGAAGTACAGACGATATAACAAAGTCCAGACAGAACACATCATTCTGAGTGGACGGACAGGTCTGGATGACAGCAGTGGGGATTCCCAGAGACCTGGTAAGGGTCCCAGCAGGGAGGGTTTTGGGAGGGGCTGGCTTACCAAGGTAGACGATGCACCTCATTCTCCAGATTAATTATCAAAAGGGATAGTTTACCAAATGTGGTGGGGATTTATTATATGTCAGCATGGCTGAGCTTCAGTCTCCAGGTATTCGATCAAACACTAACCTAGGTGTTGCTGTGAAGGTGTTTTTCTAGGTCTAACTCATCAGTTGACTCTAAATAAAGGAGATTAACCTAGATAATCTGGGTGGGCCTGATTCAATCAGTTGAAAGGCCTGAAGAGCAGAGCTGACAACGCCCTGAGTAGGATATCCCACCCCTTGGGGGTCAAGCCCAAGAGCTCCAGACTGCCCGCCTGCCCTGTGAACTTTGGACCTTCCTGCCGCCCCGACTATCACCAAGCCAGTTGCCTGCAACAGACAGCTTTACGGATCTCTTCCCAACTGGTCTGTTCCCCTGGCTGAACCGTGGCTGACACCCTAGCTAAGCAAGGGAGACGCCATTCTCCCGGAGAATACGGTGCTCCCACACCGCGGTTTACGGTGAAAGGCAGCCCTGTTCTTTCTATTCAAAGGAAGGACTTGTTTCTGTGCCGCTGTGCTACCTTTAAGACCACAGATGAATAAAGGAAACCATACTTACAACCACACCACCTGGAATATTCTCCCATCGACTGTTATGCTTTTCTGTAAAAGTTCAGTGTTTTCAGACTCTCTGTAGTGAATTGCCTTCAGAGTAATAAAAAAAATTGGTGTTTTTTAATAGGTGGGAGCACCTTGGAAGGATGCTGCAGGGCAATGAGAGGCACATGCTTTACTGTGGCTGCCCCGCCTCCTGAAAGGTGAAGGATGGACAGGAGAGGGGAGGCGCCCTGCTTGGCAGCCTGACCACCAGGCCACATTCTACATGGGCTGGCAGGACCCCACTGGGCCACCACAGACACTTCTGCTAGCTTGGTGTGCAGATGCCCTGCCAGCTAAGTCATGCCTGGGCTGCCTCCCATCCAGCTGCAACAAGGCGCTTCCTACAGGGGCCAAGATCACCCACTCCCTATTTGCTGCCAGCCTCAGTTCAGGTCCACCTCTCCACGAGGCCTTGAGCCCCTCCCAGCCCCTCTCCAGGTGCCAGAAGCCCCCACCTGTGATCCCATGAACTGGCCTCCTCCAGCGGCCCCTATCCCACCACCCTCTACGGGGTACACCCACCAATCCGACGGCCCTATTCTGAGATGCAGCCCTGACAGCAGAAAAGGCAGACATGGTAATGAGCCGCGTAAAGTCTGGGAGGCACTTCATCTCTCCGAATATGCACACCTTTTCTTTGGAGATGATAGCAGCTAGCCCTGGAGAGTTGCTATGAAGAATACAATATACATTAAAAGGTGTTATTATGTCCTTGACATACTTATAACGCTAATATACTCAGTGTATGGTATATGCGTGCCTATACTTGAGAAAGTTCTTAGGGCAAGTGATTTAAACTAAGCAGGAAACATGGGAGGAAAAACAGCCGTTTTTCAGAAGTGACACTGTCATCACACCACTGACAAACCTGTTCCATCATCTCTTAGGTGCCTGTCTTTAAATGTGCATCCACGTCAGAACGTCTTAGATGGCAAGGTCTGAGAAGTCAGAGCCTGTCCAAGAGTTTAATTACATTCCCCATGATGGGGTGCACCAGAGCGCTGTTTGGGCCCTTCAGAGAGCCACTGATCTGATCCTGTCAACTTGTTCAGAGATAAAAGAACTGGAGCCCAAAGATGTTCAAAGAGACGGCCAAGGCTACCCTAGCAAGACCCAGCGACAAAGGGAACCAGCAGCCGGAGCCAATGTTCAGCACCTTACCCCAGAGGCCAGGATGCACTGACTGCGAGACCGCAGCTCGAGCCTTCTGATGCTGTCCACAGATGCTCTGTGGCGCCTTCGCTGACCATGCCAAGCAAAAAAAGTTGTCGGAGTGCAGCAAGCCTCCAGAACACACACCTAGCTCCCAGCCCCTCGGAGAGGCAGGCAGGCCCACGACGAGGAGGCAGCTCAGGGAAGTGTGACTACAGACAGATGGTGCCAGTTAGCTGGGAAAATCTAGAAGTGCATGAAATGAGACACCACTAAAAATACTAGGGATCCCGGAGTAAAGCAGCGACTTTTTGCAGCAGTGCAATGAGAAGACTCAGGACATGAGGGAGCACCGGCCTCAAGTGTGAGCCAGATAGAAACAAAATTAGGGGTTGGGAGTCTCCATCTCCCAACAATTGCTACTTCCTGCAAGTACCATCGACGGCCACCCTGGCAAGGAGGCTGGCAGGGCTGCAGGTCAGAAGGCCCACAGATCACCCAGGACAGCTCCTCCCCCAACTCCAGCCCAGGCTCGGATCACCCTGCAACACTCCCGACATGGGGCAGAGCGGCTTGGCACCCACCGCATCCAAAGAGAAACCGCTTCCATTTTTGGCCAGGCACGTCCTCCCTGTGCCTGGCAGGTGTCTGCCTCCCCACATATCATCCACTGGGGAAGCCTCGGACGCAGCAACTTTTCTGGCAGCCCAGTCACTGCTGACATTGCTTCCACGTGATGTCATTTAAGACCCTGCACACGCCCCCCAGCCAGGTCTCCCCTAATCACACCTATCCTACAGGCTTTGAAACTGCAGAGCCCAGGCCAAGGGGCTCAACCCCAGGGCCGCAGCAGTACACTCCCCACCCCGGCCCGGCCTGGGCCGCCAGGGCGCTGGGCACAGAGAGCACGCCACATTCACTGCTGACCTAGACCCCTACTAAACAAGCGACCTCTCCTCTCCAACGGCTCCCATGTTCTCTCCCAGACTCTCAACCTGTTTCTCAACCAAACCAAGCCGGCTCCCACTACCAGACTTTCAAGAGCACATGTTCCTTCTAAAATCCTCAAGAAGCCCCAGAGAAGTCCCCTGGCCTGCCCAGAGCAGCAGCCCAGCCATCCCCTCAGACGTCCCATGTCCCATTACCCCGTTTTATTTTCTTCGTAGTGCTCATCATTGCCTAAAAATACCTCACTGTCTGTCTCACCCCACCAGTTGTTTAAGGACAAGGCAGTGTGTCTGCCTCATTCACAACCGTATCCCCAGTGCCTGAAAAGTACTTGGCATGGAGGAGATGCTCAGTAAATATCTAGAAATGAAGAGAAGTAAACGATTCAGTGGAGCACAGGCCCTGGCACAAAGCACATGAGTGCTGTGACCTCAGCAAAGTATTTCATCTTTCCCAAGATCACACTACTAAGACTTTAATATGTACGCCACAGGGCTTGTATGTGAATTAAATTTTATTATTTCTAAGTATCGGGCCTCCAGTTTCCACCATGCCCGACCCACTGTATGTCCTAAACTGATGGCAGCAGTAATCGGTATGTGATGGGGGTGACAGTGAGAGCACTAGCCTATGCCACGGTGACGACGCGCACTGGCATCATCTAAAGACGTCATGCGTTGCTATTTTCTACTTCTACTAAAAGAAGTGGTGTGACACACCAGAGATCGCATGGAGTTTGGAGACGGAAGACCCCGGCTGGATCTCAGACCCGACAAGCCATTCATTCCCTCGCTGGTAACAGCAGGGTGGTGAAGAGCAACAGTGAGATGGCATATTTATGTGAAACACTTTTCTAAACTCTAAAGCACTCTATTTATATGAGTATTATGAACATTTAGAATGCCCTTGCCCCAGTTTTATATTCCTCAGACCCTGGAGGCTGTGCTCATTGTGCTGGGCATGTTCAAAGTCATTTGGCTCGGGCACATGTACCCAGACAGGCACAGTGGGCTATTAATTATTCCAGGCAAAGATTCTCTCTAAACAGTACTTTTGTGGGAGATTCAAGAAATACAGCATTCTTCACCATGCAGAGAAAAGAATTTAACTCATCAAGTAAGAGCAATGCACAGAGGGCAATGGAAGCCCAGAGATGCAGGTTCAAGTCCCAGCCATCCCACTAATTGGTCAAGTGACACTGAGAGGTCATAGATGTTGCTGGCTTTTCAAAAGGCCCTAGGATGCTTGGGAATGAGGAAACACGCTTTTCCATCCATAGACACTACAGTCTGCAGTTGGCTGGAGATGACGACAGAGACAGAGCCAGATTAAAGGAGGATCACAATTCACACTACAGTCTTCTTAGTAACAGTTTCCAGGGGCACAAAGTTGGGTGCCTCACTAGCGATCATGGGCTTAGGGGGACTTGGTGAGTGGCTGAATTCCAGACTTAAAACTGGAACTAATTCCAGATACTCAGTGTGTGTTATTTCCTTCTAGAAATTTATCTCTATTGTACAAAAATAATATGAAAACAAGGTTTAATAGAGGCCCATTTCTACATAGAACTTTCCAGAAATTCACCTCTTCTAAGCCATATTCATGCTAAGAATTATATTTCCGTTTAAGGCTTTACCACTGAAAACCTTAAACATACAACAAAGCAGAGAAACCAGGATAATGAATGAACCCCATTAACTCATTGCCAGGTTTTAGTCACTACCAATTTAGGACCACTCTGGTTTCGTCCAGACCCACCCACATCCTCAACAGCCCTTTATTTTAAAGCAAATCCCAGCCATCCTATCATTTCCAAAGTAAATAAATGACTCAGCATGCATTTTTAAAAGATAAAGATCTTTCTTTAAACATAACCACAACATTATTTTACCAGGAAAAAAAAAAATGAATGACTTCCTTCAAATAACCAGTGCTCAGATTTTCCTCAGTTATCTCAAAAAAACATTAAACACTTTGTTCTAATTAAGGTACAAATAAGGTCCAAGCACCCCAAATGGTTGATATATGCCTATTCTAAGCTAGAAGTTTACCTGTTGTCTTTTCATTATAAACTGATAATTACTTAAAAACCCAGCTTATTTTCCTACAGTCTGGATTTTGCTAAGCACATTCCCGTGGTACTGTTTAATATATTCCTCTACCCTGTATACTGTTAAAACAAAAAATTGTTAATCTGAAGACCTGATGAAATTAGGGTTTGATTTTTCTTGTCCAAGCGCCGTCAGGAGGCACGTAATGTCCGGCCGTCTCCCCTCTCACACCGCCAGCAGTCCTTGCTGATGGCTGCCCAGAACCCATGAGTTTATTAGGTATTACAAACTGGTAATGATTTTATCATTCCCTCTTTCTTAGCTGTGCTTCTTCCACAGAGAAGAACCCTCTTTTCCCTTCCTTAGCTCTTGCGGTCACCCCAAAGTACTGTTTGTAAAACGTTTCTCTTCTTTTTTTTCTTTTAATGAATTCAATTTGGGGTTTTTGTATGAAATTTGAAAGAGGAAACACTAAGCCGTGTTGTTAAAGACGCACAGACAGGTGAAAGGGGGAAAAAGCAAGGCCATGAGGTTGTTTTTCAACCTTTTCTATATGTTATTTTTAACAAGAAAAATGTCTAAAGCAAAGCAAAGAAATATGGACAGTAAGGAACTTGTAATGTTTACTAAGAGACCTTCTGTGGTTTTACCTTGTTCTTTAATGTGGAACATATTCCTGTTTCCTCATTCTGACTGCCGGCTCTGAGGCGTCCGATGAGGGCACCACCCGTCCCAGGCTTGCAGCAGTGGCCTTGCGCAGGAGGCCAGCCTCGGCGTTCCACCCACCCCCTCGCTCCGGGTTGTCCCAAACACCTGGGATCGTGCACGCAGCCTACTGGAGCTGTAAGAGCTCCCAGGAGTTGAGGGTGTGCCAAGACCTGTCCATCTCCCAAAGGGGAGGACCTCGCTCAGCATACAGACCTTCAATCAGGGTGACTGGCAGACGGATACTTGGGCGTCAGCTTAAGCAAGGTGGCCACCAGAACCCGCTGATTTGGAGGTATCCCCAGAGTGGCAATTGCAAAAACTGGGGCTCCAGACGAGTGTATAATCCCTTTCTAGGGGATACCAGCAAGCTGCAGTGAGGCAGAGGGACAATGCAAAGACGGAGCCCACCGGCCAACATTCCCAGCACTGGGGGCCTCTTGGGGTGTCCCAGACCAGTCTGCCCCTCAGGCTGAAGCTCAGGACAAGCAAACAGGCCTCCTTCACAGACAGAGCAGGGGTTCACCCACTGTCTGCAGTGCCCTGAGGTGGTCACCTGCAAAGAACCGTCTCTCCCATTGGTTCAGAGACCAAGCAACGCAAGTGCCCCTGTCCAGGAGGGTCCCCTGGGCAGCAGCCACCAAACATGTGTAAAACCTCCCTCTGGGAGATACTGGTGTCTGGGGCCCAGCAGAGGGACAGTACAGAGGTGGCACCCGCTGGCAGCTGGGGGCACAAAGATGACACCTGAGGAGGTGGGGACAGGGGCAGCTTAGAATTTTTAAATCGTGCTCCCGGGCTAGAGACAAGCAGACGGAGGGAGCTAAAAGGTGCCCGCTGGCCCGCACTCCCAGCTGCGTGTTAAATTAGATGTCTGTCCCTCGGGCCAGCACTGGATGTAAGGGAGCCGCCTTCACGTCAGTCCCGCCCGCAGCCACCTCGGGCCACACCTGGGGCTGGGGGACCGTGAGCCAGCCCTTCGAGGGTCATTTCGGAGGACGCTCAGGTCTTGGGAGCCTCCCGCACAAGGGCCCCGCTGATTTTCAAGGTTAGAAGCGCTCCCCGTGGAAGGCGTTGTGTTTTCCCGATTCTAGCCTTCTTGAAGGAAAGAATTCAGTCAAGAGAACAGATAGTGAGAAAAAGCAACGAGGCATTTAGTGGGTTACAGCGAAAAGCACACCGCGCAGACGGCAGAACAGGCTGTCTGGGAACCAGGGGTGGCCTCTTCCTTTAGCAGTTTTCAAAAGAATGAGTTAATTTCCTAGCATTCTACAAAAATGACTCATTTTCTTTTCTTACCATTATAAACTCAGGTTATTCAAACCTGTGTGAAGTATTTTGATCCACGGTAGTCTTACCCTTAATGATGCTCAAACCGTCCCCCTTTGGCCAGTAGAAGCCTCTTCAAGCTGGTTGGTGGGTCCTTTGGCAGCATGGCCCTGGCTGCCCTGGGGCAGCTTCCCTGGGGCCCGTGTGACAGGAGCTCCAGGCCCAGCCTGTTTATCTCCTGTCCCAGATTTGAAAAGCAGCCATTTCTCCAAAGAGTCCTGGTCCCTTTTAATGGGAAATGGTATTTGGCCATCGCAATCTGGACCCCAGGAATGCCGACTGCCATGTTTTTGGACCTCGTCAGTGGGCAGAGCTAGGATATATTTCAAATAAAGAAATGCTTCATGAGCTCATCCAATTCAAGTTCAGGACTGTAGGGGTTTCATTTAACCTCACTGTTCTTATACCAGTGTTTCCTGCCCCCCACCAAAGAGCTGTTCATCCCTCCATATGCATATAAGGATCTCAGAGTAACGATACCACCACCACCAACAATGACACTAAAAAACAGCCTAGAGTGGTGCCTGCACTTGGGAATCTTTATAGTACATGCCACTAAGAACGTCCCATCAAATCACTGTGTTTTAAACCAATTGGCAGAGTCCCTCTCTGTGGGTTATGCCAAGCCAGCTCAGTAAATTTTTAAATTACATTAAAAATGTATATGTTTTGAAGGTCAAACTACGAAACAACACGTCTTCAGAGAAGACAAAACTTTATTCCTTTTCCTTCCAGCCTACTGCTTCTCTTCTCCTAAGGGTAACTGTTTTGTTTAAAAAAAAGGAAGAAATCATAAAATAATTTTTTAAATATAAGCAAATAATATTCTCTCCTTTCTAAGATAAATGGTATCTTGCCCTTTCACTTAGTATATCCCAGAGACCACTCCCTTACAGACATATCCTCCATCCCTACTTCAGCCTCATAGTTCACCATGTGGAGGCACCATACTTTATTCAGCCAGCGCTCCACGGAAGAACACCTGGGACATGTTCAGCCTTTTGTTACTGCAAACAGTGCTTCAATGATTAGCAAACTGCCTACGTTTTAAAAATATTTTTGCCAGTAAAATTTAGAATAGAATCCTAGAAGTGGAACTGCTAGATCAAAAAGTAAATGCATATATATATATATAAAACGACATGAGGTATTGTCAGTTACCCTACAAAACTAGTATTATACTATTTCACATTCCCACCAGCCAGCGAGAACGTATTTCCTCCACAGACTTGCCAACAGTGTATGTGGTCAAACTTTTGGAATTTTGCCAATCTTTTAAGAAATGCTACCTTAGTGTAATCTGCATGACTGCGATGAGGCAAGCTGAGCAACCTTTCATATGGTTATGAGCCATTTTTAGTAATGATTTTATTGCTGAACAACAGAAGTGAGAACAGAGACATCTGGAATAGAGAAGATGAGAAACACTTAATGATGGGCTAGTGGCGAAAAGGCCGTGAAATGCAAGGGAAGAATGCCAGCCCCAACAGTTACAAAAATAAGTTAAAAAAAAAAAAAGATACCATTATTGTAGCAGCCAAAACTAGAAAGCACCTATAAATCAACCTAACAAAAAGGCTGATACAAACCTAAGAAGTGATAGAATTTCATGAAAGATGTTAGTGAAGATCTACATTAATGAAGGGACAAGCCATATAGTCACAGATGGGAAAACTAAAGAATATAAAAGATGACAGTTATCTCCAAAATTATCCTATAAATTCAATGTAATTCTGTTTAAGTCTCAACCTAAAAAGTAAAATCAGTAAAGGAAAAGGCTGTTATATAAAGATCCCTACTTTAAAGAACTTATTGAACTGATTCTAAAATTTTTATTAAGAGCAGAGGCCCAAGAATAATAATGAAGACTGTAAAGCAGGAAATTGTCCCCTAAATCACAAAGCTTATAATCAAACTATGATGGACATTTTGAAGGGATAAGAGAGAAACAGACCTACAGAACAGAAAGCCTTGAAATAAACCTCCACATATACAGACACTTGATATACAACAGCAGTGGCACGGCGAACGCAGGGAATGGACAGACTAAAATGGTACCAGAACAACTGGTTATCTACACAGAGGAAAAAATAAAATAAGACTCCTATTTCTAACCACACATAAAAATTAATTTCAGAGCTAAATGGGAAAGGCAAATCTTAAAAGCCTTTACAAGATAGAAAAGAGCACGAATCTCAGATGATATATAATTTTTAAAAGACAAAACAAAAACTGAAAGGAAAAAATTGATACATTTTATACTAATATCTAAAACTTTGATACATTGGAAGATATCTTCAAGACAGAGAAAAGACACTGGAAAAAAATATTTGTTATACTCAAAACCAAGCTGAGCACTCAGAAAAAACCTCTACAAATCAACAAGACAAAAACCTCAACTAAAAAATGGACAAGAGACAGAAACAAACAATTCACATGAGATGAGAAAATAAAAACGAATGGCAAATAAACATAAGAACTGATGCTCTAACCCACTAGTGATGGAGGAAGTGCAAATTCTAAAGATATTTCATATTGAGCATATCTGACCAAAAAAAAAAGTTAAAGCCAACAAAACCAAGTGTTGGCATGCATGTGGAGCAAAGCAACATGTATGCACTACCTACCAATTTACATAACCTCCAGCAATCTTGCATATCTAACAAAATGGAGAATGTGTTCAGCCTATGGCTCTGCAAGCCTATTCATGGGTATATAACCTAACAAGCTCAGAACAGTGCTCAAGAATACCTGGAGATTGGTACAAGAATGTTCACTGAAATGTTTTCTGGAAGTCTGAAAAACTGGAAACAACCTAAATACCAAATCAACAGAGGAATGGATAAATCATGCTCGATCCATAAAAAGGAATTCTACTTAACAGTGAAAATTAATGAATTAAAGCTACATGACAAAATCTCAAAAACAATGTTAAGTGGAGAGAAAGCAGTGTAGAATAAGATACCATTAGTTTTAAAACATGACAATGCTATATAATCTTAATGAGCACATGCATATGCTTACTCAAAGTATAGACATATGGGAAGAATAAAAAAAAATTCAGGACAGTGGTTCCCTCTAAGAAAAAAAAAGTTAAATGAAAACAAGAAAGAGTATCAAATGGACTTCTACTTTAAAGTTGTGTGTGTGTGTGTGTGTGTGTGTGGTGGCATCTCAACATTATAAAGGCCATATATGACAAGCCCACAGCTAACCTAATACTCAACAGTGAAAAGCTGAAAGCTTTTCCTCCAAGATAAAAAACAAGACAAGGATTCCCACTCGTGCCACTTTTATTCAACATAATTTTCAAAGTTCTAGCAAGAGCAATTAGGTAAGAAAAAGAAATAAGGCATTCAAACTGGAAAGGAAGAAGTAAAACTGTCACTATCTGCAGAAGACATACTGTACACAGAAATCCTAAAAGCTCCACTGAAAAACTGGTAGACTAAACAAATCCAGTAGAGCTGCAGGACACAAGATCAACTCAAAAAAATATGTGGCATTTCTGTACATTCATAGCCAATTATCAGAAAATTAGGAAAACAATCCCATATACAATTTTACCAAAAAGAATACCCAGGAATAAATTTAACCAAGGAGGTGAAAGACCTGTACACTGAAAATAGAAATTAAAGAAGGCACAAATAAATGGAAAGACAGTCGATGCTCATGGATTGGAAAAATAGTTGACATGTCTGTACTACCCAAAGCAATCTATAGATCCAATGTAATCCCTATCAAAATTTTTCACAAAAAAAGAACAATCCTAAAATTTGTAGGAACCACAAAAGTCCCTAAATCGCCAAGGCACACTCGTAAGAAAGAACAAAGCTGAAGGCTCCCTGATTTCAAACAATATTACACAGCTCCAGTAATCAAAACAGTATGGTGCTGGCATAAAAACAAACAGAGACCAATGGAACAGAACAGAGAACAAAGAAATAAACCCACATACATAAGGTCAATCACAAAGGAGCCAAGAATATACAATGGGGAAAGGACAGTCTCTTCAATGTACGGTGTTGGAAAACCTGGACAAGCACATGCAAAGATGTAGAGACCCTGAATATAAGACCTGAGACCATCAGACTCCTAAAAGAAAACATAGGTAGTGAGCTCCTTGACACAGGCCTTGGCAATGATTTTTCAATCTGACACAAAAAGCAAAGGGAACAAATACAAAAACAAACAAGAGGGATGACATCAAACTAAAAGCTTCTGCATAGCAAAAGAAGCCATCAACAAACTGAAAAGGCAACCTACTGAATGGGAGAAAATTTTTGCAAATCATATCTATGATAAGGGGTTAATATCCAAAACATATAAAGAACCCATACAACTCAATGGCAAATCAAAAATCCAATTAAAAACTGAATGGAACATCAGAATCAGTATTTTTCCACAGAAGACAGACACATGGCAACATATGCATGAAAAGATGCTTAACATCACTAACCAGGGAAACACAAAAGCCACAGATTCTGCTTTCCTATATATACACTAACGATGAACTAGCAGAAAGAGAAATCAGGAAAACGATTCCATTCACAATTGCATCAAAAAGAATAAAATACCTAGGAATAAACCTAACCAAGGAAGTGAAAGACCTATACCCTGAAAACTACAAGACACTCTTAAGAGAAATTAAAGAGGACACTAACAAATGGAAACTCATCTCATGCTCCTGGCTAGGAAGAATTTATATTGTCAAAATGGCCATCCAGCCTAAAGCAATCTACAGATTCAGTGCAACGCCTATCAAAATACCAACAGCATTCTTCAACAAACTGGAACAAATAGTTTTAAAAATTCATATGGAACCACAAAAAGACCCCAAATAGCCAAAGCAATCCTGAGAAGGAAGAACAAAGCAGGGGGCATCTCGCTTCCCAACTTCAAGCTCTACTACAAAGCCACAGTAATCAAGACAATTTGGTACTGGCACAAGAACAGAGCCACAGACCAGTGGAACAGAATAGAGACTCCAGATATTAACCCAAACATATACAGTCAATTAATATATGATAAAGGAGCCATGGACATACAATGGGGAAGTGACAGTATCTTCAACAGCTGGTGTTGGCAAAACTGGACAGCTACATGTAAGAGAATGAAACTGGATCATTGTCTAACCCAAACACAAAAGTAAATTGAAATGTATCAAAGACCTGAATGAAAGCCATGAAACCATAAAACTCTTAGAAAAAAACATAGGCAAAAATCTCCTGGACATAAACATGAGCAACTTCTTCATGAACATATCTTCCTGGGCAAGGGGAACAAAAGTAAAAATGAACAACTGGGACTACATCAAACTGAAAAGCTTCTGTGCAGCAAAGGACACCACCAATAGAACAAAAAGGCATCCTACAGTACGGGAGAATATATTCATAAATGATAGATCTGATAAAGGGTTGACATCCAAAATATATAAAGAGTTCATGCACCTCAACAAAAAAGCAAATAATCCAATCAAAAAATGGTCAGAGGAACTGAACAGTTCTCCAAAAAAGAAACAGACACATGAAAAGATGCTCCACATCACTAGTCATCAGAGAAATGCAAATTAAAACCACAATGAGATATCACCTCACACCAGTAAGGATCGCCACCATACAAAAGACAAACAACAAATGTTGTCAAGGATGTGGAGAAAGGGGAACCCTCCTACACTGCTAGTGGGAATGTAAATTAGTTCAACCATTGTGAAAAGCAGTATGGAGATTCCTTAAAAAACTCAAAATAGAAATACCATTTGACCCAGGAGTTCCACTCCTAGGAATTTACGCTAAGAATGCAGCAGCCCAGTTTTAAAAAGACATATGCACCCCTATGTTTATGGCAGCACTATTTACAATAGCCAAGAAATGGAAGCAACCTAAGTGTACATCAGTAGATGAATGGGTAAAGAAGAGGTGGTACATATACACAATGGAATATTTTTCAGCCATAAGAAGAAAACAAATCCTACCATTTGCAACAACATGGATGGAGCTAGAGGGTATTATGCTCAGTGAAATAAGCCAGGTGGAGAAAGATAAGTATCAAATGATTTCACTCATCTGTGGAGCATAAGAACAAAGAAAAAACTGAAGGAGCAAAACAGTAGCAGACTCACAGAACCCAAAAATGGACTAACAGTTACCAAAGGGAAAGGGACTGGGGAGGATGGGTGGGAAGGGAAAGATAAGCAGTGGATGGCGGGGAAGAAAGGGGACATTGTGATTACATGCAAAATGGTGGGGGGGGCCATGGGGAGGGCTGTACAGCACAGAGAGGACAGGTAGTGAGTCTACAGCATCTTACTATGCTGATGGACAGTGACTGCAATGGGTGTGTTGGGGGGACTTGGTGATGGGGGGAGTCTAGTAAACATAATGTTCCTCATGTAATTGTAGATTAATGATACCAAAATATATATATAAATAATTCAAGTAAAAAAAAAAGCCACAGATTCACCTCACACCCATTAGAATCATTATCATCAAAAAGACAGGAAATAAGAGCTAGTGAGGATGTGGAGAAAGAGGATCCTTACGCACTACTGGTGGGAATGTATATTGGTGCAGCCGCTCTGGAAAACAGTATGGAGGTTTCCCAAAAACACTTTAAACAGAACTACCATGTGATCCAGCAATTGTGGATATATGAAGAAAACACACACACTAACTCAAAGACATATGTGCCCCCATGTTCACTGCAGCACTATTTAACACCCAAGACAGAAAAGCAACCTAAGTGTCCATCAATGGGTGAAAGGAAAAGAAACTGTATGTGTGCATGCATATATATGTGTGTATATATATATAGATAGATATACACACACACACAAACATACACACACAATGGAATATTATTCAGCCATAAAAAGATGAAATGTTGCCCTTTTCAACAACATGGACGGACCTTGAGGACATTATGATAAATAAAGTCAGAAAGACAAGTACTGTATGATCTCACTTGTATGTGGAATCTAAAACAACAAGCTTGCAGATACAGAGAACGGACTGGTGGTTGCCAGGGAAGGGGGTTGTGGAGGGAATGGACAAAATGGGTGAAGGCCAAAAGGTACAAACTTCCATAAGCCATGGGGATATAATGTACAGTGTGGTGACTATAGTTGATAGAACTGTACTGTATATTTGAAAGTTGCTTAGAGAGTCTTAAAAGTTCTAAAAAACTGGTAACGGACATTAACTAGACTTACTGTGGTGATCATTTTGCAACATACACAATATCATTAGGTTGTACACCTGACACTGGTATGTTTTATGCCAGTTATACCTCAATTTTAAAAAGATAGAGAGGAAAAAAATCAGGGTGGCGAATACCTACATGATCTTTATACTATCTACATTTTTGTTTGCCTAAAATACTTCATAATTTTTAAAATATTAAATTCATGCTAAGAGCCCTGATTATGGTTCAGTTGATAAAGTTACACTGGAAGACACTGGTTCAGTATGAGGGGGTGCCCTAAAAATTAGGGTCTAAAATATGCTAACATACAAAGTGAAGAATTTCCACCCCTGGAGCTCTTTAAGCAGAAGCAGATGCCCTCCCGTGGAAGACAGGGTAGAGGAGGACCACTAGTACCTGTTTACCAAACCTCCACTGCAGAGCTTATGTTTAGAAGGTGCTTGATTAATATTTGAATAAACTTTAAAAGCACGTGTTGAAAGTCTCCTTAAATGCTAGTGGTGAAAATGGAAAAGAACAAAAAACTCTAACACTTAGTAACAATTAAGAATATTAGCTTACATTCCCTGAGGATTAAACAGGATGAACAAAATACAAGACCAGAGAGGAGAAACAGCCACGTGGGTTACAGTGATCAGACAGACCTTCTGTAGTGAACTCAAACTATTCCAATGAACACCACATGATGATTAGCCTTTGAAGACTGTTTATACAGTTTTTGTGTGTTATTTAATCCTAACAGTAATCCTGAGACTAGTTTAACTCCATTCTATCAATTAAGAAACTGAAGCTGAGAAAGGTTAAGTGACTCACCCAAAATCTTTTGACCAGTTAGTGTCAGGGCCGGTACTACACCAGAGGTCTGCAGACACTGAACTGCTCCATCTTTCTGTGGCACAAGTAGCCACATTCACAGGATAAAAGAACCCTATTTACAGGCGGAGTCATGGTCTGAAATGGTCCCTACAGCACTTGACATAAGGATAGAACACAAGTCGATGTAACAATTTTATCATCTAACATCATATAGTCCTACCCTCCCACCACATCTCTAAGCTATTAATCAATTGCCACTAAGAAACATGAATAAGTTCTGACGGCACAGCTCCTAGGACTGTTGCCAATTGCCCATACTGGGCTGTGGAAAAACAAAGTTAGGCCAGACTCACATTCATGACACAAAATCCCTGCAGATTCCCACAGAGGAGCCCCAAGTGGATTTAAAGGGGCTGCTTCACACACCGTCCACAGGCCCCACTTCCCAGCAAGTAGACCACGTTCCTAGAAGCACTGTGAGGAATGGAATGTGACAGGTGGCTGTCTGGGGCTGCATTTAAAGCTGGGATGGACAGCAACATGGAGCCCATCCCCATTCACACTTTGACAGCTGGATCGGCTTGGCAGGGATCACGGCAGGACAGAAGTCAAGGCTCAGTGCTAAACTAGTGGTGCAACCTTAGATAAATCACCAAACTTAGTTTCAAGACTGTATAAAGTCAAAAGAAAGGAAGCGATGGCCCCAAAATATCCCAGAATCAGCCATGTGTCCACTTCCCAGCCAGGTTCAGGACAGGCCCCCAGGCCTGCAGACTCAGCTCAGATGCTCAGCAGATGTTTATTAAACCGTCCATCCGTCATCAAGGCTGTGTTTATGGTTAGCCCTAACAAGCATGATTAGGACCTGGTTCTCTAACTCTGTTTTATGGGTTTCCTGGGCTCCTGGGGAAGAATAAATCAAGCAAGAGTCTGACCAAGTCGGAGTCGGCACATACCCACCAACATTTAAGTAAGACCAGAGTCTGCAAGCTAAGATCACCCTCCTCACCAGCCCAGCTGCTGTCACAGGGGGAGATTCTAGTCAATGGGATTATGAGCAGAGAAGGGGGATTAGGGAGCCAACCCATGTTCATGATGCCAGCAGGGCCACTCCATCAGCCAGACCCACGTTCAGGGCGAGACAAGAATGTGCCAAGGCCTTCCTCCCCTCCCAAGGGGGTAACAACTCCGATCCACTACCAGCTGAAGGCTGAGCTACGGACTCCACATAAGTCTCTCCCATAACACACAGAGACGTAAATGGGCTTTAAGGATGTCTAGGAAGATGATAGACAAGCGCTTTACACCGACTGAGGTCCTCGTCACAGGATAACTGGGCTGTCAGAGGAACCTTTGAGTCCATCTTCCTGGTCACACATCAGCACAGACACAACCCTAGAGGACAAAAAATGATGCTATGGCCTTGTTCACACTGCCTAACTGCGTCGGAAAACCAAAGGATTCCCTCCACACATCTGTCTGCAGCCTCAGGCAAAGACAAAATGCCCCCCACACACCCAACGCGCCCACCTCTCACTCCACCACGCAGCCCTTGCAGCCAACACTGCCTTGCCCAAGCGCCAGCCCTGAAAGCCAGCACAGTACTCAGGAGGCATGTACCAATGCCCCTAATGAAATGTCTTTCATGATCCTCTCTTAGCAGGTTCCCACTTAACCTCTGCTCAGAGGGGGCTGTGGTTTTCTTTTTCAATCAGAACCCGCTCTGAGAGGTGGCACGCAAAACAGCAGGGGCTCTGGGCTTCCAGTGCCGCCACGAACTGCCTTCCACCAGCCCAGGGATGTTACGGCGCTTGAGGGCTGGGATCTCATCTCCCTGCCTGTAAGTGGGAATAAATTAAGTATCTCAAAGAATCTGAAGATCAGGCTGGGCAGGGCTGAGGGAAGCAGAGATGAGGAAGCAGCAGCCAAAACACTTGCCTCTCCCTTCAAGGAGCCGTTTCTTTCTGAAGGTAAAACCCAGTTTTCCTAGGGTCCCCTCTCCTTTAATGTAGCAACCACAGGCCTCCAGCTGTAAGGGTTTGTGCCACGGAGCAGAGGAGAGGGATCGGCACTCAGACCTTCTTTACCATTTCATCTGGGAGGCTTCCCCCACTGCACCTTCTCGGGATTTGTGGATTTAGTACTCAACAGTACATGGGATTTAAGACTGGAGAAATGAAACTAGTACATGAAAAAATGAACAGATTCATTCAATGCACAATATACATGGCACACAAATCATGTACCAGGCACTGGGTACACACCTATGAATTACTATCTCCTTGGCCAAAGTCACAAGACAACCATTAAGAGAAAATGTATGTTAAGATGAATAAACGTCAATTTATTAAGTCATCAGCTATAAACTATTAGAGCTTCCAGAAAAGCCCTTCCTTATCTTGGACACGTCCACACCCACCAGATTTATCCCCTGATGGAGGGGCAAGTTCAGTGGCACTGACGCAGTCAGGCCTCGGGTTATGCTCTGGATTCTGCCCTGGAGAGCTGTTACACTGCTGATGAAATCCTGCGCTCCACCCCTCAATTATTCCACACAAACACCCAATTATGTGTGATTCTATTTTAAGAAAACCAACTAACTGAAACACTAAACTTCTTAAAACAAGAGAGTGAACACCCTTGAATTTACTCTACAAGAGACCTCTTCACTTCACAATAGTCTGTTTACTCACTGCTCAACAGGGAGGCCAGGGTCTGAGAACTAGAACCTGGCATGGAAGGGTTTTGGACTGGTTGTAGTGCCGACCCTGCCCTTCGTTGGACCAGCAGCCTTGAACAAGTCACTTTCTTCTCTTTGTACTCCAGCCCCCTCATCTGGGAAATAACAGAGGTGACTTTGAACCTAATCTCAGATGACCCCTGAGGTCCCTTCCAAACTGGAGCACCCCTCCTCTGACCTGCAGACCATCTGCCTTTCCCCAGGGAAGTCCCATCCCCGTTGCTTAATGCCCACAGACTGGCTGACAGATCTCGGAGCAAACGGCCAGGACACAGCAGGTCTGCGCGGGGGGCTTGTGGGTGCCCTCTTGCTCTGAGCAGTGGGGGGAGGGAACTTGTGCTCTTTCTTCCCTTAGCTGTTCATCAATATGTTGCTGAAGTGTAACCACGCGTAAGCAGAATTTATTCATTACCTATGTTCTCAAATATTTGCACTTTTTTCCTGCTCCATAAAAAAAAAAACAACTTAGAATCTCAGAAATTTGCCCTATTTGTAGTAAAAATTAGAGACCACCCCAATTTCCTGATTCTGGGAAAATGGCAGCAATAGTGGCACTATAACAATTGGATCTTCCTTATGAAAACACATCAACTAATAGCAACATTAAAAACTCTCAGACAGCAGCCAACAAAAGTTGGTGACAAGGTGTCACCATAAGCCACAAAATACATACAGGTGGGGACAAATCACCAGCCAGCACGCTGGTGCCCATGTGACCAAACAGAAGGAATCAACAGGGCGCATGGTGAACGTGAAAGGGAAGAACCCCAAAAGGGCCCAGGGGTGCACACTTGATGAGCACAGGGGGAAGGGGGACCACTGCGGAAGCTAGGGGGGCCGGGGCCCCCAGGGAGGTCCACAGGGCAGGCACCCCCACCCCTGGGAATCGCAGAACAGACTCTCCAGGACATGATCCCACATCGACTTCACTGGAAGGAGAATCCAAACTGAGCAAGACAGGCAACTGGGACCAAAGAACGAGAAGTTCCGATTAACGTGGGAGAGGGAAACAGAGCCACCGTTTTTCTGATCTACATGAAAACAAGAGAAGAGAAGTCGTGAGGTTATAAATGCTACTAAACATCTTGTCCTTCTAAAAATTCAGGGCAAGTTCACATGAGAACCAACAGAAAATTATCAAGGCCAACTCCATAGGCATTTCTATAAGAATAAGGAACAAAATGTCATTTCTGGAGATGTGTGACAAAGCAGTGCCAAAAAGATAAAAAGACAGATTAAAAATATAACTATTTCAAAATGTGCTAAAAATACTTTAAATTATGCAAACCATGAAGGAACATAAATTAGAATTATGAAAATTCAGAAATGAAGTGACTGAATTCAAGAGTCAGAAATTTTTTTTAAATCATTATAGAAATGAAAACTAAACTAGAAGGAATACAGGAAAAAAATAAACCTAACAAATGCCTAAAAAGTAAGGAAAGTTTTAAAATGAAAAAATTGAGAAAGAGATCAAAGGGATTTGAAGGGCCAACATACGGTTAAGGGTTCTTGCAAAATAAAAGGAAACAGAATTCTAAAAAGATCATTCATGAAAACTTCCCCACAAAAGAAAAATATCTGAAACCTCACACTTACAGAGCATACTATGTACCTGAGACTACTGACTCAGGATAACCAATATCAAGATATACTCTAGTAAAATTATTGGACTTTAAAGAAAAAGACGATTTGGGCATCTCAGGGGTTAAAAAAGCACATGAATCCTAAAGGAAAGAAAAGTTAGATTATCAGACTTAAATACCCTTTATGCCAGAAGAAAATAGAGTAATATTTAAAGAAAATGACCCAAAGATTTGTAACTAGCAATTTTGACAAAAGGTTACCAACATGAAAAAAACAAAACAAAACAAAACCCAGGGAATACTGTTCCCATGGGCCCTTCCTAAGGGTACTAGGGAATGAACTTCAGGTGACTGAAATGACGAGGCATGGATATAAGTATTGCATATAAGTAAATAATATTAATATAGTATTAAAGACATATTAAGAATAAGTGAAAGTTAAAAGAATATTACAATGCATAATTTTTTTTGTATTAGGATTGTACTTGTTCCCTTATGGCTGCTATAACAAATTACCACAAATCTGATGGTTTAAAGTAACATAATTTTACAGTCCTGGAAGCCCAAACTCAATTTCACTTGACAGAACCAAGGGGCTGGCAGGCTGCCCTCCCTCTGGGGAGAATCTGGCCCTCACTCTTCCAGGGTCTGGGGGCCGCCCGCCTTCCTTGGCCTGGGGGCTGCATCACCCCAATCTGCCTCCAGGATCTCTTCTGTGTGGTGCCTCCTTTTTATAAGGACACTTGCGATGGCCTTTAGGGACCCCCCAGATAATCCAGGAAAATCTCCCCATCTCAGAATCCTTAATCATATATGCAATGCCTTTGCCATATCAAGTAACATCCACAGGTTCTAGAGATTAGGACCTGGACACACCTACTGAAGGCCATTTTTCAGACTACCACACGATCTGATACAAGCTGTTTGTTTAAATGATGAAGTGTAGGGATGGCACAGGCAAAAAACGTTTTTGGGTGTTTTCAGTATTATAACTGACACTGGCATTAGTATTGTTGTTCTGGGACTGTGATATAGGATAAAGCAAATGAGTAATCATAAGACATTCAATTCTGTCATTCCCTATGTACTTGAAAACCAGAATTCACAATGTAGAAGACCAAATGAAATATAGGAAAGGTTAAGTAAAAACCTGTGATCTTGAATTCTAATTGGAAACATCAGAATGAACTCACAAGTGTGTTTCTATCACATTCATTCTCATCCTCTTTGTAGGTACTTTCCCATCTGAGTTCACTGAAAAAGATTAGAAACAACAGTCAACCCAATAAAAATCAGCATCCCAGGAGGCAGTGGTCTTGAAAAACTGTTTGCATCAGAAAATACTAGGTCTTCCTGGAAAAATAGCTGACTCAAGTCAGGGACAGAAAATAGGTGTGACAGAGAGAAGGGGAGAGAGCAGAGAGAGAGTGAGGGACCAGCAAGAGGAAGAAAGAAAATCTCCCAGGCCCAAAAGTGGCATCAGTTACCATATTTACATATTTATGAAGGCAAAGACAATGGATCACAGGAGGGGAAGGAGGTGTGGAC
This sequence comes from Manis pentadactyla, assembly GCF_030020395.1. Lineage (NCBI taxonomy): Eukaryota > Metazoa > Chordata > Mammalia > Pholidota > Manidae > Manis > Manis pentadactyla. Next base: position 6,263,806 of record NC_080037.1, read on the forward strand.
CAGCCCTGGCCAGCCACGCATAGGCAACTGTTGGCATGTCCAGCCAAATACTCTGACCTACAGACTGAATATTCTGGCTTCACTGGGGAAACGGTCACCCTTACGTGAGCGGACGACTCGAACCCTCTTGCCAGTAAACATACCAAACCAACCTTCAGGAGAGCTGTACTCCTCCCCGACCCCAACCCTCCTACCTGCAGGGAGGCTGCGTGCCAGTTTTGCATCCACATGTCTATCTAGTCATTCCTTCAATTACCTATCTCGTTGTAAATCCATAAAAAGGCATCCTGGTCTGACAAACCAGTCATGTCACCTGAATAACCCAGGTCCGCTTTCGCTCAGGAATGTCCCTATTCTGGGTGTACGTCAGCAGTTCGCCTGGCTGCACACTGCACGCGCCTGGGGGCTTCTAACATTACAGTGATGGTCAGCCCCCAGCCCAGATGGGTGAAATAAGAATCCCTGAGGGGAGCGGGTGTCTTTGTTTTGTAAGTCCTCCAGCTGGGTTACAAAGCACTGTTGAAATATGAAGTTAGGTCTCTAAAGCAGCACAGCTGAGGGTTAACCCTTCAGTATTGAGCAACTAAGCTGCCCCTTAAGGCTAAGACCTTGGTCCCCGGGGCTGTCAGGCACACAGAGGCCTCTTCCTGCTTGAACAAAATCCAAGACCATAGCTCAGTCTTTTTTCTCATTTGACTTTCTGGGGGGCTCTACTGCTTTTCAAAAGTCCTCTCTTTGGGCTGCAATAGGGAAAAATTGAAGACTAGACCTAAAATATTTTTTCAGAGAGCAGTAAAGGCTACAAATATCTGAGAACACAACAAATAAATTCTGCTTATGGTGGTTACACTTGAGCAACATACTGATGAATGGCTAAGGGAAGAAAGCACAAGTTCCCTCCCCCCACTGCTTAGAGCGAGAGGGCTCCCACAAGCCCCCCGCGCAGACCTGTGTCCCAGCCGTTTGCTCCGACTGATCTGTCAGCCAGTCTGTGGGCATTGAGCAACGGGGATGGGACTTCCCTGTGGAAAGGCAGATGGTCTGCAGGTCAGAGGAGGGGTGCTCCAGTTTGGAAGGGACCTCAGGGGTCATCTGAGATTTAGGTTCAAAGTCAACTCCGTTATTTCCCAGATGAGGGGGCTGGAGTACAAAGAGAAGAAAGTGACTTATTCAAGGCTGCTGGTCCAACGAAGGGCAGGGTCAGCACTACAACCAGTCCAGGACCCTTCCATGCCAGGTTCTAGTTCTCAGACCCCGACCTCCCTGAACAAAAAGTAAACAGAGTCTTACGAAGACAAGAGTCCACGGGAATGGGAGGTGAGAGGAGAGGTGGCATTGCTCCCACAGGACACCTAGTGCACCGACGTTTCCCCTTAGAAGAGGTGAGTCAGCAGCCTCACGTGTGTGCATGAGACATTTTAAATGAAAAACAACTAGAAGCTGCTGGAAAGAGGAACTGAAGGATCATCAAAGGCATCGCTGCCGTGAGGCGCATGACGTGCACAGGACCCTAAGGATGGCAGCCTCACTCAACAAAGCCCTTGCTGAATGAATTCCATGCGCCTCTACACGTGTTGCCTGAGCAGCTACTCCGTGCCAGGCCAACTGCTAGTCCTGCAGAAAACGTGAAAGTTCGGCTACCTCTTTATGGGGCCTACCAAAACAAGTACCCAGCAGCTCATAAACCAAACGGTGCTCTAGCAATTCAAGGAGGAAGAATGCAGAGAGTTGGGAGATGGAGGGGGGACCAGTATGTGATGGGCTAAGCCTCCTGAGCTGAGCGAGCGGTTGACATGCATCCTAGGTCTACAGCAGCAAAGCCAGCGTCCGGCCTCCAGCTAGAACTGCTTCAGGAGAAGAAAGCCGAGACCCACGCCATAAAAATCTTCACTGTCTTGCCAAAGGAACAGATGGGAGGGCAAAGTCATCAGCCACCACCCTCTCGCCACAAAGACCGCTTTGAGAATTATGACCAACATGACTCGGATGACAACTGGGCTGGGCAGGAGCAGAATCACTACACAGGTAAGAGCCAGGCTAGGAATCCCCTTACCAGCAAAGGCGCCAGGGACATGCATGTACTTGATGGCATCAACTTCATTCACCTGTTCATTCGAGACCAATGGTGCCCCTAGAAGGGGTCAGGCACTGTGCCATGTCCTGGAAATTCCAGAGTGAATCAGCGTGGTGCCCGTTTTCAGACTCTCACAGGCTAGGGAACCACCTGGGGTGGGTGGAGATTGTAGAAGACAGGAATTGCAATACAGGCAGTAAATACTGACGGAAATCCTGGGGACACAAAGGAAGGTGCTGTCTGACGTCCCAAACAATCTAATTAGCCTCAGAAACCCATGACGGATTTGTCACCAGTGATTTAGAGAATCCCTGCCTGCAATGTTTATATTTCAACAACTTCCACTCCCGAGAACAGGTGGGGAGGGAGAAGGGGACTTCCTATTCCTAGGTCACTGTCAACTCAACTGGGGTCTATGTTTTTACAGCCTTTACTAGCATCCCACTCAGCCCTTTTCTCATTTCATAGGGTCACAGTCTCGTTCTCATCATTTTGGCTAAAATGGCCTTAAGCTGCCAAAGCTCAACTGCCTGCTAATACACTTCCTAAATTCTGAGATGGTGTAAGGTATCGGCACTGCTCTACAAAGATGGAGAATTCCATACAGGACGCTGGGGCGCTGTGTAGCTAAGGGCCCAACCCACAATGAACAGCTTAGGGCCAGACGGAGATGAAGCGAGTTTCTAGCTCAGGCAGTTCAGACACCAGCACGTCCTCCAAAAGGGTGGAGTTTAGCGCCCGGTCCTGGGAGCTGTAACGGCCCAGATGTTCATCAGGTTCCTTGGAAGTCAAGACTATTTAATTCTGTATCTTTTTACTTCTGATTCTCCTTCCCAAATATAGGCTGGCTCTAAGAACACAATATATGTTGCTGTACCCAAACCTTTCTTTGTAATCTTCTACCTGCCTGCATTTCCACACCCACCAGGGTCAGCCCGGGTCAGGTTCTCACCTGGGGATGTCAGCACTAATCCTCAGCACTATTTTCTTTTTTTGATTTTTATTAAAGTATCATTGACATACAATCTTATGTTGGCTTCCAATACACAACAGTTCAACAGTTACCCATATTATTAAGTCCTCAGCCCTTCTAGCACAGTCTCTATATCAGCATAGGATGTTACAGAACCATTAACCGTGTTCCCCATAACGTACGACACATGCTGTACTACTGTCCCTGTGAGCAACCTATATTGTGATTGCAAATTATTGCTCAGCACTTCTCCATTCCCTTTTCCTAATACACGATGCTGTGTGTACACACATTTGCATAGCATCCCCTAGAAACACACATTTTTGTTCCCCTATTTACATCTCTCTCTGGCCTGGTATTTAAGCCTCCTAAGGTGTAGGTCTCCCTACCTCTGTCATTTCCTATCTTTTTCTTATCTCCTTCCCCCTCAAAAAGAAAAGTACTAGAACCCTACGTATAAAGCCTCCTCCCCCCACTCACCCCACAGGCGCCCCCTTCCCTCTTTTCCACTTACCTGCCTGCCCCCCCCCGAGGTGCACGCGCCATTCATCCCAAACCGAAAGATGCCTGTTCCTCTTGGCAACTTCCAGAGTAGAACCCAGAACACGGGCCTAGTTCCAGCTACGACCCTCCCTCGCCTCGAGTATACAAGGAGCTTCCTCATCAGTCTCCCCAGGCCTACTTCTGCCGCCGCCCCCACCCCCGCCCCCAATTCACTCTCCACCCAACTGCTACCATGACATTTCTAAGCATCATTTCATGCCCCTGCCAGACACCTTCCAAAGTCACAGACCAAGCCACCAACAGCGGCGGCCTCTAAAAACCATCCCAGGCCCTGGAAGACGCTAAGCGGACGAGCCCTCCCCACCCCAGCGGGGCCCCCACGCGCGCCCCCAGGAGGAGCGCTCAGCGGAGCGGCCCCGGTCGCAGCCTCAAAGCCTGGGTCCTGTTTTGGCCCAGAACTGGATACGGAATGACCGTGGACAAGCCACTTAATCCTGAGCCTTTGAAAACTCAGTGATAAAAGGAACATCAATCACGCATCCCAGTTGGAAGGTTAAGACGAGGTTTACACACAGAGCGGCGCTCGGGCCCCCGACGCCGCGGCTGCGCCCGTGGGGCCGCCCGTGGACCCGCAGCTCCCGGGGGGCGCAGCTCCTGCAGGTCCCCGTCTCGCCTCTCACCCGCACACAGAGCGCTGTGCCTTTAACATAAAAACGCCATAAACACTTCCTAAATGATTGGACTGAACGTCTACACCTACATTTAGGAACATATGTTCAGGGACCAGAAGTCAGACTCAAAAAGGGCTGTTGGGACAAAAAAACATCTAAGCCTATGGAAGGAAAGTGGACATTAACGATAGAGTTTACGAGGGAGTACACAATGATTCGGGAAGACACCCCCACTTGGGGGAGACCCCAGGCACTTCCGGTCTTCCCACCAAAACTCCCTCGGCCTGCTCCAGCCTCCGACCCTGAGATTCCCAAACTGTGTGCCTTGGCTGGACTAGAATCAGCCGGGGAGCTTTTAAAACTCCCAGTGTGCAGAACTTCCGTATCCAGGAAGATGGAGTAGACGTACTTTTCCAGGTTCCCCCTGCTAACCACCACCAAAAGCTCCAGTCATTGCATAAAAAACACGCATAAGAAGGAAGACCCCGAAAGGTGGAGAGGAGGCGGCAGACCAGCTCAGGGACCTCAGCACCCGAGGAAGGACACGGCACTGGAGTTTCCTGGTTTGTTTGCCTCACGTATCCCAGACTGGTTGCTGGAGAAGCCAGAGACTCAGAATCACCAACAGACAGCGGAAAAACATTCCAAGAAAAGCCTGCTTTCTCTCGCCAAAGGACCAGGAAAGGGCGACCTCACATGACAGAAAACTTTTAGACAAAACACCTCGACTCCAGTCAAACACCACAGGTGGAACTGCTGGATTTCTGCCCTCACCACACTGTAAGGAGACACCCCAACCTTACCTTCTTCCTGGGGACATCACAGAAGGCTGAACGGGGACGCGGGACAAGGCCTCCCCCCTCCCTTGCTGGGTGTCAGGGGAGGCCTGGAGGAGAGGCAGAAGGTCCACCGCCACCCGAGGTGATAAGGCAGAGCGCAGTGGCACCCGCGTGAGCAGCAGTAATGAGGCACTCCTGCCTCCTCCCACGTGGCCACCCAGCTGCGGCCAGAAAGAATAAAGACTCCTACCCCCTCCCAACAGTAACGAGGCACTGTCCCCTGCCCCCACCGGCACATTGGCAGAGGAGTTCCTGCTAAAATAGTTCACTGAAATCTAAAATCTCCATAGTACCCAAAACACCCAAGTTTCAATCAAAACTCATTCATCATTCCAGGATCCAGGAAAACCTCAACATGAAGCGGAAAAGATAACAGACGCCAACACCAAGGTGGCAGATACAGTAGAATTATCTGACAGGGATTTTAAAGTAGATGTCATCAAAATGCTCCAACAAGCAATTATAAATATGCTTGAAACAAAGGAAAGAAACAGAAGTTATAAAAACTGCAACACCAGGCTATACCCTGTACTAACTGAATTAAAACCACTGAGCCACCAACTTTTTTTTTGACGCCCCAACGATTCCAGTAAGCAGGCAGGTTTGAGAACCAGTGCTCCAACTACATGTTGCTCAAACTAAGGCGTCTATCGGACTCAACCTGGAAAACATATTAAGACACGGATCCAGGCTCCAAGCTACTTCAACAGCCTGGGCATATTAGTTTCCAAGTGGTTCTGATAAAAACCAAAGTTTGAGAACAGCTGCTTCAGCTAATCAAAGGAATCTGCAGGTGATTCTCACTTGAGGACATTGCAAAATTACTGATCTGCAGGAGGAAACAGCTGCATGTAAGTGACCTTGAGGCAAGAGGTAAAGTTTCAATCATACTTCGGATATAGGTGCCCAGGATATAACATGTTTAACCTGAGCTGCCAAACTTAAAAAAGGAAAATCCACACACTTTGAGGGCCAATTTGAAAATGGAGGTACAGTGTAGTTACAAGTTATGTATGTTTATGGGAAACAGCATGGGACGGAGATAATATGTTACCTGTCACTTGGCCCATGAGAGACATTAATCTTCCTCTTGGCAGAAAAAGAAAATGCTTCCACATGAGCACCTCTTTCCACCCAAAGAGACCAAAACAAAAAGGGAAGCATTTATAGGACAGATAAAAGGACACTTTTATTTAAAAGCAAGGAGCTTTTCCATTGTGCAATCCGGACTGGATTTCCAATCAAAATGCAACATCACCTCACAGGAGGGAAGTCTGTCAGCAATTATACGTCCCCAGGGACCCCGGGGACTCTGAGCAGAGAGAACTGGTCCCTAGCAACGGGGCTGGGAAAGGCGAGGAAGAGGGTGTGCGCACTGACAGGACGAAGCAGTGTGGCGACAGGAGTGGAAGGCCACCGTTCCACAGGAAGTGCTCGGGCAGGGGCCCAGCAAAGAGCACCACTGTTCGGGAAGCAAGAGCCTCCAGAGCTGCCCTCCTGCCCGGCCTCCTGCTCCCCCACTTCCTCACTAAGGCCTCATTTCCACATCTAGAGATCATCAACACAGCCCACCAGAGGGGTCTTTTCAGGAGGCCTGTTGCCCACTGGCACCCAGCAGCAGGCCGGTCTCTGGTCACAGACATAACCTTGCTGAAAGATGCCAAGACCACCACCTTTAATAGACCATGTGCCCATTCAATTAACCCAGAAAGATGTGCCTCAGTTTCTTCGTCTGCAAAATGGAAACAGTAATGCCTACCCTCATGGGGCCACTGAACTAGTTAACTAGTTAACATATGTAAAATGCTGAGAATGATGCCTAGAACATGGTGACTATTTTATGTACATCAGCTCTTGGAATTCTGAATAATATACAGCACAGCTGTGAATAGGGACGCCCCAAGCCGGACTGCTGGGGTTTGACTCGGGGATCTTTCCATTACTAAATGTGGACTACGAGAGGCCAGTTACTCTACCTCGGCTTCCCCAGCTGTGAAACTCGGATAGTAAGAGTACTTTAACTCAACAGGCTGTTAGGATTAATCATTTCATAGAAGGAACTTGGCACAGTGCCTGGAACATAGTAAGTGCTTTTTAAATAATAGTGATTATGATGTTAGCTTTCTATGATGTGGGCAGCTCAAGGCAAGTACGTGGGGAATTCCCTTGGCCCTCAAGGAGGCTCTGGCCCAGACCAGGCGACAAGAGACGCACACATCGGGCCAGCAGGGCATCAGGGCAGCAGGCACGCATGTGGCATTTCTCTTCAATGGACTCACACACTCCGGCAGGTGGATGGGGTACGCCTGCTGAGTACAGGTACACCGGTGCCTGCTTCCTGGTCACTCCTTGGCAGGGAGTCCCAGGCCTCACCCAACCCTCAAGGCTGATCATTTCAACAGCTCTCCTGGAAAGCCCTGTAGCTTCAAGAAGAAGTAGGGAAGAAACTGCTGTTCCTCGTTCTCACGGATGCACCGTAAGTCTCGCTGAAGTGCCGCAGAAAACCAACCGGGTTACACACAGCGGCGGGTACAGGAGCAGGGGTTCTAAAGTGTCCCAACACTCTGGGCACAGAACTTGCTGGAAGCGCCATTTTAAGTAACTTTTAAAGCCAGTTGCTCTGATGCTTAGAAGGAAGCATGATGCTGAGGATAAAAAATTGAAAAGGGAAATATAAGCATCACAAGATATTAATTAAAGCCCATGATTAAGGATTCCTTCAAGCAGATTTACCTCTGCTTAAAGAAATACTCATCCAAGAAATTCAGTGAAGGACAGTGAAGACAGACAACATACCATACTTAACAAGATTCTGTGATTTTTAATCCTAACCAGAATTAAATGGCTGGAACAAATGTGATGGGGGCATGAACCAGAAGCTAGTTAACCCATTTTTATCCCTTCCCAAGGCAGCTGACAGCTTTTTTAAACCCACAAAGCAGTCTTGCTGTCTGATTTGCAATTTCAGGAACCACAGCAATACCACAGATAGTTTTAAAGCAGGCATGTGAAAGGAAGACAGTGCCCTACTAAGCCTCTGCATTACAAAAGAATGGAGTGTAGGACAATTCCATAGATTGAAACCATGCACAGCTGAAACTTAACTTGCAATTTGTAGGGCTACACGATGACGATAGGAATAGAATGACTCTGTGCCGAGCACTGTGCTGGGCATTGACATGGAACCCATTTGCTCCTCTCATCAATCCCCTGACATGTGTGACATTTGTATTCTCTTTTTACAGATGAGGATACCAAAGGAGAGATGTTAAGCAACTCAGACAAGGTCACACAGCCAGGGAGGGACGGAGCCAGGATCTGAACCCAAACACAGTCTGGCTCCTAAGTCTACGCTACACTGTGCTATGCTGTCAACCAAATTCATGTCATGAACAGTATAAAACAGCAAATTAAAGGAAGCAAAACAATGAATCAGGGGGAAAGTGTATTAATTGATTAATAAAAACACACCAGATGTGTTTTTGACTAATAAATGACAATTATCTACTCCTGGAATTGGCCATGTGTTCTATAATCAAAGACTAATTCCACTGCACGTCCATCACTGGAATTCCAGAAGGCCCTGGCAGTCCTCGTAGACTACATGCATTCATTCTAAATACATTTTCTGTATGTAAGGCAGTGCCCTCAGCACTGCAGGAGACACCGGGGCCTTGAGGAGCAGACGGGCAGGCAGCTCTAACGTGCAGCAGGGTCTGGTCGGTTGTTCAGCGGAGAAGAGGGCCCAGTAACACCCACTCCACTGAGAGCCATGTGGACTGGGCCTGAGACGTGGGCGGGAAACTGCACAGAGGGTTTGGGGAACCGCGAGTGCTGTGGCTGGGGGGAAGCACGGGGTGAGCAAAGGAAATTGTTCGAAAACAGACAACCCTGGATGCCAGGCTAGGAATTTTGGGTGAGTAAAGGAAATTGTTCAAAGACAGAGAGAACCCTGAATGCCAGGCTAAGAATTTTGGATCTACTATAGGAGGCTTAGAAACTTTTAGTGTTTTTTTGAATAGAAGGACAACACAATTATATTTTGGGAAAATTAACAGAGCCAAAAGTTTATAGGAAAAGTGGAGGCCTTCCGAAGGTTACTGAAACAGTGTGGTGAGAAGTGGTGAGCACATGAACCAGCCGGAGGTGGGAACATACGGAAGAGACAGGTGTAGGGATGGATGGCACTGAGAGAATACAAGGATGCAGCCACTGACGGGATGTGAAGGCAGAGCAGAAAAGGGCCTGGCCACAGCAGGCATTCAGTTACCAGCCAGTGAGTCAGCTGCTGTGTGACAGGATTCACACAGAGCTCCAAACTGGCAGGGCTGGGTGCCCGAGAGGCCAGTTGGGCTGTTAAGAGAAGTATGAAGTCAGCAGAGAGATTTGATTTCCAGCCTGTTGAGGGATGAGGTCAGCAACGTACTCACTGGAGAAGAGATGGCCAGCAGGAAGCTGGAAATAAAGATCTGGAGTCTGAACTGAAGTAAGGGACCCAGGAGCCAACCTGCGTAACAGAAGAGGCAGGAGGGGACGGAATCAAGCACTCCAGGGGAAAGAGTGGCCAGCAAGGAAAACGTAAGGTCACAGAGGTGGGCAGGCCTGGCCATCCGAGAGCCTGCCCCAGGGCTGAAGCAGGCGTATCAAGGACAAGGGCAGGATGCTCTGGAAGAAAGATCAGAATGCATGGGGACAGAGAAGGGTGATAGCAGGACAATTTCTATAGAGTAGCCAGGACCAAAGGCAGAAGGACACAGCCAGGGACTGAAAGGGAACCAAGAAACTTCAGGAAGCCAACCACTCTCACAGGCTTAGCTGCGAAAGGAACTGAAGGGCACATGTTCATTGAAGACAGAGGGAGAGAAGAGTTTTCACACGGGGGGAGGCCATGGCATAGTCTAGGGCACAGGGGAGCGACCCAGGAGGGGGGAAGCCAGAGGATGCAGAGCCAGGGGGAGGGGGGAGTGAAGGAGACAGTGAGCAAAGGAGAGGAGGCTAGAAGCGGCTAGAAGGCAGGCAGGTCTCAGAAAGAGGGAAGATGGAAAAAGTTTATTGGACTCCATCATAATCAAAAGCATTCGTGTTTCAAAGGACAATCGCTATCAAGAAGGGCAGAGTACCCACAGAAGAGGTGGACATATCTGCAAATCTAAGGGATGAGAGTACAGAACATGCAAAAAATTCTTGCAACTCAATTAATAAATGCAATACAAAAAATGGGCAAATGATCTGAGTAGACATTTCTTCAAAGAAAACAGACCAGGCTGGCTAGAGTCAAAAAGCTAGATAATAACAAGGGTTGGTCAGGACTAGAGAAATCAGAATCCTGGTTCACTGCCCGTGGGAAGAAAAATGGTACAGCTACACGGGGAACTAACCCAGCAGTCCCACAGTGCCTTGATATGGTCACCGTAGGGTGTGGCAATTTCACTCCTACTTATCCACCCATGAGAAATGAAAATATCTGCATGAACATTTGGCACACAAATGTTTACAGAAGCACGATTCATAACAGCTTTTTTTAAAAAGCCTTTATATCCATCATCTAACAAACGGATGAACAAAATCTGGTACGTCGCTGCAATGGAATATTACTTGGTCATCCAAAGGAATGAAGTACTGACACAGGCTACAACTTGAATGAACCCTGAAAACATGACGCTAAGGGAAAGAAGTCAATCACAGAAAAAAAAAAAACATGTATTATATGATTCCGTTTATGTGAACTGTCCAGAATAAGCAAATCTAGAGACAGAAAGTAGATCAATGGTTGCTAAGGGTTGGGATGGATAGGGGATGATAGCTAGATGTGATATAGGGGATTTTTTGCAAGGGGATGAAAATATTTTAAAATTGACCATGGTGACAGATGCACATATCTGTGAAATATACTAAAAACCACTGAACTGTATATTTTAAATTAGTGAATTGTATGGGATATAAATTATATCTCAATTAAGCTATTAGAAGGGGGAGGAAAAAGGAAGGAGGAAGGAAGTTTTCTCCCCAGAACAGGAAGGAAGAAGGAAAGCTGAGATCAAGTTTGCAGCACAGGACAAGGAAGTGCAAGGGACAGAAAGGATCACGGCATGGCCACAAGGTGCTGAGAGGGGCCAGAGGCGGGCAGGATAAGTACCGCAGGGAGGTCACTGGGGAGCAAGGGGCAGCCCAAGGCAACGAAGGTGTGAGAAGGGACGTAGTGAGAGTCAAGGCACACGGAAAGTACGGGCCCCTGGAAGCCACAGCACTATGAGTAAGCAAAAATCAACAGTGAGTCTGATTAGGGCCTTGAATATAGATGACTGGCAAAGGACAGCCATACATGGAGCTGCATGATTTTGACCATTAAAAGGCCTGGGCATTTTTGGGCCAAGGAGACATGACTGAAAGCCATTATGTCATGAAATGTACAGCGAAGGCAGAAACAGACTTGCCCATCAAATCCCAAAGCACCAGCTGGGAGGAACACCCTAGGCCACCTGTGAGCCACGTCGGGGCCAACAGAACAGGCATCATTCCTGAGCAAGGCCGTATGTTTGAGACTCGTCATCTCCCAACAGTGGCCTGGGAAGAAGCTAACAATGGGTTTAAAAGCAAATGGACAAATATCTAAGAAGGTTGGAACAAACTTTGACTGCAGTGATGACATCAGGGAGGCCGTCCACCTGAATCCCTCCTGGCCTAGGTCCTGAAGACAGGACCCTGCTGGTGGGGGTTCACACGCCCAGGATGGAGCGGCGTCAGTTCTGAGAGCTCTCTACCACACACCGCAAGCTCAGGCTTGAGTCAGAGCACCCCATTTCTGGTGAGCCAAAGGGCGTGATGTCCTCATCTGGAAGCCCTCGACAGTGTCTTCAAGAGGCATCCACAGGCAGCCTGCTGTGTGACGTGGACTGCTGGAATCTCTAAAATGCACACCATGGAAATTATCAACCAGTGAAGCCATTTAGCAATGAGTCAAATATGGCCAGAGAATTTAATTCAGACCTGACCAAGAGCCAACCCAAACTGTACAATCACAATATACGACAGATATATTTACTGCTCTCAGACTTTCTATAACTGGTCATTTCTTTCTCTGAACAATTTGGTATAGCCAGCTATGACTATATCTGAGGTTGGGGGAGTGGGTCATACACAGAAGCATGATATAAAGTCCTCAGTGAACACTTGATATTGTTGGTGAACGTATACACAGAGAGGAAAGAACACAAAACTTTGTGGTAGACTGTGATCCCAAGATGGCTTCAGCATCTTTCTTATCCCCCTACACTCTTGCAATGTGACCTTGACATTCCCCATCAAGAAGTGAAGTCTACGTCTCCTCCCCTTAATTCAGAGCCAGCCTGTGGTCTGACGGGACCAACAGAACGAAGCAGAAGTGACCCTGTGTCACTTTGCAGATCGCAGAATGACCCTGTGTCACTTTGCAGACCAGGCCTTAAAAGCTTCTGTCTTCAATGCTTGGAACACTCCCTCCGGAAAGCCAGCTGCCAAATCAAGAGCCACCTTGTGATGAAGAAATCCATCCAAAGTACCCAGCGGAGCCCACCACCACGTGGGGGACCACCCAGGCACCAGCCGTGCGAGCGAAGCCTCCCAGGACCTGCAGCCCCAGCTAACTGAAGCCAAGTGAGTGAGCCAGTCAACACCACCGACAGAGGAACAGCCCGGCCAAGCCCTGCCAAGCCCTGCCTGAGTTCCTGACCCATGAATCATGAGCAAATTAAACAGATGCTGTACAAAGCCACTGAATTTTGAGGTAGTTCACTCAGAGCAATAGAGAACTAAAACCAAGTTAAAGCCTGGAAACTCGGGACAAATCCGGTTCTGTTCTTATCCAGCTATGTGACCTTGGGTCAAAGACTTCCCCTCCAGACCTCAATTTCCTCATATCTAAAGTGAGGAGGTTATAGGAGGTGAGTTAAGGTGCTTTCCAGTTCTAATTGGCTGCACCATATGTGCAGGCCAGGCAATGAGTGCTCACAGTAAGTGCTCACAAAAGATCACTCTCATCATTTTCTCATCCTCTCAGTTCTGTGACTCTAAGCAAGTTAATCTCTCTAATCCCCAAATTTTTCCATCTGAAAAATGGGGATAAACACTAATGTTCCTGTTTCAACACAAGGCAAAATCACCTACAGAACTACATTACTAATACACTTATCACCCTTCGCACCACTGTCATTAAAAGTCTCCTTCTCACCCAGCAAATAGAGATGGTCAGTTGATAGCACTGGCCACCAGAAGGGCACACTGGGAGAGGCAGGTATGGAGGTGCCACACTGCCAAGCCGACTGAAATTTTACCACCCACCCACCAGCAATGGTCAGCCAGCCAGCGCCCGTGCTCAACACAGAGAGTGGGTATCCCTTAGGACCAGCTCTCAGCCCAAGGGGGTACCTGCAAACAGCCCAACATTAAAAGTCTGAACAATTTCCCAAAGAATCCAAGAGGTGCCCCCGGAGGATGCCCCACGGGCAAGCTGGGATTCAGACCACAGCCCAGCACAGAGTGAATGAACAGTCCATAAAAACATGAAATGAATAAGCACTGGATTTGGGAGTCCAAAGGCAAAGCTCCCAGTTTAAATCCTGCCTTTGCCACACACAACTGTGTGCACCAAAGCAGGCCACAGTCTCCTGGAGCCTCCATCTTTGTGTCTAAGACAGAAAGAGACCTGCCTCTAGGGAAGCAGTTAGGATCACATGAAGTACTGCAGGTGAAAAACATCCAGGATTCTGCTCGATAATTAAAGTATGGTGTTGGTTTTGTTTAAGTGCACAGAGCCTCTGACACCTAGATGCCCTTCAGCCTGAACCATAACTTTTCACTCTCTGCAGAACCCTGAAAATGAGTGGCTTCCATCCAGAGAGTCACTCCATCCAGTGTTGATTCTGAAAGACTGCCAGCCTTTGGGAGAGACAGACATGGGCTCATTTTCCAAGGGTACCTGACAAGGCAGCAATAATACATTTTACCGCCTGTGCTTTTCCAAAACAAGGGACAAGAGTGGTGTGGACTGAACCCTGAAATCCCAGTGACTGTGCAATTTCACAGACACTTCTCTGGAGAGCTGTGGAAACCAGCTGGAGGAGGGGCTTGCTGGGCACACATGGGACAGAAAAGCTGGGACAGAAAAGCTCCTGCTTCCCCCTGTAATCAGGTCTTGGCTGAAACGGTTGAATGTGCTGGTATCCAGCCTCCATTACAAAGAGCTGGGAGTTAAGACCCAGTCCTTAAAGTCAGCCCTGTCCTTTCTTCTCTCTACCCTGCCATTCTCAAAGCCAAACCCTGCCCTGTGAACACACCCCAAACTAACTGTGGCTTCCCCTCCTTATCCAGCGCCACTGTGTCTGAATACAGGGAAGTTACTATAGGAACTACATCACGCAGCCCCCAGACATTTGCTTAGAAAAGACACTGTATGTTCGGAAAGGGAGGGTAAGGTCTGGCAAACTGAAGGGAAGCCTCAAGCCGAGTGTTTCTCCAAGTCTGGTCCCCATCACCTGCATTAAATCACGTGAAATATCCGTAAAAGTACACAGTCCCAGGCTCCCCCCAGATGAATCAGACTGGAATTGAATGTGGCAAGAATCAGACTTTTTAATCCCCTCACCTGGTGACTCATGCATGCTAAGTTTTGAGACCAAATGCAAAGACTGTAAGAATAAAAAGGCTTGGAATCACTTCTCATCTCTCTTCTTACCTTCATTCTTGCAAAACAGAGCACCAGTGAACCAAACACGACAAAAGCCAATTTCCCAATTTATGTTATGTCCATGAAAGTTAAATTGTGACTGTGATGAAAACATACTTTAATAAACCTGCTCACCAAAGCAACAGGCCCAGACACAAATTAACTCAAACATCTGATCTGAGCCAACCAGATCTAGTCTGAGAGAAGCAAGGTAAGATCTTGGCTACAGCCGCACTCGGGTCCCGGCCACGTCACTCCGCGTTCAGTAGGGCTGCACAGGAGGGGGCCTCCTCGCTCTAGCAAATACAGTCAGGGGAAGGTTTTTCGGGAAAAAGGACAAGAAAAGGTAAGATTCACCAACTCGCACATCTCCACAAGAGGGGGAAAAAAATCTGAAGATAACCGACATTGGGCACACGTCAGACACTCAAAGATGTTTCGCGAATTGAAGGAAATGGCCACCTGATGGACTCATCCCGGCCTGAGATGTGAAAACCCTGCCTCTACAAAGGCATGAAGGAGAAAAGGGAACAAAAAAGGGATGGAGAAGAGGCTATTTCCACGTTGGAAGTACTACCCTTTTCAAAAGGAGCAAGACCCAACCGACTTGGAGGGGAACACACTGTCACTTACCAGTGACAGGCACACAGTAGGCGCTGAGCGTCCCTGGGTCTTTAAGTCACAGGGGAGTCAGACAGCATTAAGCAAGAGCAGCGGCACTTTCTGTGGGCAGCGGGGACCCCAGCTGTGATTTCAGAAACCAGACCTCCTCACCCTGGGGAGGGCTTCACGGGGGACCAGCCTCATTCACACCTGACGGTCCAGTACAGAGGCTGCGCCCACCTCCTCCCCCAGGGACCTGGGGCTCCGGCCTCAGCGCTGGAAATTCCAGGCATCCGCACCGAATCCTTCAGCAGCGGCTCCCTACTTAGCTGCTGAAACTTAACCTTCAGTCACTAAACTAGCAAATGGGCAGCTTTCACCCCTCCTCCGTCTTCAATGACTGGCACTTGCAAAGGAGTCGTGGCAAATGAGGCATTTAGGAAGTGACTCTGACACCTGGCCTCGGTCACCTGGCACCTAAAAGCGACACCCCTGTATTATTTTCCTCAACTTAGGAAGCAGGCATCCCCCCCTTTAAAAGACCTTCCTGAACGCACTTCTCCCACGGGATCCCAGCAGGTAAATAACGCCAGCGCTTCCCGGACCCGAGTCCAAAGAACCAGGTGTCCGGGCTGCGCTCACCCACCGGCGCGGCCGCCGCGGAAGGAGGGGATCCGGCGAGTAACTCCGTCAGTCAGTCCCGGGCGGGGGAGGACGGGGGTGTCCGCAGGTGGGCGGGGGCAGCCGCAGCGCGCAAACTTTGCAGTTGCTCCTTAGCAGTTCTGGGCAGGAGCCGGCGCGTTACGGACGGAGAAGGGGAGTCGCCGCCTAACAGAAGGGCCCCCCGATCAGCCCACCCTCCCGCGCTGCGGCCGGGATGGCTGCGCTGCCAGCCGCCGGGACGCGGTGCCCGCGGGCCCCTCACCTTGGCCTCGAAGCAGATGCCGTGCTGGAAGGCGTCCTCGTTGTGCAAGGGGATCCGCAGGTCGTGCCCGTCGTCCACGAGGTTGTACTTGGTCTTGCTGGGCATGGTGACCGCGGCGGACCGGCTGCTGCAGGGGCGGCGGCGGCGGCCGGAGGGGCTGGCGAGGGCCGGGAACGGGCGCCCAGGGCCGGCGGCGGGGCGCGGAGGCGGCCGCGCGGAGCGTGTGCGAGGCGGCGGCGGCGCGGGGCCGGCTCGGGAGGGGGCGGCGGGCGAGGCGGCCGGGAGCCGAGGCGCGGGCGCCGGGACGAGGGAGAGGCGGCGGCGGCGGCGGCGCGGGGGCCTGTCACGGAGACGCCGGCGCGGGGCCGCGCTGCTCCCGGGGGCGGGGCGGGCCCTGAGGCTCCTCCCGCGGGCGCGCAGGCCCCGCCCACCGCCGCCGAGCAGGTGAAGGTCCCGCCGCCCGGGAGCCTCGCCCCGGCCGGGGCTCTGCAGCCGGACCCCGCGCGCTGGCGGCGGCGGCGGCGCCCGGGACTGTTTGGTTTGTTTGGGGAGGGGGAGGGGCCGTGTGTACTGTTTTGTGTTTACGTTTTTCCAGGAAGGCCCCCGTCCTGGCCGAAGAGAAACACGTTGTTAATGCCCGGAGGCCGCTCCCTGTCGGGAGTCGAGACTGTGCCGCCGGGGGACCGTCACAGGCGCTTTTTGTTCTTTTGTGCGGCGATTGGTGACTTCGTAATGGGGTGGGGGCCGCGCTTTGGGGTTAGTTTTCATCTTTAAGAGCCATCAGCCTGTGGAAATGGGGTAGGCAAAAAAAAGTACTAAGGACAAGAGAATCCACAACCTTTTTATTTTTCTTAACCTTTATAATTAGGTATGAAGAAAATGAACTTCCAAGTTATTGGTATATTAGAATAATGTATTAATCACATTAATATTCCTATCTCAGTAAACGCTTGAGTTCACCTGGCCTGTTGCTAAGAGGCCCGTTCACTCTTCTTCACATCAAGAGTTTTTGCCCTCAAAACAGGCAAATGAAGGGATCATAGGAGGAGTGAGGGACCAAACGTTCAGTGTCCGTCAAACCCCTATAGGTACAGGTACATGACAGCTACGATCGACATGGCTAAATAGTACCCCAAAGTCATCCAAACATGCATGCGCCCGAGCCAGTCAACCCTGAAATCACTGAGACCGAACGGCCAGCCCTTCTGCTGAATCCATCACCTTAAACCTGCTTTTGGTACCGTGGGCACATCCTTGCAAGCCAGCTCCCAGACCAAACATCATTGACTGCAAGGCTTGGAATCCTTATGAAGCATCATAATGCTGCTCGCAAAAGGCGTGTCTTCCTACACCATGTCCATGATACATTTACACAAGAGAATGCATTATTGCCGTAATCACATTTCCCATTGTGTCTCAACCTGCTAAAGAACAACTGCCCTTTCCTATATATTACCTTCTTCCTATCTACTGAAATGACTGGTCAAGATGAAGCATCTTCTGAGATATTCCCTTAAATAAAAACAAGCTGATCACTAGAACAAATTAATCACATGTATTATGCTGCATAGACTCTATTGTATTCATAAATATTAGTAAGAGCCAAAAATAATTTGCACCGAGGAAATGCACGACTTAACATTTGCATAAATATAGAACATGAAAGTCTAATAGGCATGTCTGACTCTCTGAATGTCACAGTGGTTTTAATATGCGTCATAATGCACTCTAAAACCTGGCACAGGAACTTGGCATTTTAAAGGCAAGACCTTAAGTAACTGCTTCATTTACATCTCATATTCCCTCCTGAATTTAAAAAGTCTGACTCCAGACAGCCTTTTTTCTAGATTAACTTGGGTCCCACTGGACTACAGAATTTGCCAGAATTTCATAGCTAACTGTAACACATTGTAGATCAGACACAAAAAACTGAAGCCCCAAAGGTATTTCAGGTTCTAGTACAGAGACTACTACCTAGTAGACATCCAATAACTCTTCATTGAATTGAATAATAATAATAATAGCTAATACTCACTGAGCTGCTTCTGTGTGCCGGCATTGTTCTTAGAGCCTTACATGTATAATCTCATTTAATATTCACAACCCTAAGGCTAGCCCCATTTTATGAAGAAACTGCAGCACAGAGGGTTATATAACTGGCCCATGAACACACACTTAAAAAAGGAAAGGAGTTAGAATTTGAATCCAATTCTGTGTCAAGAGGTATTTCCATCACGGCCTGCCTGGATTACCATGAAAGTTTTCTTACTGCAAATGAGATGCATATCAAATTCAGGGTCCATGTTTTATTTAGGGATGTATCGTTGCTAAGCTATACACATTCCATTTTGGTTAGATGAAATGTTCCAAAAAGGAGAGGCCTCTTCCCTGCTTTGGCCTCTACCTAACGCAACGTCACAGCCACAAAGGCATAAAAACACCCTTCTTGCAGAAACAATGAACATCCAGAGTAATTTCCTTATTTTTTAGCAGTGATTTCAATCTTGTTTTTGCACCTTTAAATATGATTGAATTTCACCCACAGCATTTCCAAATCTATAAAAAAAAAGGTCAAGTTTTATTTCTTAAAGTAAATGACGGGGTACATGTATCCCTTTCCATATCCTGTATTTTAAACAGTGCATAATGCAATTTTAACTTAAAGTACATTTAACTGAAGTCTAAATTGCCAAAGCATACAATATGCCCTATGTTAAATTTCATTAAAACTTTGTTTCAAAACGAATTGGAAAAAAAATTCCTCAACCACAGAACTTTAGAACTGGAAGTTCCTGGGAGATCCTCTAATCCGCTCCTTCAATTAATTATAAAAACAAAGAGAGAGAAACCCAGGGAGATTAAGTAATTTGCCTAGTCATCATTATAGACTAGCACTCCTAAATCAGTAATATTTTCCTTACCTAATGATTGGTTATAATAAATTCACAGCAACTTTATTTTTAGCACATATTTGGGACAGAGAAAATTAATCTGTTCTCGATCATAAAATACCAGCTTTGTTGTGTTAAGCACTTCCTATGCATTGTCTCACTTGACTATAACTCATTTTACAGATGAGGAAACTGAGGCTGAGAGAGGCAATTAACTTGTGTACGTCAGAGAGCAACAGATGCTAGGAATCCTTCCTTGAGTATAACCAACAAAGAATGAAGAGTAACAACTTGCTCAATGCGGCAATACATGTAGAGCTAGAACTCACAAAAGCTTTGTATAAATAATGATATTAAACAGTAATAACAGGTAATGATTTCTTTTCATTAGATAATACTTAGCTCCAAAAAGTTCAAATTCTTTTTTTATGGCACCATTTTTACCTAACACTGTCTTCCCAGGTCATGCAGAGCTGGAAATCATTAGCCCGTTTTAAAAGGCGGCAAAAAGGTATTTAGTGATTTCTCTGCACACACACCCCCAAAAAAAGTATCCTTTTATCACTAAAGGTATCTAATCCAAGTTTGGTTTATTATGCTTTTTTATTCTAAAAGCATTAAGTTGGGACATTTGCAACATAAGAAAGATGATTCTAAGAAGTCACATGTTCTGATCCTGGCCTACATATTTTTTCCCCTGAACTGAACCTGAATCCACCACCTACACCCCTGTACCAAGGGCAGGCCACATTTCCTATTGCATCATTTATTTCTGCTTTAAAGGTAAGTCTCTCTTTCTACAAAACTATGCACGTTATGTTTTATAAATTGAATACTCTTTCAAATCGACTTCCAAGACAGTAAGACCTTTCGAGTTCCAAGCTTTCAGACACCAGGAGAGGAGGGAAGGCAAGGTGAGTGGGAAGCGGTGGTACGGGCTCCTTCCTCTGTAGCCTTTTCCCAGCCATTCCCGGACCAGAAAGGCCAGAAACAAAGAGTGTCCAAGGTTTTGGCCATGTCTCCTGGGTCTGCAGGCTGCCTAACAGCCTTCTTTCTCTCGGGACATGTGTAGGGAATTAGGAAACCTAGAGAAAGAAGCAGGGTCTGGAGAATTTTCAAGTTGGAGGATGGCTTGGTTTCCCACAGAGTTTGAGTTCCCTTTCTGATGCAGATTCGTCTAATCGCTCCTGGAAGGTGTAACCATTCCCTGCTTTTCTAATTCAGATTATTTTTCAAAGTTAAAGTTGATAGCGATGTTTCCTGACCCTGGTTGATATTGCAGGTGAGATATATTTATTGAGTTAACAGCTTTTGATCCAAAAGCCTTTTGGTCCAAGGCAATGAGATCATATTTAATAGCTATCACTGCTGTAATAGTTTTGCAGGGATAACAGTGCAATAAGAGAGGTATATATCCTTACTGAGACAGGCACTCCTAAGTGTGGAACAGATGTGTGATTTAAGTATAAAAAGGAGAGGCAACATTTCTCAGTGTCACAGGAGGGAAGGAGAAGCATCAGTGGACTGGCAGGGTCAAGAGAAGCTTCCAGAAGGAATTCCAAAGAAAGGATTTGAATAGAACACAGCAGGAGGAGAGCAGAAGACATGGAGTCAGGGTCTGTAGAGACATTAGTCTGCAAGTGTCTTCAGGGGACAGAGAAGAGACAAGCTCCCTGGACAGAGTTCCTGCAGAGCCCACTCTGTGATCAACCCAAGCAGCAGAGTGGAGAGAGCCGGGGGACCCCTCCAACAGGAGGTGACCCAGGGTGCTAGTGCAGAAAGATCATCCCCTCATCAAAAAAAGAGAAAAAAACAACACGTTTCTTGACCCTTTCATTAAGCCACAGTTGAAAAATGGTGCAAAAGCAGATGGTTGGATTTCCCATATTGTAAGATGTATAGATGGTTGACTGGATCGTCATCGTGCTGTTTTCCTGTCCCCACAAATAAAAGATGGTGGAAGCAGATCAACCTGCAGCCAGGTACGGCTCAGCGTCACCGATTCCAAAGTACCCCCACATCGCTCGCTGCCAGAGGCTTCTATGTTTCGCTTCTGTTCCCCTTGAGCCTCGGGCCTTCTCACAGACAGGCAAAGGGAGGCTTATTGGTTCTCTGGTTCTGTTTGATTTGTTGGTTGGTTTGTGCATTTGTTTGTTTTAGTTCCATAACGGCAAGGAGAATTTTCTGTGGTTTAGCAGCTCAGCTGAAAATGGATTTTAGGACCTTCACTTTTACTCCCCCCAACTTAAATCTGGGACTGTGTTCATTACTTATCTATTTAAAACACAATGTAAGCCCAGCTGCTGAAGTCTGGGCTCCTCTGCTCCACTAAATCTATCCTGTCATTGTAACCGATATCGGTTCCTCCTTATAAAACCCACATTCTTCAGATGAGGCAGGCCTCCTGAAAAGACTGGGAGCACTTGAAGCACAATATAAGTAAATATTTTATTTTCAGATCTCTCCTTGGAGGTGCAAAGCTTTTAAACAGCTTTGTAGCTGCTTAAAAAATAAAGCTTCCTCCAGACTCCCCACTAGAGTGCTTTAAAAGAAAAAATGGTAGAAGGAAAACTATGGCTGTGCGGTGCACACAGGTGCGTTTGGGCGTTTAATCTTCCCTCCCAGGACCTGGATCACCCACTTTGGGCTTTATCTGTTTTGAGAGCTCAGTTTCAGCTGCCCCAGACTTTGATTAGCATAACAGGTTCTGCTCACCTTACACTAATGTCTCTTCAAATACACGCAAACCGAGTGGCACAATGTTTTTTTAAAAATCACAAGCATTTCAGGAAAGCTACCAAATGAAGTGTTGAGGTCTTATCCTCATCCAGCTTTAACAGGTTTCCATCGCGGCCAACTGCCTCATTCCCTTACAAGGTCTCGAAATCTCTTTCATAAAGCCCTTGACATCACTAACTGGCCTCTCTCCACACGGCTCAGAGCATTTTTTCTGAAACAGTGCTGGAGGGGCCTCAAAATTTTCCACCTCTCCAAGCAGCCATGCTGTGCCATTCACTGGCCAAAGGCAGCCTCTGTAATCCGAGCTCCGTGTACATGATAACACTTTAACTGCAGCCAAGTTTAATTCAGAACAAATGTTCCTTGAGTTCGTACCTTTTTGGAAAAGCAGCCCCGCCTAACATCTAAGACAGAGAGGGGTGGGGGTAAGGATAGAAGTGGAGTGGAATTTCTTAATGCAAATCTGATCGTCCATACTAATATATGCTGAGCACATTCCTAACGTACTAGTGCAGTCCAGTCACCTCCCTCCCTGTGGCCCATGTCCATCTGGGAGACAGAGATCATTTCCATCACTGCCTGGTGGACTTCCGACACATACTCCAAGAAAAGTCCTTACCAAGCCTAGTGGTGGAATGGGTAAACTAGTCAAATGTTCTGCTTAGTGAAAGTTACCGTGGATATAGGATTTATCTATGAGAATAAGATTAAGACTATGACACAAAGCCCACTCAGCTATTGTACACCTGTGTTCATAGCACTATTCACAATAGCCAGAAGGTGAAAATGACCCAGATGTTCATTGACCAATGAATGGGTAAACAAAAGGTGGTATAGACATACAATGGAATATTATTCAGCCTGAAAAGGGATGCAATTCCAACACATGCTATGACATGGATGAGCCTTGAGGACAATAAGCTAAGTCATTAAGCCAGACAGGAAAGGACAAGCAGTGTATGACTGTTTATATAGGGTACCTAGAAGAGGCAAATGCATAGAGGCAGAAAGTAGATTAGAGGATAGAGGGGCTGAGGGGAGTGGGCAATGGGAAGTTGCAGTCTAATGGGTATAATATGTCTGGGATGATGAGAAAGTTCTGGAGATGGATGGTGGTGGCTGCACGACGTTGTGAATGTGCTGACTGCCACTGAATCCAACATTTTAAAGTGGCTTGAGTGATTTTTAAAAAGCACATTTCTGAAGATAATGTAATGGTTTCTTATAAGGCATTGGGGTTTCTTGTAGACCTGCAGGGTCACTGCTACAAATATCAGGAGTCATTCTGCTGATGAGCAGAAAAGTTCTGTTAATCAGAGTTTCTTATGAGAGGGTCTTAAATCATCAGGAATGCACTCTCTGAGACTCTGAGTTCTTCTGGAGACCAGCTGGCATATTAAACAGACGGAGAAGGGGGACACACTTCGGGATGTTAAGTTAGCTGAAACCCCATTTGAGACCATCTCAGGTGCTAATTTAAAGCGTTTTTTACATTTTTTTCCATGGAAGTTGAACAGATTTTAGAGCCCGAAGGGTTTTATGAAACTGGTTACCATCTGGACATCAAGGGTAGGGTAAAAAGTCTCTTAATTTCCCAGCTGTTGGAGATGGACATTATTTCATTTCAGTATGTCTTTACTCAGTACCTACTGTATGTCACTGTTGTGAGATACATCAGCTGTTCACCAGATATTTACTAGTTGCTGACCGTGTGCCCCGTAGACCGCTTTGAACAGAGAAAGAGACAGATGAGATGACTCTGTTCTCCAGGAATTCACTTTGGTCTATCAAGGAAGTAAGACTGGTATTCCAATAGTACAAGAACAAAGCAGTTGAGTGCCTCAAAGGGAACAATACTGATGCTGTAAGGGCTCAGAGAGAGGGAAATCACTTTGTATGGCAGCCAGGGACAGGAGGCCATGGGAGGTGACATAGGAAAAGCTTCGTGGAGGAGGAAGTATTTGAGCTTGGCATTAAAGGATTATGTTACGTCCTTGAGCAAGATCAGAAAAGGGCGTTCCAGGCAGAGGAAACAGCCAATTGGAGCCCTGCTGTAACTCAATGTACTTAAGGCAGTGGTGCCCCACCTCCTCTGCAGATGCATTTTGAGGTTCACCTGAGGCTTCTCTGGGGTCAGCCAGTGAGTCCTACTGAATTGTCTGCTGAGCTCTGCAGGCCCTTCCCAGCTCAGCTCAAGGGGCACGGCCATCACGAGGAAATAAGCCAGGCTTGCAAAGGCCTGTCTGAGCTCAGACCTCTTCCTGCGACTTTGTATCCTTGGGCCAGAAAAATGACTGGGGACCCAACAACACACTTTTCCTCTTGTTTTAGCCAATGACAGGAAAAGGAGCTAAAAAAAAGTGGATGCTCACAGCCTCTTCAGCTCTTACCCTGGGTAAGCGCTGTGTTTTTCCTCTGAACATGTCCATTGTCACACCTCTCAGAAACCTACTGCAGTTACTCATTAACATAAAGGCCGGAACCCGTTTGCCTCAGTCATGTCTGATTCATGAACACGTGGTCATCAGCAATCGCGATGAGAGCATTGATCACCTGGGCTTCTTTCTTTATCGGCTGTGCCATGACAAGGAAACCATGAAAGGTGTTCAGAAACGTGAAGCCAGCAGTTGTGTTACGGTTTGGCATTTTGAGAACAAATAAATTTGCTGTTTTAACTTTAATTTGTTCTTGACCAGTCAGGAAAAATATTATGGAGAAAAAATTTAATACCATGAATAACCCCACCCTTTGTATGTTGTGCAGTGAATATTGTTTTTAAACCTTCAAATCTTTATTTTCACTAACCTCTATTTGAAATGTTGCATTTCCTTTCGTTATTTATATATATATATTTTTTTATTACGGTATCATTGAGATACACTCTTATGAAGGTTTCACAAGAAAAACAATGGGGTTACTATATTCACCATTATTATCGAGTCCCCCCCCATACCCATTGTAGTCACTGTCCATCAGTGTAGTAAGAGTACAGTGAATATTTTTTAAAATCTTTCACATAGGTAGCATATAGGGCTTTACTATCTTTTCATCTCATGAGTTCAATTAAAACCATTGTCTTTAAAAAAAAACGTTTGCTTGTTTCAGGGTCACAAGTCCTTACAGAAAAAGAAAGGCCAGGTAATGCTCTGGGCAGAGAAGGAAGCCATAGGCCTGTCTTACACTTTTGTGCACACACATGTACATGCATACACTCACACACATGATCTCAGGGCAAGAAGGAAATGTGCCACCTCTGTTCTGTACTCACCTGTACCCCCCACACAAGGCAGAAGGATAAAACCCTGTATGTCACAGCACAAGTGGTTGCACAGTGTCCCCTGAGAGTCACACTCTGCTGGTGGCATATTTTCTTGAAGTAGCTACTGTGGAGGGAAGGTGGGCCTGGCCCCCCAGGAAGGGAGGGGAAAGTACACAGATGCCTCCTGGGATGTGCCAGAAGTCTGATCTTGTCTCATTTAAACGTAACAACTCTGGAGGCTGCAGATCACTGACTCTACTTGTAACTAAGAACTAAGATTTCAAAGTCACGCCAAATTCCACACAGTGTCTACATGTGGGAAAAGATACAGGAAGAGGCACCAGGGCAAACTTTTCCAAATGCCCAAAGTTGACCTGATGCGTGCACGCATGCGCGCGCGCGCACACACACACACACACACACAGCTGTAGCAAAGGCTTGTGGGTAAGGGCCTGGCTGTCATACTGCCTGAGTTTAAATCCTGGCCCCATTACTTATTAAGGTGATTAACCTCTCTCTGTGCCTTATTTCCCTATCTGTAAAATGGAAATAATAGTGAAATCTATGATGTTGGAGATATGCCTCAAAATAGTATGGGGTAGAATTAGGTGAATGAAACAAGATCAGCCATGCATTGATAACTGTTGTACATAGGGACTCATTATATTGTTTGTCTATTTGTGTATGTTTGGGATTTTCCATTTTAGAAAAGTTGAAGCAGAATTACTCACAAGAGCGAAAAGGTGGAAACTACCCAGATGTGCTTCAACAGATAAATGGATAAATAAGATGTTGTGTGTACATACAATGGGATATTCCTCAGCCTTTTATATAAAGGGATGAAATTCTGAAACATGCTACACCATGGACGAACACTGAGGAATTTGCTACAGGAAATGAGCCAGTCACAAAAGGACAAATAGCATACGATTCCACTTATAAAAGACACCGAGAAGAGGCAAATGTATAGACAGAAAGTGGAACAGAGATTGCCACAGCTGGGAGGAGAGTAACGGGGATGTGCAGTCTACCAGTTACAGCATTTCTGTTGCAGATGAGCAAAAGCCCGGAGCTGGGTAGTGGTAACAGCCGGACAACAATGTGAACGTACTTAGGCCAGGAAACCGTACACTTAGAAACGGTTAAGAGAAATTTTATGTTATGTATATTTTACCACGATTTTCTTAACAAGTCTTGAAACAGCGAGATCATGCATGTCACGTACAGGCCCAGGCACCTTGTAAATTCTCCATATTCATTGCTATCAACCGAGGCACAGCACAGTGGCATTACTGGTGATTTCTGACAAGAGGGGCCATCCAGCCTTCTAGAGGAATAGGTTACATCATCTGGCGCCCAGGACTTCTCCTCGGAGGCCCTGTGTCCAGTCCTGGGCTGCAGCCCTGGCATGTGGGTGCCTTGGCACGGCACAGAGGCATTCACAGCCTAGGGACTACAAAGCACTTAACATTTTCCAGTCACCACTGCTGGTTGTCAAATGAGCTGTGGGTCCCCATGGCAGAACAGAAGCAGGCCTCCTGTGTCCAGCAGAGACGTAGCAGAAAATTTCCAGGTTCCCCCAAGGCCCCTCTCAGCCTACTACAAAAGGGGATTTCTGCAGACCGTACCAGGCTGCAGGGCAGCAGTGCAGGGGTTCAGTCCACACAGAGTGCCCTTGAGCCCACTGCAAAACTTCCCCAGCTACTCTCGGGAGCCACCCTCAGAAGGGGGCTCCAAACACCCACCGAGCAAGAATCATAATAATCCTGGCACTTTGGACGCACACACACCACCTCTACCTTTCATGATAAAAGTAGGGTATTTTCTTACCATGCCTTATAGTTGGCAAAGCCCTTTTGTTTATATTATCTCCCCCAAATCCTCACAAGAACCTTCTGAGGTTCCCATCATGCACGTAAGGAAACAAAGGCTCAGTGAGGTCGTGGGGTGTTCCCCAAATCACAGAGGCCCAGCAGAGGAACCAGGTCTGCAAGGCAAGCCCCCCATGCCTACCCCGCCCTTCTGTGCTTTCCTCCTATTTAGTTCTGACTCCCGCACCCCACTCTGGGTACCCACAGCTCCCTTGATGAGAGGGGCTTTCTGGAAAGAGGCACATCTGCAAGGCGAAGACTAAAGATGGGATACCTCGCCCCTTATGGCTTCTCAGGGAGAGGGGCGAACTCTGTGCCTCGGGGGGCCGTGCCCTCTCAGGGCGCCTACCAGGGAGCCCATCGCCTCGATGCTCCTCAAGCGGACTTCTACCTTGCTCTGCTGCCTAGGTCCCACATGGCGTCCCTGCAGAACAAGAGGGACAAGGGGGGAAGGTATGATATTGTCCCCAGGAGATGGATAACACAGCTTTCTCAGCATTCAGAACACCTCACGCGGCCTCTGCCTCTGGCGCTTGAAACATCTAAGACCACCCTTCCCCCTTTCCCACATCATCTCTTTAGTGTCTTTTCGCAACACCCCACAGTTTAATCTACATACAAGCACCACCTGGGACAGTGAACGGGACCCCACTGCCCGGCCACCAGGTTCTCTCCACTCAGGGGCTAGAGGCTGACACTCCAGAGAGCTGTGCCTGAACCAGAAGCACACAGCTGCTCCCCCGCTCCGGGCTCACCTGCCGTTCACTGACTCCTTTATTCGGGAACAATGCTACCTACGTGCATTTCATGTGCCTCCCCCTGAGATATCATGCACAACTTGGGGGTGGAAGCGAAGTGTCGAGGAAAACTCATCTGTGCCTCAAAATAATATTGAGACAACTGCCCACACTCTACTGGGGCTGGTGAGTGTTACCGACCATCCCTGAGCAGGTCTGGATTATAGTGTCCTTCACGGCTATTGTCTCACACACAGCTAGGCAGCTTGGGATGGTCACAAGAAGGTCATAGTCTCCTTCCTGGTGCCCCCGCCAGCACTGGCCAGGATCCTGCATTAGGGACACTTGTGAGATTTCCACCCCAGCTCATCTCCTGAGCCCCCCTCCCTCCGTTGTCATTCACAGCTGTGACGTCACCCCATCCCAACGGTCTTGCCATACTCACTCCTGGTCACCCTGGGACCTGTGTCCAGGACAGGGACACTTTCAAAGGGTCCAGGAAACAAGAATCGGTGCTATGCTATCATTTCCCATTTTTCCTTATTACTTAGGGCAGTTGAAAGCACCAAAGGGAGTGGCTTTTCGGTCGGCTCCTTCCACCCCATCCTTTCACAGAGGAGGCCACTAAAAGCCCAGAGAAGTTAAGTGACTTTTGAAAGTCCACACAGCTGGCTGATAGCAGAGCTGGAGCTAGAACTCAGGCTCGGGGGCCTGTCCTGGTCCCAGTTCTGGATGTTACCCACCTGCCATGCAGAACTCGGCAGGGCTGTGCCCATGGCGGGGCTTCCCTGGCGGGCCAAACCTGTCCATCATCAGTCTGAGTCGATGGCTCTGCTTCCCTGTCTGGTTTCCCTTCTAGGCACGTTCTCTGTCCAGCAAGGCAGTCTCTGGTGCCCTCAAGGGGCAGAACTGAATAGTAGAGAATTGCTCAAACAGGACGAGATCTGGGAGCCGCCTGAGAAATTAACCTTCTGATTCTCCTCCACCCGGATTGTACAGAATACTTTGGAGTCACCTTTTTATTTTAAAGATGATGAAGCGTGTTGAAGCATATTAAAGTATGTCTGAAACACAAACTGCCTCGAATGTTCTCAAGAACATAGACCAGACCTAGGCCTGAACCCCTGTGAGAACTGGTGACCCCCAGGGCATGCCGAATGCCTGCTCCCCGAACCCGAACTTGAAATGAGTGAGCAGGAGGGACAAGTGGTGAGGTGACTCTCAGCTGGAGAAGAGGGTGCTGGTTTCTTCCCTCTCGGTCCTGGGAGCCACAGCACTGCCTTCTCATCAGGACTGGAGATGAGCGTCCTGGGTACAAGCTCTCAGTGAGAGGTAGGGGCTGACAGCCAAGCAGGGCCGTAGGCAAGAACACCTCCCGGGCAGGGCCAGAGGCCCTGGGCTCCCTAGAGGGGAAGCCCTGGGAGTGAACTCGAGGATGCCCCAGGGCTGAGGGTGGGGAGGCGGAAGGAGAAAGAGGCCAGTAGAAGGCGACTTGGACGGGAATAACCACTAAAGGAAGAGAGAGAGAGTTAGGGTGAGACTGGACCTGTGCACCCACCTGAGAGCCTAAGGAACTGGGTGCTGTCTGTGTCTGTGTCTGCGTCTGTGTCTGTGTCTGTGAAGACTCCAGAAACCGTGGCCTTTTCTCTACCAACCACTGACACAGACTTTATGTAAGCAGAATTCATTGCTCTTTCATTTGTTCCCATAGCCCTGTTTGGACACTTAACCTGTGTTGTGTCTTGTTTCATACCTAACTCTCAAACTACCCAATTCAACAAACATTCATCAAGTGCCTCTATGTGGCAGGATCCAGGTCTTGAGGCACCTCCACCGGATCCTGTGCTTGCACCCGATGCCTGTCAGAGAGAGATGTGGAAGGCCAAGCACCCAGAACTTAACCAGCTCAGCCAGAGGTGACACCCATCACTTCCTCAAGCTCTTTTGGTGAGGCGTGCTCATATGGTCCCTTCCCCGTGCCCCAGAAGCCAGGACCTGGGATCTCTGGCTGGATAACCGCTTGCCAGCAGTGATTCTGCATCTTGGAAGGGAGCACAACATTCTGGGTTAGTCAGCCCTGCCACAAGAGCCCTTCAGAATAACTAAGCATTAAAGTTCTGCTACGAGAGACAGAGAAACAAAGAATGACTGACTTACAGCTTTTTCTGCAAGATCTAGAAAACAATGTGTTTCTTGGGAGATTTGTAAAGGATTAACAATCGGAACCTCAGGGGTCCTCTGTAGCCCTCTGCGATCTCAGTGGTTGTTCCTCAGGGTCACCACCACAGGGGAGCTGGAACAGGGGTACAAATAGAAAGGAGGGGAAAAGACCCAGCGGCCCTTCAAGGCTGACTCTTTGTAGACCGAGAGGGAGCTTGAAGGAAAGAAAAAAAAAACTTCGTGTCACCTTCTGTAAAGATGACCTTTCCAGTAAAGGTTCTGTTCCTTCAAACACTTCCAGACATGACAGGGTATCAAGACAGGACACAGATAAACGTGTGCTCCCTGTGCCAGGAATTCTGAGCTGACAAAGACAGAGGGCTGCGTGAGGACTTTGGCACTAAGACAGGGAGCGGTTAATCAGCTGGAGACGTCCTCTGGGTACCTTACTGGCCCAGAGAGAACTGGATTGGAGGCCTCTGGCGTCCACATCTCTTTCTTTAAAATATAGACCCCCACAGCAAAGGGGTTCAGGTCTGAGATGTGGGTTTGCTGTTACCTAGAGGTGACGACTTGTTACTAATATGTATTAAATTGAGTGGCAATTAGGCTATAAATAATGTGATTAAAACTGGACAGTTCTAAGACCTGTTTGAAGACCTGAAACAGTCCGTTTTAGAGAAAATGAATCATGCTTCACTCTCCCATCAAAACAAAGATATCAAAACATAACTGTAAATACTGCCCAAGCCTAAAACCCAGCCAGCCTCCCTCTACATGGACCCAGGGGGAGAGGGAGTGGGGAGGACCGGTTTGAAGGCTGTATGGTAAAATGAACCAACTAACTAGGGCGAAGTGGGCCCCCTAGCTGTGCAGGGGATCCCGCACGATGCACCCCCTCCTATCCCTGGAGCTGCCAAAAACAGAAGAGGGAGGGACCGGAAGAGATACTGAAGACACAGAATCATCATTCTTAATGCTGCTCCCTAGACCACTGACCTGTGGGTCCTAAACTTCTCCCCGAACAAGGACAAGACTGATCCGAGGAACTGGGTGGGCATTGGCCTGTGAGTAGGACTGAGAAGCAAGGGCTTGGTAGACATTACCTGATCATCAGGGAATTCAGTGTGGAGCACCCCGGATGCTTAGTGGTGTTTAAACTCTCTCTAGGGCAATGCTGCAAACTTAGTGCATGTAAGAATCATGCTGGGCATGGGAGGAGGTGTGTCAACACGCAAAGTCCCAGGGCCTCAGCTAGAAAAGGCCTTGGGGACAGGACCAGAAATCTGCACTTTTAGTCAGCATGACCAGGAAATTCTCATATAGGTGCTGGGGACATAGCTGAAAACAGCTGTGGGCTAAGAGGTTACAGTCTGGTGGAATTGGCAGAAATAGTGATTTATATCACCACCCAGGAAAAATTAAAATTTTTTTTCTAAAAGGAACACATTCTTGTTACTTGATATAATCTTATCGCATAGCTTTCAAACATTGAATATGTATATTTCCCATTTGGAAGTGCATACTTTACATTTTAAAGCAATGATCTATTTTTTATATTTTTCAGGCTGACTTTGTGTCCTGAGAAGGCATGTTGAATTGCTCCTGTGGCAGATGTCTGGAGTCACTGACGGTGTCTCCAGCGTGACAGGGAAATCACAGGTCCTTTAGAAACAGGTGGTAGAAGGACAACCACCGGTCCCATAAAACCCAGAGTTTCACAAAATTGTTCTGTTCAATGAAAACGTGTTTACAAATTGAGTGTTTTTCTTAAAAGGCGGTTTTAATTCCAATTAAGCTGGCCTATAATTGATTTTTTCTAAACTATTGCTTTTAACTTGAAATGTTTATTTAACATGAAATACTTCAAATAATTTTTTTGTAGGAACGATAAAGTTCTACGTATAACAGGAAAAATCATAAATGGCTCTCTGAGTTAAAAGAGACCTTAAAAATAAAATATTCCAGGAGGGGCAGAAGATGGCGGCGTGAGTAGAGCAGCGGAAATCTCCTCCCAAAACAACATATTTCTATGAAAATATAACAAAGACAACCCTTCCTAGAATAAAGACCAGAGGACACAGGACAATATCCAGACCACATCCGCACCTGAGAGAACCCAGCGCCTCGCGAAGGGGGTAAGATACAAGCCCCGGCCCCGCGGGAGCCGAGCGCCCATCCCCCCAGCTCCCGGCGGGAGAAGAGCAGGCAGAGCGGGAGGGAGACGGAGCCCAGGACTGCCGAACACCCAGCCCCAGCCATCCGGGCCAGAGTGCAGGGCCCTCGATACTAGGAAAACAGGGCAGCAAGAACAGAGAGCAGGCACTGGAGGCTGGGCGACAGAGGACATAAGAAAAGCGCGCGACCATTTTTTTTTTGCTCTTTTGCTGTTTTGTTTTGGCGAGCGCTTTTTGGAAGTCTTAAAGGGATAGGGACCCCAATACTAGGGAAACAGGGCAGAAAGACCGGTGAGCAGAGGCCTGAGGCTGGCACCGCAGAATAAAGAAAAACGAACGACCACCTTTTTTTTTTTTTTTAATTAAAAACTTTTTTTTTTTTTTTAATTAAAAAAATTTTTTTTTTCTTTTTTTTTTTTTGGTGGGCGTTTTGTTTTGGCGGGTGCTTCTTGGAAGTCTTAAAGGGGCAGGGCGGGTCACTTAATCCAGAGGTAGGGAATCCGGGATCTCTGGGCACCCTAACCCCTGGGCTGCAGGGAGCAGGGAGGCCCCTTACGGAGATAAATAGCCTCCCAGCAGCTCCTGCTCCAACGCGACTCCACCATTTTGGAGCAGCTGCCCGAGCCAGGCCACGCCCACAGCAACAGCGGAGATTAACTCCATAGCAGCCGGGCAGGAAGCAGAAACCCTGTCTGCGCGCAGCTGCGCAGCACAAGCCACTAGAGGCCGCTGTTCTCCCAGGAGAGGAGGGCCACAAACCAACAAGAAGGGAAGTCCTTCCAGCCGTCACTCGTCCCAGCTCTGCAGACTATTCCTATCACCATGAAAAGGCAAAGCTACAGGCAGACAAAGATCACAGAGACAACACCAGAGAAGGAGACAGACCTAACCAGTCTCCCTGAAAAAGAATTCAAAATAAGAATCATAAACATGCTGACAGAGATGCAGAGAAATACGCAAGAGAAATGGGATGAAGTCCGGAAGGAGATCACAGATGCCAGAAAGGAGATCGCAGAAATGAAACAAACTCTGGAAGGGTTTATAAGCAGAATGGATAGAATGCAAGAGGCCATTGATGGAATTGAAATCAGAGAACAGGAACGCATAGAAGCTGACATAGAGAGAGACAAAAGGATCTCCAGGAATGAAACAATATTAAGAGAACTGTGTGACCAATCCAAAAGGAACAATATCCGTATTATAGGGGTCCCAGAAGAAGAAGAGAGAAGAAAAGAGATGGAAAGTATCTTAGAAGAAATAATTGCTGAAAACTTCCCCACACTGGGGGAGGAAGTAATCGAACAGACCATGGAAATACACAGAACCCCCAACAGAAAGGATCCAAGAAGGGCAACACCAAGACACATAATAATTAAAATGGCAAAGATCAAGGACAAGGAAAGAGTGTTAAAGGCAGCTAGAGAGAAAAAGGTCACCTATAAAGGGAAACCCATCAGGCTAACGTCAGATTTCTCAACAGAAACCCTACAGGCCAGAAGAGAATGGCATGATATATTTAATACAATGAAACAGAAGGGCCTTGAACCAAGGATACTGTATCCAGCACGACTATCATTCAAATATGACGGTGGGATTAAACAATTCCCAGACAAACAAAAGCTGAGGGAATTTGCTTTCCACAAACCACCTCTACAGAACATCTTACAGGGACTGCTCTAGATGGGAGCACTCCTAGAAAGAGCACAGCACAAAACACCCAACATATGAAGAATCGAGGAGGAGGAACAAGCAGGGAGAGAAGAAAAGAATCTCCAGATAGTGTATATAACAGCTCAATAAGCGAGCTAAGTTAGGCAGTAAGATACTAAAGAGGCTAACCTTGAACCTTTGGTAACCACGAATTTAAAGCCTGCAATGGCAATAAGTACATATCTTTCAATAGTCACCCTAAATGTTAATGGGTTGAATGCACCAATCAAAAGACACAGAGTAACAGAATGGATAAAAAAGCAAGACCCATCTATATGCTGCTTACAAGAAACTCACCTCAAACCCAAAGACATGTACAGACTAAAAGTCAAGGGATGGAAAAACATATTTCAAGCAAACAACAGTGAGAAGAAAGCAGGGGTTGCAGTACTAATATCAGACAAAATAGACTTCAAAACAAAGAAAGTAACAAGAGATAAAGAAGGACACTACATAATGATAAAGGGCTCAGTCAAACAAGAGGATATAACCATTCTAAATATATATGCACCCAACACAGGAGCACCAGCATATGTGAAACAAATACTAACAGAACTAAAGGGGGAATTGGACTGCAATGCATTCATTCTAGGAGACTTCAACACACCACTCACTGCAAAGGATAGATCCACTGGGCAGAAAATAAGTAAGGACACGGAAGCACTGAACAACACAGTAGAGCAGATGGACCTAATAGACATCTATAGAACTCTACATCCAAAAGCAGCGGGATATACATTCTTCTCAAGTGCACATGGAACATTCTCCAGAATAGACCACATACTAGGCCACAAAAAGAGCCTCAGAAAATTCCAAAAGACTGAAATCCTACCAACCAACTTTTCAGACCACAAAGGCATAAAACTAGAAATAAACTGTACAAAGAAAGCAAAGAGGCTCACAAACACATGGAGGCTTAACAACACGCTCCTAAATAATCAATGGATCAATGACCAAATCAAAATGGAGATCCAGCAATATATGGAAACAAATGACAACAACAACACTAAGCCCCAACTTCTGTGGGACACAGCAAAAGCAGTCTTAAGAGGAAAGTATATAGCAATCCAAGCATATTTAAAAAAGGAAGAGCAATCCCAAATGAATGGTCTAATGTCACAATTATCGAAATTGGAAAAAGAAGAACAGATGAGGCCTAAGGTCAGCAGAAGGAGGGACATAATAAAGATCAGAGAAGAAATAAATAAAATTGAGAAGAATAAAACAATAGCAAAAATCAATGAAACCAAGAGCTGGTTCTTCGAGAAAATAAACAAAATAGATAAGCCTCTAGCCAGACTTATTAAGAAGAAAAGAGAGTCAACACAAATCAACAGTATCAGAAACGAGAAAGGAAAAATCACGACGGACCCCACGGAAATGCAAAGAATTATTGGAGAATACTATGAAAACCTATATGCTAACAAGCTGGGAAACCTAGGAGAAATGGACAACTTCCTAGAAAAATATAACCTTCCAAGATTGACCCAGGAAGAAACAGAAAATCTAAACAGACCAATTACCAGCAACGAAATTGAAGCGGTAATCCAAAAACTACCAAAGAACAAAACCCCCGGGCCAGATGGATTTACCTCGGAATTTTATCAGACATACAGGGAAGACATAATACCCATTCTCCTTAAAGTTTTCCAAAAAATAGAGGAGGAGGGGATACTCCCAAACTCATTCTATGAAGCTAACATCACCCTAATACCAAAACCAGGCAAAGACCCCACCAAAAAAGAAAACTACAGACCAATATCCCTGATGAACGTAGATGCAAAAATACTCAACAAAATATTAGCAAACCGAATTCAAAAATACATCAAAAGGATCATACACCATGACCAAGTGGGATTCATCCCAGGGATGCAAGGATGGTACAACATTCGAAAGTCCATCAACATCATCCACCACATCAACAAAAAGAAAGACAAAAACCACATGATCATCTCCATAGATGCTGAAAAAGCATTTGACAAAGCTCAACATCCATTCATGTTAAAAACTCTCAGCAAAATGGGAATAGAGGGCAAGTACCTCAACATAATAAAGGCCATATATGATAAACCCACAGCCAACATTATATTGAACAGCAAGAAGCTGAAAGCATTTCCTCTGAGATCGGGAACTAGACAGGGATGCCCACTCTCTCCACTGTTATTTAACATAGTACTGGAGGTCCTAGCCACGGCAATCAGACAAAATAAAGAAATACAAGGAATCCAGATTGGTAAAGAAGAAGTTAAACTGTCACTATTTGCAGATGACATGATACTGTACATAAAAAACCCTAAAGACTCCACGCCAAAACTACTAGAACTGATAATCGGAATACAGCAAAGTTGCAGGATACAAAATCAACACACAGAAATCTGTGGCTTTCCTATATACTAACAATGAACCAACAGAAAGAGAAGTCAGGAAAACAACTCCATTCACATTGC
This sequence comes from Manis pentadactyla, assembly GCF_030020395.1. Taxonomy (NCBI): domain Eukaryota; kingdom Metazoa; phylum Chordata; class Mammalia; order Pholidota; family Manidae; genus Manis; species Manis pentadactyla. The sequence continues at coordinate 6,300,086 of NC_080037.1, forward strand.
ATCAAAAAAAATAAAATACCTAGGAATAAACCTAACCAAAGAAGTGAAAGACTTATACTCTGAAAACTACAAGTCACTCTTAAGAGAAATTAAAGGGGACACTAACAGATGGAAACTCATCCCATGCTCGTGGCTAGGAAGAATTAATATAGTCAAAATGGCCATCCTGCCCAAAGCAATATACAGATTTGATGCAATCCCTATGAAACTACCAGCAACATTCTTCAATGAACTGGAACAAATAATTCAAAAATTCATATGGAAACACCAAAGACCCCGAATAGCCAAAGCAATCCTGAGAAGGAAGAATAAAGTAGGGGGGATCTCACTCCCCAACTTCAAGCTCTACTATAAAGCCATAGTAATCAAGACAATTTGGTACTGGCACAAGAGCAGAGCCACAGACCAATGGAACAGACTAGAGAATCCAGACATTAACCCAGACATATATGGTCAATTAATATTTGATAAAGGAGCCATGGACATACAATGGCGAAATGACAGTCTCTTCAACAGGTGGTGCTGGCAAAACTGGACAGCTACATGTAGGAGAATGAAACTGGACCATTGTCTAACCCCATATACAAAAGTAAACTCAAAATGGATCAAAGACCTGAATGTAAGCCATGAAACCATTAAACTCTTGGAAGAAAACATAGGCGAAAACCTCTTAGACATAAACATGAGTGACCTCTTCTTGAACATATCTCCCCAGGCAAGGAAAACAACAGCAAAAATGAGTAAGTGGGACTATATTAAGCTGAAAAGCTTCTGTACAGCAAAAGACACCATCAATAGAACAAGAAGGATCCCTACAGTATGGGAGAATATATTTGAAAATGACACATCCGATAAAGGCTTGACGTCCAGAATATATAAGGAGCTCACACGCCTCAACAAACAAAAAACAAATAACCCAATTAAAAAATGGGCAGAGGAACTGAAGAGACAGTTCTCCAAAAAAGAAATACAGATGGCCAACAGACACATGAAAAGATGCTCCACATCGCTAATTATCAGAGAAATGCAAATTAAAACTACAATGAGGTATCACCTCACACCAGTAAGGATGGCTGCCATCCAAAAGACAAACAACAACAAATGTTGGCGAGGCTGTGGAGAAAGGGGAACCCTCCTACACTGCTGGTGGGAATGTAAGTTAGTTCAACCATTGTGGAAAGCAGTATGGAGGTACATCAAAATGCTCAAAACAGACTTACCATTTGACCCAGGAATTGCACTCCTAGGAATTTACCCTAGGAATGCAGCAATCAAGTTTGAGAAAGACAGATGCACCCCTATGTTTATTGCAGCACTATTTACAATAGCCAAGAATTGGAAGCAACCTAAATGTCCATCGATAGATGAATGGATAAAGAAGATGTGGTACATATACACAATGGAATACTACTCAGCCATAAAAAGAGGGCAAATCCTACCATTTGCAGCAACATGGATGGAGCTGGAGGGTATTATGCTCAGTGAAATAAGCCAAGCGGAGAAAGAGAAATACCAAATGATTTCACTTATCTGTGGAATATAAGAACAAAGGAAAAACTGAAGGAACAAAACAGCAGCAGAATCACAGAACTCAAGAATGGACTAACAGGTACCAAAGGGAAAGGGACTGGGGAGGATGGGTGGGTAGGGAGGGATAAGGGGGGGAGAAGTAGGGGGGTATTAAGATTAACATACATGGGGGGGTAGGAGAAAAGGGAGGGCTGTACAACACAGAGAAGGCAAGTAGTGATTCTACAACATTTTGCTATGCTGATGGACAGTGACTGTAAAGGGGTTTATAGGGGAGACCTGGTATAGGGGAGAGCCTAGTAAACATAATATTCGTCATGTAAGTGTAGATTAGTGATACCAAAAACAAAGCAAAAAAAAAAAAAGGGCAGTTCCTGTGTGGTAACCTCCAACGAGTTCTACACAAGGGTATAAAGGGCATATAAAAGTGTAGGCAAAGGGTCTGTTTGTGTTTATACAGAGGATCAAAGCCTAATTGGGCTACCCCGAAAATGAACTAAGATACGATATGAAAAAGAACTTCCAACATCTGCACTCTCTGGAAGACTCATGCCAGAAGATGATCATCAAAAAACCCCAACAAAGATCCACGCACTGCTACGGCTGTAGATGCAGTCATCCCACCAGTTCCTGGACTTGCCATGGGAATGAAGGAGATATCTAAGCTGGCCTGTGCATACAGTAAAACAACAAATTTGACTGGATCTATACTGTTGGAACTCAACCAAGAATTTGGAGAAGTGCAAATTGTAGCGCTCCAAAGTCTTACAACTACAGACTATTTACTGTTAAAAGAACATATGGCATGTGAACAGTCCCCAGGGATGGGTTGTTTTAATTTGTCTGATTTCTCTCAGACTGTTCAAGTTCAGTTGGACAATATCCACCATATCATAGATAAGTTTTCACAAATGCCTAAGGTGCCTTAATGGTTTTCTTGGTTTCACTGGAGATGGCTGGTAATTACAGATATGCTTTGGTTATGTAACTATACTCCTATTATGTTAATGTGTGTGTGCAATTTAAGTAGTAGCTTAAAACCTATACATGCTGAAGTTACTCTACAAGAAGATATGTCAAAGAAATAATCAATCTTCCCATGTTTTCTTCCGCCTGCTACTTCTATAGCTTTTCTTCTTCCTTCCTAATTACAACCCTTAAATAGAATTCATGCCTCATATCAAATTTACCGAGTATCATAACTCCTCCAAGTGGTAAAGATACCTCAAGACAAATGCTGGGCATAGAAGCCACAGGGCATAAATATGCAAAGAAGTAAAAAGCTAACCTTTTCAAACAATAAGGCTTCCCTCTCACTTACCAACTTCACATTTCCCTGTATGGCCCCGGAAGATGACTGGTTAGCCAGAGACGGGTAAGATTCCTCAAGGGAGGAACAACCTAAGACAGGCACAGTCGCAGGGGGGCCATCAGGTGAGAAATTGGGGATCAACAGAGGTGAGGCTTAGAACCTCACCCCCCCTGTTCTGAGAGAAATCTTCTGCATACGTGGATGTTTTATTGCCCTTGTCTAGCTTGGATTAACACATAGTCTACAGGCACAGACCTGATCATCTACATTTGCTCTCTTACAACACTAAACTATGTTTTCTACCTTTATCTTGTATCTACCTACCACTTCAGCATTTTATTAAAAATAATAACAATAAAGAGAGAAATGTGGTATCCACCTATAAATCAAGTATAAAAACCAAATGAGTATTCATATTTGAACTGACTGTTTAGAGTTCATAATGCATGAGCAAAACCGAAAGTTTCTGTGATGACTGCCCTTGTACTGTTCACTATGTAACTTATTCATTATGTAAGAATTTGTTCTCCATGTAAAAACTTGTTTGTTATGCCTCAGAAGATTGGAGACTGACAAAAATTAGGCTTGGGGTGGAATAATGATTGTGCATTGAGCATTGACTCCCCTATACAGAATTTTATTGTCGTTAACAACCATTTGATCAATAAATATGAGAGATGCCCTCACAAAAAAAAAAAAAAAAAAAAAGGACAGACTTCCAATGGTAAAATAAATTAGTAACTGGGATGTAATGTATAGCATAAGGAATATAGTCAAGATATTGTAACAGCTTGGTAGGGTGATAGCTGGAACCTAGAGTTATGTATATAAATGTTCTACCACTGTGTTGTACACTTGAAACTAATGTAATGTAATACTGTGCGTCAACTACCCTTCAATAAAAAATAATTATTAAAAAATATATATATATATTCCAGCCACTTATCTGATGTCAGCCTGTAGAAGAAGACAGGCCTTAGAGACCTGAGATGTGCGTTGAGACACAGCTTTGCCGTTTGATGATACATCACTGTATAATCTTAGACACGTGGCTTACATTTTCTAGGCTTTGATTTCTCCATCTGTGATCACAGAGTGACCACCGCAGTCTCTTTCAGTCCTAACAGCCTGTGATTCTCTTCTCCATTCTTCACTTCCCTCTTCATATTTATTCATAACCTGAAGAAGAAAGATGAGCTGATTTTTCAGTTTGCAAATTATCCTCCAATATAGAATGAATGCATGAGCACATACATATGTACAAAAATTTTGGAAAAACTAGACCTAAAATTTCTGCATCTAAAAATGCTTAAAATATGAGTAAATTAACTCTCAATAAATCAGAAAGAAAGGACATTCTCTGATATAAATGCTTAAAGAAGACAATGGCTTTTACCAGCCCTAGAATGCTCTTCTGTAAGTACAACCTCTATTTGAAGGGTTCTTCATTAGAGATGAATAGAGCCATCAAATACATAGTTATAATCACAAATTATCTCAAGAGACGTAAGCTCATGCTTTAGGAACTAAAATTTATCATCTCTTTGATGCTTAATAGGTACTGCGATCCTGGCTGAACATGAGTTTCCACTGGTGAAGTGGCTTCCTCTTATCTTTCTAAATAATCTATACAAGAACCTCTTGCCAACCTTTCTTGAAATATCACATGGGTCTTGTGTTAATTTTAAAACTATTATTAATACAAATAAATAACTGTTGTTCAGTGCTTTGCACTTTGCACACAGTGTGAACGCAACAATTGTTTACTAAATGAATAATTCAAATTGAGTAAAGCACCAGACACCTGACAAACCGGATCCCTGGTGCAGTTGAAGCAACATTTGCTTTGGGGTCCCGACTGCCTCCTGCTTAGCTGCATACTCCTGCTTAGCTGCATACTCCTGCTTAGCTGCATACTCGTAGGCAATTTACATAACTTCCTTGAACCTCAGTGTTCTTCTCTGCAATGGGATAGTTCTACCCAAACATTAAGCTTAATGGGAGGATTAAAACAGATAATAGGAGAAATGAAATCAGTGAAAGACTTCAGCTCCCATTTTTCTTATGGTGAAAATCTGAATACTTTCTCCCCTAAAAGGTTCTGATCACCAATTCCAATGTGTGTGCTTTTTTCCCCCACACCAAGCAATTCGAGCAATTCATGGACACCAGCTGAGCGTTCTACAATTCAATTCAATTCTGACATTATCTACCTAGAGATAGCATCAGATTCCAGGTTAAGGGTTCAGTCCTAAAAAGCTAAAAGGTCCCCCCAGACACACGTTTCAGATGTCAACTGCAAGTCCAGCTTCTCACCTGTGTTTCTGACCAAATGGCTATAAATCAGAAATTCCCACAACCCCCTCCTTGGGTTTGATTAATTTGCTAGAGTGGCTCACAGAACTTGGTGAAACAATTTGTTTACCTAGATTACTGGCTTATTGTAAAAGGATATAGCTCAGGAACAGCCTGATGGAAAAGATACACAGGGACAGGTGAGAGGAAAAATGCCCAGACCTTTCAAGCCCCCTGTGAGCAGGCTGTTCTCCTCAAATCTCCATGTGTTCACCAACCCAGAAGCTCTCCCAACCCAGACCTTTGAGTTTGACTTCATTACATAGATGCTATTGATTAAATCATTGACATTTGGCAATTGATTCAATCTCCAGCTACTCTCAAAAGTCAAAGGTGTGGGATTCAAAGCTCCAACCCTCTAACCAGATGAGTGGTCCTCCTGGCAACCACCCTCCATCCTTAGGTGGGGTCCAAAAGTCACGCCATCCACATAACAAGTCACCTTTATTGCTCTCATCACTTGGGAAATTACAAGAGTTTTAGGAGCTCTGTGCCAGAAACGGAACAAAGACAAAACATAGATTTCTTATTATTAACCACAATATCATACCCTCTAAGTCTGGGAACAAGTCTGCTCTGGTGTCTATTCAATCCCATACTGGAGGCCCTAGCAATAGGGCAAGAAAAAGAAATAAGAGGTATGCAGAATGGAAAGGAAGAGATAAAACTGGCTCATTTCTCAGGCAATGTGATCGTTTATGTAGAAAGTCCTGAAGAATCTATGAAAAATAGACTAAAACTAGTAAGGGGTTGTATCAAATCACAGGACACAAAGTGAAGATACAGGAGGACATGGTGATATTACTGAGAACTTCAGAAATCCAGGTGATAGCCGGGTAATTTAGATACAAGGACCTAAGACCACACAGTCCTGGCATGTATCCCACACCCCAGTTTCATGAGCATTGTGTGCACTTAGTTTTATTTTCATAAGCTAGCCTTACAAGGGAAAAGTTAAATTTTTTGAATGAGCAAATAGAGCTGTGAGATTAGCCAATTTGCAAAGTCAGCCCCAATTCTGCACCCAGTCTCACAGAGAGATGGGCTCCTCCTGGAGGTCCTGAAGTTGTTCAACTTCAATGGACAAAAGAGAGCTTTTTCTTGTGAGAGTCACTGAACTTCAATTTGAGACAAATATTGCCAGTAGTCACCACCTATCTGAGTAAAAAGTCAAGAATTTATTGGCCTGCTCTTAATGGGTTTGACAATTTTTACAGATTTGTCAAATCTTCATGCAGTTCTCTGTTGGGAAAGGCATCTCTGTGTTTATATCAATAAGTAAAATTTCCTATTGCTGCAACAGATTACATATGAGAAATAAGTCCTCTTACTCATTTTGCAAATAACAGTGTTTGTGGAAGAAAGACTTCAATATTTTGCTGAAAAGAATTCAAGAACTCATATGTGAGAAGTCATATAAGTGATCTAAATTATCTCTAACATCAGTGGTTTTATATAATAGAAGATTCAATTACTGGAACTTGGAAACATCCACACACTTGTCTGAGCATATCCTGTGTTTTATGAGTTCTCACTAAGATTTTCATGGCATTAACTACTTTAACCCTGTCCTATGCAAAAACCTGAGAAATCAAGAGTTTTTATGTTTAGTTAACTACATTTTCAAATAACATTTAACTAAGACAACTGTTAAAATAAAAATGTTTTCCCACTTACCACCTAAGACTATCAGACATGTCATCAGTGTTATGCATACTGGGACACACTGGTTTGGTGGGAAAAACACTGTAATCAGAGCCAAAATACCTCAACTCAAATTAATGGTTCTGTTACTTAGTAATTATGCAACCTTGAAAAGTTACGTTTCTGAGCTTCAGTTTCATTTTTAAAGGGAAGATATGCGGTAAAAAGCATATTTGGAGGTCATCTGGGGATCATACAACCAAATACTGCCACGTATTTATTTCGAGGACTGTGTTTGCATTTGCATTTGTGCCGAGGGGAGTCCAGAGCAGTCACAATGAATAAAATCTCTCTAGTGGTTCCAATAGAGAAAAGTAGAGCATGTGAAAAACAATCAGAGAGCACAGGCATGCTGAATTCAGAATAACCTGCCCTTCAGGCATCAACACGGTGTTCAGGAATCCTACTTCTTTAAAAATAGGAATAACGTGTTCATGCCAAGGGAAGACCAAGGTGATGTTGTAGCATCAATTACCATTAAAGAAGAACATTTTGTCCTTAAACTATGAAAAGAGTTCAATATGGCAACCAGAATGGCCATGGGTCAATTATTTTGACATCAGAACAAATCAGACTATATTGCAAAACATTAAAAATCAAGCACTGTCTCTTAGGGGATCAATGGGTAACAGCACAGTCAGAAACACAAAGATAAACGTCAGAACTTTCTTAAATACCCTTATAGCTGACTTCTTAAATATTTTCAAAATGAAAATGTAAGATTAAAAATTGTGATGGAAAGATTTAAATATCATCAGATTTTCCCTTATCATGACAGCAGACCACAGTAATGTCAGATTTACCCTCATTTCACTCTTACATTTATACCATCACCTATATGTAGGGTATTTTGATAGGACATTTGCATGAGTATATGTGATTGATATATCACCTATAAGGAGTGGGCTAATTATGTGACCAAGAAAAAGAAAATTAATATAGAAAATAAAGATTAGATATCAGATCTTTAAGACAATGTCAGTTAAAAATAGACAGACTTCATTCTTATTTTGGTAGGAGTTTTCGGATTCATTCTTGACTCTCAGAAGATACATGATGATAGCCCAAGAATGGGAAGCATGTCTCATTCATACAGCTGTGACTAAAGAAAATCTGATCATATTCACCTAAGCCTTGTGCAGACCCATTGGGTTAGAATGCTTTTAGCAGCAGGAACAGAAAGTCCTCAATTATTTTGGCTTTAATACAACTTGTATTTTTGCCAATATAAGGTATTCAGGCATTGGGAAGTTCCACGCATGATTCACTGGGCTCCAACTCCTCTTCGCTATAATATTCCTGGTAGCAAGATGGCTGCAACAGTTCTACATGTGATTCTCAAACACAACATTCAGAGATAGAAAAGGGATTGTCTCAACTAGTGTGTCTTCCTCTGGAATGAGAATTATCTTTTCCCAGGAAAATCTTAGAATGCCCACCACATTTCATTGGCCAGAACTGTGTCACATGCTCACATCCTAAATAAATGATGGGCAAGGGAAATGGACTAACATGAGTGGCTTAAAACAATCAGGACTTAACCTTAAGAAGGGGTTGGGGATTCCCTTCTGATGAGTTTCTTGGGTAAGAGATGGATCCCAGGGAGCAAGCAAAAAGAAGGAAACGGGTGCCAGGTGGTTACATAAATGAGCCAAGCACATCTTCCATCCATCAAAATGCATGAACTGGACATGAGAAGAGTAGTTGGGCAGTTTAGTTCTATACAGATTTAACTGCATTGTTTTTCATACCTGGGGAGGTTGTCTACTTTCTAATTATCAAGTATTATTGAATATTTTTATAATTCCATTTAATCTCCACTTTTGGTTTATGAGCTATATGAGGTTGAATAGTGTACCTCAGAATTCATGTTCACTAGAATGTCAGTGTGTGACCTTATTTGGAAATAGGGTTTTTGTAGGAAAAATTAGTTAGAATGAGGTCATAAACTAGATTAGGATGGCCTTCATCCAGTGACTGGTGTCCTTATGAGAAGAGAAAACAGAGACACCCAGACATATAGGAGAAGGCCAAATGATGGAAGCAGAGACTGGGGTAGTGTATCTCCAAACCAAAGAATGCCAAAGATTGCTAGCAACCACCAGAAGCTAGAAATAGGCAAAAAAAAAAAAAGATTTTTCCCTAAAACTTCAGTCACCTTGACCCTGTTGACACTTCAATTTCAGACTCCTAGTCTTTAGAACCGTGAGACAATAAATTTCAGTTCTTTCAAGCCATTCAAGTTTGTAACAGATTGTTATGGTAGCCCTAGGAAACATACATACCTCTTAATTTTATTTTTTAGGGGCTTGCTGTAGAATTTACAATGTTTTTAATCCATCACAGTCTACTTTCAAAATATGGTCAAATCTCAGGTATAATTTAAGAAACAGCAGTATACTTAAAATTTCCCGCTCCCATCCTTCATGTTAGTCTTGCATTTTATTTCTACTTATGTTATAAACCTCAGAATACATTGTGTTTTCTAAAGTGTTTGCTTTAAACAATTACATTTAAAGATATTTTTTAATTAGAAGAAGTATCTTTGATATATCCACATATTTATCATTTCTTGATCTCTTAATCCCTTTTTGAATATCTGACTTTCCATCTGGTATTATTTTTCTTCAGTCTGAAGATCCTCCTTTAGCATTTATTTTAAGGCAGTTCTCGTGATGACACATTTTCTCAGTTTCTGCTTCTCTAAAGATGCTTTGATTCTGCCTTCATCTTTGAAGAGTATTTTTGTCAGATACCAATTTCTAGGTTGATAGGCTCTTTTTAAAAATGTCAGCACTTGAAATAGGTCATTCCATTGTCTCCTGGCTTGAACTCTTTCTGATAAGAAGTAAAAAAATGCTTATCTTTGCACTGCTGTATGTATACAGGGTGTCCATTTTTTTTCCTGGTTGTTTAGAGGATTTTCTCTCTATTACTTGTTTCTAGCCATTTATTATGTTCCTTTGTGTGGTTTCTGTGGGGGGGGGTATGTGTGTTTACTTGGGGTTCATTTTAGCTCCTTAGAAAATTCAGCTTATAGTTTTTCATCAAAATGGAAGGTATCAGTCATTGCATTTTGAAGTATTTTTCTTCCCTACCCTATGACTCCAATTACACATATATTAGGCCTCTTGATACTGTCCCACAGGTCACTGTGGCTGCTGTGGGTTTTTTCCTAGCTTTTTCCCCACTCTGTGGTTCAATTTAGTTTCTACTTCTGTCTTCAAGTTCACTGATATTTTCTTCTATAGTTTCAAAAATGCTGTTGAGTCCATCCACTGAATTTTTCACTTCAGATATTGTATTTTTTAGCTCCAGAGTGTCCATTTGATTCTTTTTTCAAATCATTCATTTCTCATATTCACATTTTACATCAAGTCTTTTTAAGACTTGCTTTATGTATTTGTTTGTTGTATGGGACAATCTGTGTATTTTACCCAATAGATCTTGAACATATTTAAAATATTTGTTTTAAAATTTTGTCTACTAATTCCATCTGGGTCTATTTCTACTGACTGATTTTTCTCTTGGTAATGGATCACATTTTCTTGCTTCAATATATATTCAGTAATTTTGTGTTACATCATAGACATTTTGAATATTACATTGTTGATTGTATTTTGATGCCTTCCTTTAAAGAAGGCTTAATTTTGTTTTGAGAGGCAGTTAAGTTACTTAAAAACCACCTTGAATCTTTGAAGACTTGGTTTTAAGGTTTTTTAGAGCAGACTTTGAATAGGCTTCATTTGGTGGCATTGGGAGGTTTTTTTCCTCCTGACACCAGCCAATTTTGACATCAACTAGGCGTCCTACGATCAATTCAATTCTCACATAAACTACCTGAAGTTAGTGTCAGACTCCACATGTTTCGGGCTCAATCCCATAACACTGTCCTCACTCCAGACACTAGTTACAAGTGTAGGATCTCCAGGTTACCCCACTTTTCTTCAACTTGGCAAAAAAGTTGGAGTTCCCACAACCCCTCTGCTTTCAGGTTCAAGAATTTGCCACAAGACACAAAACTCATGAAAGTACTTTACTTACTACACTGGTTTCGTATAAATGGGTCAGTAAAAAAAACAAATGGAAAAGACATATAGGAAAAGGTAATGGGGCCTGGGGTGTGGGGGGGCGGGGAGGGGTGTTCACACCACCCTCCCAGCACACCCCTATGTTCACCAACACAGAAGCTCTCCAAACCCCCCTGTTCAGGCTTTTTTAGGGAAGTTTCATTACATAGGTATGACTCACCCAGTCAGTGTTCAGCCAAGGATTCAAGAGAAGCCTTGTGCAGATTTCTGAATCTTTCCCTAAAGAGCGTCCTTCTTTCTGGCACTCCGCTTTGCATGTTCCCACTGCCTTAGCCTCCCCGAACCCTGTCTTCAACTCGGTGAGACTGCTAAGATCTTGGGCTCCCACCTCTGTAGCACATTCCAAAAGGTGCCGCCAGGCAGAAAACTGTGTTAATCATAGGTCTCACCTTGTCGGCACCCTTCCTCTCGGGGATCACAGTTCTGCACTGCCTGCTGTGTGACGTCTGGATGAGGCGCTTCAGACATTAATCCAGTTCTCTAGTTTGCAACGGGAGCGCAGGTCTGTTATCAGTTACTCCGTTGCAGCCAGAAGAGGGAGTCAAGCTGTTTCCATTTAAGTGAAGCAGATTCCTCCAGAAAAGGGAGACACCACATTTCTGATTTCCGATTTTCCCTTTACCAAAAAGGAGCTTATCTTTTATTTGTATTCACAGAAGCCATCAACGTGCCACTCTTTTACCCCACCTTGCTTTAGTGAATGAGTTGCCGGCACACCCTGGACTCAGCCTCCTGAAGGCAGCATTCTGAAAGAGGCCTGCACCTCTGCCCTCCGAGGGACCGGGGAAGGTTTCAGGGTGCAGACAGCGGGTGACACCTAGACTTAGTACATCCCCCGCAGCAGCTACTTTAGACCCTCCCTACTCTCCTCCATCCCCTCAACCCACCATGTCCCCCTAACTCTCAACAGAGAACCATCAGCAACGTTCTCGCACCGTGGAACCTTCCCGGACCCCTCGGAGAGCAGATGTACCTTTCCTTTAAGTTCCCACATCATTCTGACCCTCTCGTAGGGCCCGTGCCCCTATTAGTAAGCCTTGTACCATAGCTCTCTGCACATTTCTGTGCTCCCGGATGGGAGGCTCTCTGATGACAAGGCAGATTCCTCCTCGTTTTCTTCCCCTCCCCAGGGCCTAGCACGTTCTCCTGCTACGGCTGCTCATTAAATGCCGCTTCACTTACTGATTGGGTTGACTGTTCCCCTCTGATGGGGCTATTCCTTTCCTTTATTTTCCCTCCTTTATTCTTTCATCTCTTTCAGTCTGTCTGTGACCCAGAATCTTTCTATTTTTAGTTTTTTGAGGAACCTCCATATTGCTTTCCAGAATGGTTGAACTAATTTACATTCCCACCAGCAGTGCAGGAGGGTTCCCCTTTCTCCACATCCTCGCCAGCATGTGCTGTTCCTTGTCTGTTGGATGTTGGCCACCGATGCCGCTTTAGCCTTCTCTTCAGTGGGACCTTTAATCTCTGCCTGAACTTCAAGCGACTTACGTTCAAGTCACTTCTGTCCATCGAATGAAACTGCCTGTCTGCTCACCTCCGTTACCACTTGCTCTCTACTCTTCATAACCAGTGGAAGAGTGGTTCACTCAGGTGGAAGCAGTGAGCTGCCGAAAGCCTGGAGCATGGCTGGGGGACGCAGCAATAAGGGGACCCAGAGAAGGCCAGGGCGTAGCCTGCGGCCGAGTCATAGGCCTGGACCCACTCTACCCAGTGGGTCGTGCAGAGCCGTTGACTTCTGGCAGAGGGTGGGACTGTACTTTAAGAATGTTAATCAGGCAGCGATGTGCACGTGAGAACTCCACGAAAGTTGTGCTGGGTGAGAGGAACTCATGAGCCAGAAGAAGGAAGTGATAAGAAGGGGCAAGACCCAGACATCCAGCCCAAGTCCTGCTCACAGGCCTTGGCAATGGGGGGGCTGTGGGAGGAGACAGAGAAGAGTTTGCTGGTGGTGACGGTGATGTTTCCAGCCTGGTACCAGCCTGCCTGTGCCTGAACAGGGGAGGGAAGAGGAGGAGGAGAGACTGGTTTGGGGATGAGGGAGATGAGCTCAGACTGGGAATTGCAGGGTTTGCAGAATGCACCAGACACCAGGTGTCACTCTATTCCCACTCTGAAAATCGCAAAGCAGCCCCTGAGCCACCAAAGGACAGTAGAAAGCTGGGAGCACTGTCACCTCCTGGCTCGGGCCCAGTGTGCTGACCTCCTGCAGGGCCGGCACCGGAAGTCCACATGCTTCAGACTCACCAGATGTGACAGGCGTCCGCACTGCTGGCGGCTCCTTGTTGCCCCTCGCTCTGAATCTCACCATTGGAGGACCAGGCCTTTGGGCCTCTAATGACTTTGATTTGGGGGACATAAGAATTAAAACCAGGGATCCCAGACTCATAAGCCCTCAGGGCCCTGGAGTTACCACGGGTGGGATCGTGTGCAAACCAGAATGTGTGCCCTCCCTAAAGACATTCCAATTCGGAGATTAAAACAGTCCCCCTGCTGGCAGATACACCTGCAGCCAGCTGCTTGATGACCTGTACCGTAGGCGTCTCGGTCCAGGGATGTGGTGACAGACACCGGACAGAAAGCCTGGACAGGAGACACCGGGGGGCGGTGGAGTAGATATTAGAAGTGGGACAAATCGAGCCTTGGCCTGGAGTCTTCTGTGTACACGTTTCTTTCCCTGACTCAGATGGCTGGAAATGCCCAGGAGTTGCAGACACAGTGCCAGAGGCTCAGGCAGGCCACGGTCCTGCTCTGTCCTGATGGAACCGTGAACAGCGAAGCATGTCATCTGATTCAGTGGTCCCCAAACCGCAGGCACTAGCAAAGACCCCACCTTCACAATTGTTGCCGTGTCATTTGGACTGACAACGCTTTTCTTTAAATAAACCTTAACAATTCACTTTGTAATTTAAGCTCTTCCTAAGCAGTATCTCTGACATAGCAAGTTTTATGTCTGTAATGTTTTATTTTCCATAACACATTTTAAAATAAGAAACATAACCATTACAATTAGTGAATATCTGGGCCACCACCTAAAATATTGTCAAGTCCTCCTGGCAGTACGCAAGCCACAGGCTGGGACAGGCTGGCTCACACCCTTCTTTCCACAGATGAAGAAGCGAAGGGAGGCTGAGTGTAGTTCGGTATTTCAGAGCATGGGCTCTGAAAAAATAAGCCCTGGCTTCCAGTCCAGACTGTGTGACGCTGGTCTAACTATTTACACTTTCTGAGCCACCACTTCAGAAGCAACTGGCCAGCTTCTCCTGGTGGCCGGCCCAGGGACAGTCCTGCTGCTTGTCTCTCCCCTCCGACGTGCCTGCAAGGCGTGGACCACCCCCACGCCCATGCAGCTGCCGTGTGATAATCTGAGGAAGCCCAGGATGCACAGGTGTTGAGGAGCACGTCATGAAAAGCACAGAATGTCTGCGCTTCTCACATCGCAAATATCCACCGCTTTCTAGAGTGACTGATGGCCTAACTCACAAAACAACTATTTTTATGTGGGTAGCTACATGCAAGTCGACTGTGTTCCAGAACACTACAGAAGGATCAGTAAATCAAGCTGCTTAGACTGAAGAATTCAGAGCATTAGGGCTGAGGGAGGCCACCCTGGAAATCACTCAGTCCAACCAATTCTCTGGGTAAATACAGAACTGAGGCTCACGACTTCCCAAATTCACAGGATAGCTGGAAAGGCAGTGCGGGGCTGAGATGCCAGGTCTCCCTGGTGGGACATCTCACTGCCCACGTTTCTGCAGGGAGTTATTTTTCCATCGGAGTGCTGTTTTGCATGGAAGTGTTTGGAGAACTGTAAGTATGGAATTCCAGGAGGAGAGATGGTGTGTGGGCGACGGGCTGGATGTGGATTTTAGAAGCTAAATATTGGAGGAGGGGGTGTGATAGACAGCAAGAGCTTGGGCCACAGCCGTGAGATCAAAGCTAGTTTGCCACCGACTAGTTGTATTTTTTGTCCTTAGGCAAGTTAGTCAATCTCTCTGCTTCAATGTCCTGTGGCCTGGGGTTAATGACAGCTACACTGCAGGATGTCCTGAGGATGAAATGAGATTTTTGCACCTGGCCATAACAGGTGGTCAAACCATCCTGAACCCCAGGGAACACCATTTACATTGTAGGGTCCCCCCACACACTCCCCAGAGTAATGCAAAGTCAGTGTCTTCCTGCACAAGCATTCTAGATCAAGAAGAAGTGAAGACCAGTCACTCTGAAAATCTGTGAAGAAAAGTAAAACTCGAACAGTGCAAGGTTGTTCAGGAGCGACACCTTCCCCGTTCAGATAACAGAGCTCTGAATGGTTAGGTTAATTCCTTGCAAAAAGGAAGGGGGAACGTAAACTTAAGAGGAAAGGAGGGCAGTATCAGTGGGATGAAGAAAGGTTAGGAATGATGTTAATTGGAACAGGATGACATGCTTCAAGGTTAATTGGAACAAGCTTGACTTGGGCTTGCAGAAGGAGGACAGTAGTTTTGCAAAGGAAGGGGGAGAATGTCGGCGGGAGCGGGCACTCAGGGTGGCCGCCCTGTCTCCGTCGTGCTGCTGCTGTTTCAGGAACACTGGCCCTCAGAGCACATGGCTGGATCTCCTCCTGTCTGCAGTGAGGTGGCCCTTGAACCAGGAATGCCTGAGGCAGCCTCACTCTGCTTGCCGCTTGGCCAGGGCTATGCAGTCTGTGACCCCCGGAAGTCCCCTCCATGAGCTGCTGTCCCAACCCCCACCCCCAGTCAGGGCAGAGTCTGCCCTTGGCTGCAGCCCCTGGGTTTTCCTGGGCTGCCCTGCCAACCAGCTGTGGAGCCCAGTTTCAGAGCTCGGGAATTCCACCTCGGGAACTGCTTGGCTTTAGAAAGTTATCTTGTCAACATTTAGTCCCTGGAACAGAGCAAACCCAAAAAAGCAAAAATCTTGTTTACCTGAGTCACAATCACTAGATGGAAGGAACACAGTCAAATATGGTAGTTGCCTTTTTTTGCATAAGGAAATTGAGGTACAGAGTTCCTACTAAGTTCATATAGTGAGTCAGAAACAGGAATGAAAATATCCCCATTGAAAATGATGACATTTTATCATTCATTCAACAATCAACAAATAACGTGTGATGGGGCAAGCTGGGTCAGACATTTTTATACATCTCTAATCTCCACAACAACCTAGCAGTGTTAGGAAACTAAGGCTCACAAGAGAAAAACTTGCCCAAGACCACCCACCAGATTTTTGAGAATTCATCAGAATTAATATTTGAGCCCAGGTCTGTAGCTCTGAAGCCCTCACAAAGTTCCAACTAGAATCATCTCTCTGGCTTGCGCGCAAACCTTCACCTTTACATCAGCATCCGGGTTTCCTCTCAGTGCTAAATCTGAGGCTTACCCTTTATTAAGCTTCCTGTAGTCTTTGTATTCCTTATTATTTTTAGCCTTGGATTGGGATTGGGGTTCATTCCTTACATGTGGTGGACACATAGTAAGCAGAGGAGAATATGACCCGTGTGTTAGAAGGAAGACACCAAGGCTATCAGAGGTGAAGTGACTTACCCTAGGTCAAGAGCAAGTATGGTAAAGCCAGATTCCATAGCCCATTCATCTGGCCCCAAAGCCCAGGCGCCCACATGACCCAGGCTGCCGGACAAGGCTGGAATCTAATGACATTCATGCACCCCAGTGAATGGCAGTACTCTGAAGAGGAAATGTATGGATCAGGCATTTTCAGTGGCAGATCTACCAAGGGAAATATCTACAATGAGCTGAGCTATTTGTACATCCAGCCAGTCAGATTCAGCCTCTAATCTGTGGGCAGGTGAGAACTCACATCTGAACCAGATTCAAGCCGAGCTGGAAAAGATACCACCTGGCAATGTAGATACACAGAAGGGTTGCGTCTGACATTCCTAGATACTAATTTGCTTTATCTCTTAAGGGGAGATATTTTTGCTTTTCGATAGGATAATTAATTTATGTCAAGCAAGTATATCTTTGGAAATAGAGGGGAGACAGAGAGAGAGAGCCGACCAGCCACGGGCAAGGGTGGAGTGGGTACATGTTGACGTGTCTGGTCCAGAGGGGCCTGCCTGGGACCTTACCATCTTCCCACTTTGTTCCCACAGAGTCACCTGCCCCCCTGCCACACACACCTTAGGCGATCACTTCAGAACTGGGTACGTGACCCACTTTGGACCAGAGTCCTTTCCTAGGCATTTGGAACTGGGCCTGAGAAGGAGAAAGCCTCCCACTCACTTAAGGTAACTGGAGCAGACACCTCCGGTCACTGTGTGGACCAGAGAAGTCCCTGTCCAAGCCAGACCCCGGTGACATTAGGGCCCTCGGTTCTTATAATAAAGTCTCCTTCCCCACCCCACACTTTGATTAATCTGGATAAAGTTGCTTTGTTACTTACAAGTGAGAATTTTTAACTAAACGCCTCCCCCTTTTCTCACCCCCATGTCCAGAGAGTCACCAAGCCCTGCGAGTTCTCCCTCTTTGACACCCACCCCTTTCTTTCTGTGCCTCTGCTTTGATCACAGCCTTCCCAGCTCACGCCTGGGCTTCTACGGCAGCCTCCGAACAGGCCTCCCTACTTGAGTCTGACCCTCCAGCCCGTTCTCCAGCCCGTGGCCAGGACCGTCTGCTGGAACGCAGGTTTAAGTACTTCGCTCCCTCGCTTACCACACTGCGGGTGCCTCCCTCCTCGCAGGCTCAGCTTGAAATCCAAACTCCCACGGAGCACCAGGCCTCATGTGATCTGGCCTCCCTTCTCATCCCTGCCCCCTCGCCCCCCTCCCCCCAACTCCCTTCCCTCCATGCAACCCCAGTGTCCCGGTTTTGCTTGCATTTCCCGATAACTCGCCACAGTTTTAGAGCCTCCAGGCTTCTACCTGGCAGAAGTCGTGATTTCTGAAAGGCCTCTCAAGAAATGCTCACGGGCATGATGGGGGCACGGGGCTCGGTGCCACACCTGCGGCTGCCTCAACGACCACACACCAAAAAGGTTGGTATCGCCAAGGGAAGACTTTTCCTATTATTGGTACAAGGCTCTAGAATCTGGCCCTGTCCAAATAAATATGACTTTTTAAAATTAATCATTTGAATTAAGACAGAAACAATGCTTATTGGATTTGGAAAACTGGGACAAGAGCAAAAGCAGCAAGATTTCAACAGGATGGAAAAATGGGCCCAAACCATCATAATATTCAGTGGGAATAAAATATAAAGGCCTGTACTTGGATTTTAAGAAAAAAAAGAAAATAGCTGGTAAGCACAGGATGGAGGAAATTAGCATAAGATTCATGTTAGGGGGGAGAAAAAAAGAAAGGAAAAACTACATAAAAAAAATAAATCAATGTGAATCATTGGTGCAATGTAACTGCCAAAAAAGTTAAGGCAATCTTGGGCTACATTAATAAAATAACAGAACTCAGAAAAAGAGGAGAAATGGTTTCAATATGGTCTGACATCTACTCAAACTGGGGCCTTTTTAGAGAAAAAAAATAACCAGAGTAATGGAAGGTCTGGAAGAAAACAGGTGAATAAAATGGTAAAGACGAAAACTGAGGGAAGTAGGTGTAGTTAACTTGAGGAAGAGGAGGCTTAAAAGGGGTTTACTTTCTATCTTTAAGTGAAAGAAAAGCTCTTTTGTGGGAAGATAATATTAAACATATTCTGGGTAGGACTACACGACTGAAGTTTAAAAGTGGACTTTAAAAGGAGATATATTTCAGTTCAATTGGAGAAAGAACTCACGGTGACGAGATGGCTGCCACAGCTCCAGGCACCGTGACCACAATCAAAGGTAGGAAGTGGGGGCAAAAGGGCACCAGAAAGTTCCTCTCACTTGTTTATTTCTTTTGCCAGGAAGCAAAATACCTTTTCCATACCCTGCAGATTTGCTTTATTCTTTTAGCCACAACTGAATCATATGGCTGCCCCAGCTGCTGGACAGATTGGGAAACTGAATGTCTGGCAAAAGGACTGGCCTAAACCAGTTATGATCAGGTCAAAAAGACAATATCCTAAAAACAATAGGTTGGAAAATATAAAGAGCTTGGGTCCTTGATAACATCTCTGAGCTGCTGAACCAAATTTCACAGCCAAATTCCACTCTTTTTAGAGTGGGAGAAAAAGAAAC
The DNA here is from genome assembly GCF_030020395.1 of Manis pentadactyla. Taxonomy (NCBI): domain Eukaryota; kingdom Metazoa; phylum Chordata; class Mammalia; order Pholidota; family Manidae; genus Manis; species Manis pentadactyla. The sequence goes on from NC_080037.1 coordinate 6,319,211, forward strand.
ACGTATTTGATGAAGTCATTGTTGATATTCTGTTACTTGAGTCAAATGCACCCTAATGGATACAAAGATTGTATTTATGAAAGTAATTGGGAGCACATCCAACTGGACTATTTGTAGTTCCCACTCTTTCAGCTGATTTTATCAAATGTCTGTTTTGTTCTAGGCACTGGCTAAGCTCTGGGGACGTAATGATAAATGAAACCAGAATAAAGCTCTGCCCTTGTAGAGGGTACAGTCTGGTGGAGAAGACTGGAGCTACTGAAGCCACCCATGACAAAGGAAAAATTTTACTCTCATGATTCTGGGAAGGAGAGGGACATGGTAGTCTTAGTCCATAGTATGGGAGCGAAAAGGCAAAAATCCTGATATGTCTAAAGTATGTGACATAAGGGCCAGAGAATAAGGGAGAGAGATAAGGGAAGATCATCAGTCAATAGCTTCAGGCCACAGCTCACCAGAATCTCCACGTTCCTAGGTGAACTCATTCCAACAGACATCTAGAAGGTCCCTTGGACCACAGCATCCCCTGAGTGGGTGACCACTATCTGACCATCACCAACAACCCATCCATGAGCCTTTTCTATGGACTCAACACCTATCCCAGGACTCTCCCCGATTCATGTTGGCTCGACTCCCTGATCTGTAGCCCATGTGAATTTAACAAAATTCCTTTCCTTGAGATCCCTCATAATGTGCCCAGTTTCTTGAGTCTAGTGGACAAGTTGCTTCTGTTTACTGGCCTTTCTGCTAGTAAAGCAGAAACTTCTTGTCCCAGGACTCAGTCCTTACCTGGGTGAATCTGTAAAGGCTCAACAAACCCTCTTATTGCAGAGCTCTCTCAGCCTCTAGAGTTTCTGATCTGTCAGGAGCCATAACAGAGGACTGACCCTAGCAGTGGAGTCAGCAGTTTTCCCTGAGAAGTGAGCACCGGTCTGACCCAAATATGCACACGCAGGCTGGTGTCTCTGCCTGAATGGCTTCTCCCTCTCCTAGTCATCTCCCATGAAACCCTCGAAGTGACCTATTCCTCCTTTAAGCCCCTTGGGAAAATGTTCTGACCTGCCTTACTGGTTGAGTACTTGTTCTGCTCACCCCCACTCCTTCCAGAAAGCATGGAATGTCTCATCCTCCCATTAAATATGTAGCATCCTAGATGGTTCTCTTGCACTTAGCAAACATTCAACACTTTAAACTATATTTTATAGATGTTTACTGTCATCTAGTTTCAAAAAGATGTAAGAGCTTACATAGAGTTTTGTGTGAGTGTGTGTGTGTGTGCATGTACCTGTGCGACATTTCCACAAGTCCAGACACCCAGAACCTTGGATTTCTGTCCATAAGCTGTCGTTTAAAAAAATCTATTAAAATATATTAATAAGGGTTATTATTATACTGGTCAACTATCATGATTTATATGAGCTGAGCTCTCCTTAGTTTATTACTTAGATTATAACAGCCCTTATTCCTTAACATAAGAGACAAAGTGAATTTCCCAAAACGCATAATAATAGCGTGCACATCTTTGAAGGGGTCTGGCTCTGCTCAATATTTCCAGGGTGACCGTTGTCCCGGAAGACACAGTGCCTTTCCTTAAATTCACCCAGTGTGGATCTCCGTCAAAGGGGCACTAACTGAAGGACACTAGCATAATCGCGCACTGTTGAAAGCGGACTCCCTCTTAGAGGTCATCCAGTGCAGGAGACCCTGAAATTGTCCCAAACCACGAACACAGTACGAGGTGCTCCCTTTGACCATCATTTGATTCTCGGACATTAGCCACCCACCTCCCCCGGGGACACGCAGAGTGTCGGAGATTTACAGCCTCTTTCTTTGTGTTTAATATTTAAGCAATTGAGGACCTGCTCCAGCAACTTCCAAAATTGTCCTCTGGGTGGAGGTATTGCCAGGTTCTAAGGCCGCGGCAGGCAAGCCAAGGACCGATGGCGCCAAGTTCAAAGCTGCCAGAGATCAGGCCCAGAGTCAAGTCAGGGAAGAGAAACACCTCCGAGCAAACGCTCTTGTCCCGCTAGTGCAATAAAGGGGGCACGCGGGGTGCAGATCGGCTCGGCCTTGGAGCGCGCGCTCGGTGCCGGCCTCCCGAGTCGGAGGAAACTCGCCGCTCTCGACGACGAAGGGCACAAGGAGCCCCGGAACCTCTGGGACCCCGCTCGGTGCACCTTCTCTCCGGTGATTCCTGCCGGCAGACGAGAGGACGGGGCGCCCTGCCGTGCCCCCACCCCCTCCCCGGGCGAGCGCGGCGGCCGAGGCCGAGCGGGGCGGGGTCCTCCCCCTCCGCGCCGACTCGGGCCGCACCCCCGCGGCCGGCACAGCGGAGGCCCCGCCTCCCCCGCCAGCAGCGCCGCCGCCGCCCGCGCCCCGCGCCCCGTCCCCGCGCGCCCGGGCCCCTGGCGTCCCCCTGAGCCCCCTCCCGAGCCCGCGCGCGCCGTCCGCGCCGCCCGCGTCGGAAGGAGATGAGCGGGGGCCCCGGGGCGCGCCCCCCCGCCCCGCGCAGCCGCGCCCAGCCTTAGGAGGGGCCCGAGCAGCCCCTCCCGGGCCTCAGCCGGGACACCCTCGCGCCTCAGTCCCTGCCTAGCGAGACCTCCGAGCCCAGCCGTCCCGAAGGGCCCGGGCCCCTCCTTCGCGCGCCCCTCATGGCCAAGCCCGCGCTGCTAGTTCTCTGCCTTGCTCTAGGTGTGGCCCCGGCCTGGGGGTCCAGCGTCGCCCCCTCTGGGACGAGCGAACCCCCCGCCGGGCAGACGGTGGCACCCACGGTGGACGACACCCTGCAAAACGAGGCGGACAACCAGGAGAACGTTCTGTCTCAGGTAGGCTGCGGGTCCCACGCCCGCCCCTCTCGCCCTGGGTGGGGCCGGAGCCGCACGGTGGTCCTCGCGGGCGCGTCGGGAGGCAGCTGCTTCTCCCCCGCAAGGCCAGAGGGAAGGGCATTTGCTTTTCATTTATCAGAATGTTTTCTTAAGTGAAAGGACATGGATCGTCCTGTGAAAATCAGGGGTCTCTTAAGGTCACCGAGTTAGAAAAAAGGAGAGAGGAGGGAAGGGAAGACTCCATACAACTCCCAGAGGAGAATGGAGAAAAGTGCAAATAATAACCTTTTGGTTCAAGGGTATGGCCATCTCTTGTCTGTGTGGCTTGTTGTCGGAATAGGAATGTGGAAACAGGCGGGCTAGTTGGACAAGAGAGATGGCATGACCCACGGGGACATGTTTATCGCACAGTGAGACTCCCAGGGAGGAGGGGAGGGGGCGACAGAAGAGCAACGTGTGCGGTGACCACGAAGCGGAGGGACTGGACAAGACCCCACGTATTGTATTGGGGCTGCAGAGTAGAAATGCAGATACACTCAAAAGCCTGACAGATCTTCTCGGATGTGAGTGACAGCTGATGACGACAGGCTTTGTACAGCGTCCCTTTATAAAGCAGTTTCACTTGTTCTGACTCAATCCTCGCACACCCTCATTCCCATTCCATAGATAAGGACCAGTAGAGTGCTGGAGTGGGTGGGTCCTCTAACAACCTTTAGCCAGATCTTATGACTGCAAGGGACAGTTCTCTCTGGGGTGTGTCTGGCATGATGGTGTGTGGTGGGAGTTCCCGTAATCCCAAAGTTGAAGGATGGCTGAGAAACCATCTTGTCACCAGTCCGTCACATCCCTCCCACCACACCCAGCACAGTCCTGAGCAGGTACCCAGGGCTCTGCCTGCATCCCCACTGAGCCCCTGGCCTGCGTCTTCTTCCTGTGTGATGATGGGCACCCCCTGGCATTTATCAAATACTAGTCTCCTCACCGGTCCTTGAAAAGTTATGCTAATATTGTCCTATACCCACCCATAGCCTCTCACTGACTCCTAAATCCAAAAGACAAAAATCCTTCCCCTTGGGGCTTGGGAGGATCATCAACAAATCCTGAAACCGGAGCCTCTGGAAACAAAGGGATCCACCCAGGCTCAGAGCAGGCTTTGTAGGAATCTAGGACGTTTCAGAGAACTGACAGCTACGATTTACTGTCAGCCCAGAAAGACCGGCCGCTTAAGTCACCCTCACTAGATTCCTCCCTTGAGGGATTCTGTATTTGACAGCAGCCCTAAAACAAATATTAGTATTAGAGGAAACCCAACTTTGCAAGAAAAACATTACAAGCCTTCTGACCCCCAGACCAATCCCCCCAGGAGCACTTCCAGTCCAGCAACCTCTCTGCTCACCCGTCGGGGTCACGGGTCCAAGGAAGGGAGCCCTTCTCCACGCCCAGAAAGGGAGCCCTGGCTTGGGGGATGCAGGGTCTGCTGGAGAGGATCCCGGGAGAAGCCTTTTCCCCGGCAAGTGCCCCGGCTGGTGGCTCCAGAAGGCCCGCCGGTGCGTCTGTCCCCGCCTGGGAGGCTGGCAGGGGCAAGCGCTCGGGAGGAAATGTTTAGCATTGTAGGAGCAGCGAGCGCGGCCAGTTTTCCCTCCTGACTTTGGCCTGGGGTTTGGGTTCAGAAGCTGTTCTGGGAGGCAAATGAATCCTTGGGCTGAGTAAACCTTTCTGACATCTGGTCCCGTCTCTCCTCCCAGTTCTCTTTCTCCAAACTGAACTCATCCTTCGAGGCCCAGATCAAATAAAACTTGCTCCAGGAAGTCTTTCCGCTCTGCCCCCCACCCCCCAAGCACCTGCTGCACTTCGTCACTACAGGGACACTTATCACCCTCCAAGTGGCCGTCCTCGATAGGCCTCCTGTGGGCAGGCCCGGTCCGGCCCGCCCTGTCCCCTCTCACAGCTCCCAGCACAATCCCGAGCAGACCCTCAATAAATGGTCAGTGAGCCAGTGCGGACAGAAGCAAGCAGCCTTTGCATTGGAGTATCAGCTTCCCAATCCCTGCCTCAGGCCCCTCTCCTTTTCCTTTTCAGTCTCAGCCTGGACTCTTGCTGAGGCATGGCTGCTGGCAGGACGATGGGGCCCACTTGTTTTCTCCTGTCAGTGAGGAGAGGCTGAGGGCCCCTGAGAAATGCATGGCTTTCCGAGCCAAATGCAGAGAGCTGAGCTCTGAGCGCCGTCAAGGAAGCATCAGAGTCAGCAAATTGTGCTGCAGTGACCTCTTCTCTGTGCAGTTGGGCATTGCCCGAGGTCTCCGGTCAGCGCAGACGTTGATGAAGTGAGCAGAGAGCCTTCTTGAGGAGCCTGCTGTCCATGCTTAAACACCCGACCCTCTCTCTCTCTCTCTCTCTCTCTCTCTCTCTGTGTCTAGTTGCTGGGAGACTATGACAAGGTCAAGGCTGTGTCCGAGGGCTCAGACTGTCAGTGCAAGTGTGTAGTGAGACCCCTGGGCCGGGACGCCTGCCAGAGGGTCAACGAGGGGACCTCCAGGAAGGAAGACTTCTACACGGTGGAGACCATCATCTCAGGCTCGTCCTGCAAGTGTGCCTGTGTGGCGCCCCCGTCGGCCCTCAATCCCTGCGAGGGAGACTTCAGGCTGCAGAAGCTGAGGGAGGCAGACAGCCAGGACCTGAAGGTAGGACCTGGCTGGGGGGATGCCAAGGTGATGCCAGGGTGACGGGGTGCCTCAGGCACCCATGAGTCCGCAGAGCCGTTGCCAGGGAATGTAGGCCCTTGAATAAGTGGAACCTGTTTGAGCCTTTAAAGGTCAGGCCTCGGGCCCCCGAGGGTTGTGTGTGTCCAAGGCTGACAGGCCGGTCGTTTGTAACCCTGCTGTCTGAAGGAGATGCTAAGTGCAGAGTGTGCTGGCCTCCCCTTACGGAGCCAGGGAGGCAGGGCCTGGGGCAGCTGCCAGGCCCGGCTGGCCAAAAGAACCCAGTGTTCTTCTCCAGGCGAAGTATTGCTGCGATTTACTGTCAGCCTGCACGCACCCCAAAGAGGCAAGAGACACACAGAGATGAAAGAACCTTTCAGTCCTCAGCACGAGGCTGGGGTGAGCCAGGGTAGGAGAGGCCTGGGGCCTGCTCTAGGTTGCTGTCAGACCGTGAGCCTCGCATTCCACGGGGCGGGGAAGCTTCAGCCTACCTGAGGCAGCCCCATGGGTTGGCCGAGGGCTTCATGTGACCCCTGCTCTCCCCCCTTCACTTGCATCATGAGGTAGTGGGATGAGCTGGGTTTGCAGTCAGAGAGACATGGATTCAGGTTGTTGCTCTGCCACTCTTTGCGTTGTGGTCCTACTCAGGGGACTTCACTTGTCTGACCTCAGGCTCCTTGCTTAAAAAGTGGGGATTACAACATCTACCATGTGGGTTGTTTTGAGAATCGATGAGATGACAGCCACTGAGTAGTTGGCATGATGCCTAACATCTATTCAGGGCTCCCTAGACACTGGTTCCATTGATAACAACCTGCAGTGCCACTGCCCTGCCTGGCACCTAGCACACACTTGGTAACTGGTAGTCAGTGATATCCCTTTGAGTAGGGTGGTATTAGCCAGTGCAGCGAGGGGCCCAGGATCCAGCCACGTCCCTCAGAGCTGCAGCTCTGCCATAAACTATGTCCTGAGCCCAGGGCACAATCACCCAGCTGTAGATTTGAACCTGGGGGCTTCTGGAACAACAGCAGGCAAGATTTCTACTTGGAGTCAGAAAATCATTACAGTACATACTAACCGGAGGCCTGGAATCCACGGCTCTTACCCAGGATTCAGCTGTCTTCCCCCAGCGTGGACCGAGGATGGAGATCTTCAAGACATGAGTATTTCATGCTGGGAATTCTTCATCGAAGAGCAAGGCTGGGAGAGGAGTGGAGGGCAGAGATTGTAAAAGTGTGTCCAGCAAACTCTTCTGGGGCCAGTCCTTGGTGGGGAGGCCAGTTTAAGCATCTCCATCTGCCCCTTTGGCCTGCAGTCTGCATGCCCTGGGTGCCACCAGAGCCTCAGCCACCTTCTTCCTAGTACACTGGCAGGAAGGACAGTATTTAAAAGCTGAGAAGGCTGGGTGTCCCCCGACAGCTTGCCACCTCAAAGATGGGTCACTGGGTCTCCTGCGTCACGGTCAGCTTCACTTTCAGTGTTAAGGAAAAACATGGTGTCTTCCAGAGCCTTCAGGAGACAAGGGAGTCGAGTGTTTCAGAGGCATATCCTCAAGGCTTTGAAGTTCATAAGGCGCTTTGTTGAATATTTATAGATCACCTGTCCCAGGCCAGGTACTCTGCTAGCTATCTCGGGGAAGCATAGATGAGGACGACATAGGCATTACTTTCAAGGGGCTCACAGTCTGGTAGGAAAGACAGCTGTGCATACAACCGACAGATTTGTGCATACAGCTAAAAGAGGTGTAAACAGTCTGGGCCTCAAGTTACTTGTTCTTGAAGGATTCCTCCGTTTTCTTACCCAAGTATTTCAGTAGGCAGAATATACCTACACCGCTGTGTTTGCCTCTGTGCCCGTCCACACAAATGCCAGTTTCTGAGGACCACCTTCCAGTTCCTGGCTAGCGGTTTCCCTGTTGAGCCTCCAACATGGAGATCAGGTAGGCAACGGCTTGCCCTAGCCCTGGACTGACCCCCCACCCCTGTTTCGTAGCTGTCCACCATCATAGATATGCTGGAAGGAGCTTTCTATGGCCTGGATCTGCTGAAGATGCACTCGGTCACCACCAAACTGGTGGGGCGACTGGATAAACTGGAGGAGGTAAGGAAGATTCTGAGTTTCTATATCTTTCTCTTGATCAGGGCCAAAAGTATATCACATGTCCCATAATATTTTTTCCAGAAAGCATGTACCCTAATTAGACTTAACCCACTCTATTCTTTGGAAAGAAAAAATACACCTAAACACTCGTCCAAAGTCATGCCAAATTGTTGGTGACAAAGAGAATCAGTGAAATACAAATGTAAATAACTTCTTATATATATATATATGTCATATAAACAATAACCAATGTGTTTCTATTTTTACCTTGACTCCCAGGGAGCTCAGAGCTAAATGAAATGTAAAAGTACAATAAGCATCTTACTTCCGGTTTTAAGATGAAGTCCTCTCCTCCCTTGAGTGCATGGCTGTTAATTTCTTAGTCTGGTTTTGTTTTGTTTTAATTATTCTGGTGTACGCATCTTTGTGTGTGTTTATGGGGTAATCCATCTAGTACTAGTGGGGGTAAGGATTTAATAGTATGGGTAACTGTTGAACCCCTGTGGTGTATATTTGAAACCAACATAAAATTGTATATCAACGATACTTCAATTTTTCAAAAAAAAGTAGGGATCTCTAGTTTGGCAGAAAGAGCGCTCACTGGCTGGGAGTCAGGACATCGGGAATCGCTATCCTTGCTACTGGCGGCCGTATCTCACTTTCTCCGTCTATGATGTAGCAACAATGCCCTACCTACTCTGTATGGTTACTGAGGGGATAAAAATGAGCTCATCATTTTGGAAATACTTTGAGTTGGTTGGATAAGACAGGTTGCTCGGTTGTGACCGAGGTGAGAGCCAGGACAGGGATGATGAAACTCTGCAGTCACAAGGACTGTTTTCAGCACATCCCTCCCACGCCTACCAGTGTTCTCAGGAAGTAAACACCAGTTCACCCCCATCCTTGGGCTTGGCCCCCCCAGCACTGTGACGAGATGTTTTCTGAATATGGCCATTTATTCTGGGAGGCTTGGTAGGTCCATATCACTGCAGTTACCAGGCCTGCTGAGAGGCCTCAGGGGCCTGGAGCCCGAGCTTTAATAGACACGTCGAGGGGGCCAACAGGACCGTATCGGCCCACTCTGCCTGGAGGGGGTCCCTGGAGAATTAGGCCATCTGGCATTTTAAGCCTCTCGTTCCCTGGCACTGGCCGTTGGAATGCAGAGCCACAAGGGGACTTCACGCACGCATGGACTCTTTCTCCTGTTTAGACATACTTACACATACTTCCTGATTCTCTCACATGGGTTCAGAGGGAATTAAACCAGGGTCCAGTTGGCCCTTGGAAACTGGAACGTGCCTCTCTTTCCAATGCCCCTTTAAAAGGAGGATTGCATGTCTATAGAGCGGGTGCCAGCCACCGCCTCTGCTTTCCCTTGACCTTGACAGGCACATGGTTTTCATCCCATCTGGAGAACACTAGCTGGGACAGATCACTCTGGGCTGGAGCACAGCCTGTGAGGCCAGGGTCGGCGCTCAGCCTCCAAGAAGGCCAGGGAGTTGAGCCCCGTTCAAGGTCTCTAACCCGTTACCAGCCTTGTCTAGCAGCTGAACCCTTCCTAATGGCAAAGGGTGGGAGCGTGGGTGGATTTGGTGCAATGCCACTACCAGGGCAGGATGGTACCTTCTGTGCAGGCACGTGCTACCTGGGTTTTTGCCAAAACCAATCTTAGTTATATCAGTGGGGGTTAGCTCTTTTTCACATCCTGTGTATGTTTAAGAGCAAAAACTAGACCTTTATATTAATATCAGTAATCATACCTTCAGCTTATATAGCATTTGTGGTTTTTAAAGCATCCCATACACAGCTCGTTTGTTCCTGTCAGCTGGACAGGATGTGGGACCTAAGGAACGAATGACTTCCCTGCAGTCACGGTGCTAGGAAGCAGTCTGGGGCATAGGCCTTCTGGTTCCTGGTCCAGAGCTTTCTGATCAATCCTGTATATTTCTTCAAATTAATGCTGTCTGCTCTAGAAGCATCAGTTTTTCTTAACCAGAACTTAAAACAACAGCCCTTCCAAGGGAATTTCTAGCTAGAACCATGGCCGAATCTCATAAATCCTGTTAAATAGAATTGGAGTTGAATTTGGGAAGGTCCCACCCAGTGGAAGTGTCCCCGAGCCAGGCATGCCAAGGCGACGGGGACTGCGTGTGACAGCAGTCACGGATGGGTGTGGGCCCTGGGCCCGTGGAGTCCTGTGCCTCAGCTTGAGGTCCGACCACTTTTCTTCTGGCTCATGCTGGCTGACTGTCTGCAGTCACTGAAAAGGTAGAATGTTGGGTAAATGGAAAAGACGCTCCTTCTCCAGCCTGGCTGTGCAGGAGTGAAGTGACGTCCTGCTCCTGGTCTCTGGATAACCCGGAATCCCGAGAGGAGTTCTTTGGAGGTCCGACCAGACAAAAGGGGTCAGATTGGAGGGGCATTTTGCCCAGAGTAAGATCAGTGCTCGGCAGTAGAAGTGGGCACACGTGTGCACGTCCACCTCGGGTAGGTAGGAGGATGTAGGAGTGGGAACTCCGTTTGGTGAAAGAGGAAGGAAGGAGAGAGAAATGGAATCTAAACTGTTAGTCTCACCTCGTGGTAAAATCACCTTGGAAAGCTGGTTTTGGTTAATTTTTTTAGTTGTGAAACATGACATATATGTAGAAAAGTGCATAAACAATGAATGTCCAGCTTAACAAATTATGAATTAAATACCCCTGGAAACACTCCCCAACTCAAAAAACACAGCACACAAGCCCCCTGAAAGCCCCACATGCTCTCTCCTACTCGCGGCCCCCCACGAAGGGAGCCTCCACCTGATGTTTATGTCAATCATCTTCCTGGCTTTACTTCAGTTTCGTCATCTAAGGCTGCATCCCTAAATACGATGGTTTTGCCTGTTTTTGATATACAGACTTCTACAGATGTATGTGTTTGTGTGTCAATGTGTGTGTTTGGCTTCTTTTACTCAATTTTGTTTTTAATGCCTGTGTTGTTTTGTGACTTGTAGTCTGTTTGCTCTTATTGTTGGGTCGTATTCGATTGTGTGAATAGACCCCAACGTGTGCACCTGTTCTGCTGCTGATGGGTGTGGGGGTCGTGTTTAGTTTCATAATCCACAGTCGCCCGGGGAACATCCCTGTGTGTGCACTGCCCTGTATGTGTACCCTGGTCAACACGCGGGCGTGCGCTTCTCTGTGGTAACAAGCAGGAGTGGAACTGCTAGGCTGTGAGTTATGCTTATCTTCAGCTTCAGGGGATATTGCCAAACTCTTCCCAAGAGGGTGTACATGTTTACAGCCCCTGCAGCAGGGTAGGAACGTTCCACACAGTCCTCACCAACACTTGTATGGTCACTCTTGCTAATTTTGTCAATTTGGACGCTATCCTAGTAGGACCATCTCACTGCGTTTCCAAAACTGGACTCCCACACTCTCTTTCCTGTTCCCCTGACAGAACCCAAAACCCATGGGCAGCCCTCTAGAACTGGCCCAGGTAGAAGTGACCTCCCGGGTGGTCAGCAGCCCCAGATCATTAATATGATGGACTGAGGCCGACCCTTCCCTGGAGGTGGCTGGGATACAAGAAGTATGGGGGGGTGCTGGGGTTGGAGGGTGGGTGGGCACAGAGCATAGGCACCCCACAAACGGGAACTGGAAGTCTAGAAGGAAAATCTGTAGCTTCCAAAGGCAAAAGGCAGGCCCTGTTCATTGCAAGTAGACTTGGCAGTGGCCCTCATTCAGCTAAGACCCTTACCCTGAGCTCTGAGTGCACGCAGAGACCCCAGACTTAGAGGCTGTCCAGGCCTAAACATGGATTCTGAAGGCAGCAGGATGAGAGGCAGGGGTGCACCTCATGCCACATATACTGCTTCCAGGAGCAGACTTATTACCAAAGTGGAGAAAAAGAGGCCCAGGTCACTAAAAAAGAATCTCTCTGGCATCAAGGCTTTAGTTGGGTTAAGTCATTCCCATAAAAATTGCAAGTCTTTGTGAAGCAATGCCCCACCCCAACCTCGCTGCAGGATGCCTGTCAACTTTATGAGTCCTCGGATCTGCGTGACAGTGGACACTGACGCCTTTGTGTGTGGGCGTGTGGGCAGCCCTTGCTCTTAAAATAGAAGCATGCCTGCAAGCTTCGTGAGGTGTGGCTTCTGCCCCTTCTGGTACGGGTGGCCCTTTCTCTTTCTCTCACACCTACTCGCTACCTGTTTTGCAAAACGCATCCATGAGCACAGATGGGCACTGTGAAACCTTGTGTGTCATCTGAGGCCTTTCCTCCGGATAGATTTAAAGTCTCTGATGGATTTACCAGACTCAGAACCGACCCACTCCCCAGAATGTGCTGGCACAGACATTGCTCGGGCTTCTCCCCCAAACCTAAGGATCTGGTGGTCTTTGTGTTTCTGGTCTGGAAGGCAACATCAAAGGAGCACTCCTGACACTGGGGTGTATCTTTTTACCAACTAATAAGGAAATGCAGGTTTCATCTGTGCAGACTTGGCGGTGCACTAGGGGATGTGTTTCCAAGCCTCCCTTCCGCCTGCCCTCCACTCCCGTCAGGATTCTCTGAGCGCCCGCTCTCTTCCCACCACTCTCCTGCATGCTTAAAGGGCAGCCTCGGAGAGAAGCGTTCGCCACTCTGACCACAGTGTCATCATCTGTGAAAAGGGGAAGCTTTGGAGATACGTCTATGGTACATTTCAGCTCTACGTTATTTAATTCAATTTACATCTTAATAGGAGTTCAGGTCAGTATATGACCTCTGCCAGGGTTATGTATACTTCAAATCTAATCTGCCACCATGGAATGAAAGCTCTTCTTCTTGGCTAAGGGAATGTAAGTGTGAGAGTCAGCCCTCCATCTGCGGGCTTGGGGACAACCTGTACTGCCGGGGTGCAAGGGAGTGTGTAGCTGATCGAAGGGGTGAGGTCATCCCTAGTAAAGAAGCTCATCACCAGAGGCCTGGGACGTTTTGCTCTTTCCATTCGACTGTCCTTCCAGGCTCCGGACATCTTGAGGGTCATCTGGGGCTAAGTCATCTTTGTTTCCTAGGTCTGGGCCAGGACCGATGTGGACTAGACGGTCAGCAGCTGTTTGCTTGGGGAGCAGCTGAGCACGGCAGCTGGTGGCTCCCAGTGCCCAGGCCGGCCTGTCCGTGTCCATCAGCTGTCGTTGGAGGGATGTGCCACATCCTGCCTGTCCTGTCAGCTGGAGCACCAGCTGTTTCCAGCTGCTGTCCCCGCCAGCTCTCTTACCAGGGACTGGGGACAGCTGTCGGCAGGGTGGCTGTCCCAGGCCACCCGGTCTTAGTTGAGTCTGGAGCGCTCGGAGGGGAGGGGCACCCTCCCACCGTGGTCCAGTTAGCCCGTACTTACTTCACCCCCGCAAGGAAGCCTGCTCCCTGTGCCCTCAGGCTTGCCAACTGCATCCCAGCCCTATGCACGCCCAGCCATTGCTGGCGAAGCGAGGTGCCTCCTGGGACATGGGGCACTTGGCTGCAGCATGATGCAGTTGGACATCGGTGGATCTTGCTTTAGTAGTGACACCGCTCCAGCCACACCCCAGGGTCCCCCAGAGTGGAGTCCTAGGGCCGTGCTGGGCAGCAGATGTGGACACACCTCAGCCCCCACCTCAGAGGCGCGTTGTCATTGAGCTCCTGGGGAGGCAGGACTGCATCTGTCACCTCACCCTGACTTCTCTCTTCACGGCTCTTCTCCCTAGTCGGTGTCTCTCGTTCGTCGCTTCCCCCCCCTCATGGAGGGCGGTCTTCATCAGAGCATCCTCCTCCTCGGTCTGGCTTATGCTTGGTGCCCAGGACTGCACACACTAATGAAGGAACGCATCGGCCCCCTGAACCTGCTGGGCTCCGTTACGTGTCACTGGACGTGGGAGTTGCCAGGGAGACGCCCAGGCTCTGCTCTCAGCAGGTGCTTAGGGGTGTACAGATATGCCTGAAGCCCACTAAGGCCCCAGGCTCTTTTACTGTCCACCCAGAAAGGTTCGGCTCCAGTAAAACAGCGGCACACGCTAGGCCCCCTTTCCAGCAGCTATGCCCCGAGCTTCCTCCGTGTAAGGCACTTCTCAAACTTTAGTGAGTGTGCACATCGCCTGGGGACCTGGTTCAAAGGCAGATTCTGACTGGCAGGTCCATCCTGAGGCTGCATCTCTGACAGGCTCCTGAGGGACGGGACGCTGCCTGAGCTGCTGGTCTCAAGCACACTTTGGGTAGCCCAGATTTCAGGGAGTCCAGCGTTTCTGTTTCCCTGCTTACGCATACGCGCATCTTCTCATATGACCTGAGACAAAAAGGCAAGTTTTCACAGGCCCCTTTGATGGGCTCCATACTGCTCCAGAGGTGGCGGGGTGCCCGGACCCTCTCCCGGGTTCTTAGTGGTCCAGTGAGTGGCCCAACTGAAGCAGCGTGGGCCAGGAGGCTGGGTGCTGGGTTCAGCTCTGCCACGTTTTTTTAATGCATTCAGGCAAATCACATCCTTACTCTGAGCCTCAGTTTCCTCATCTGTGAAATGAAAGGTTAAGCTTGCTCGTGTTCTGGGGTCCATTCCAGCTGTAACATTCTATGGACACCATAACCACCTACATGACTCATTGACTCCTCATAATAACCCACAGGGAAAGTGCTAGAATCACCCCATTTTACCCATGGGGAAACTGATCACAGGAGTGTAAGTAACTCAGCCGAGATCACAGATGAAGCAATAGTAGGGCTGAGATGTGAAGCAGGCTGTGTCCTCTAGATCCCGTGCTCTTAACCGTGACACCTGACCGCCCCCGACAACACCGATCAGGAATGACTACACACCCAGTAAGACGGCTCATTCCCAGTAGTCTTGAAATAAGACCTCTTGCTCGCGGGCTTTAGGCCTCACACTTAATTCTATGCAATTTAGAGAGGCTGGCAAGGCCTGAGACCCATGGAACACATCGAGCCCTTGCAGTGCTCAAAACCTGGCGTGCAATGAAATGCCATGAGAATGGCCTGGCCAGTCCTCGTTCTGGCGCCTGGTTAATTTTAACAGGCACCTAGTGGCCTCTTCTGGGCAGCCCCTCTAGGAGCCACCAGAGCTACAGTGGGGGTCACCTTGGCTTCCCTCCAGGACATTAGTGACATCTTGCTGGGCTGCAGGGCTGTGCCTGGCAACATCTGAGCGTTTACACTTCCCACGTCTGTCTGATGAAGATGGAAAGCAAATGCGATCTCTCCTGTACATTACATGGTCACTCCCTCTGCCATCTCATCAACAGAGAATGTCCCATTCAAACATTCAGATGCTCTTAGGGGCCTTAGAATAGGGGCCCAGGTTGGACAATGCTGGAAGCTCTGTGTAGTGAACGTCTCTAAGAACTAGAGAAAGCGTGCCTGGGAGCCTGTCCACAGCTGTCCAGGACTCGGGTCCCACAGGGCATGCACCTTCTCCAGGACGCCGTCTCTGCTGCCTCTAGCCCACCTCCTCTGTCCTCGGAACTCCCTAAACCTCACATGGGCACTCACAAAACCTGATCGGTGGTCTTTCTCCTGCAGTGTGGACCCTCTCTCCCCAGTTAGAGTTGCTCTCTCCCCCCTGCCCTACCCCAGGACAGGAACCTTGAGGGTGTTAGCACTTAGAGCCTGTCTTGCTGCACGCTGCACCTCAGCCATGCACGAGGTACTCGACGTGTTGGCTGACCGAAAGGGGGCTTCGTCCTTTCTGGTATGATCCCCAGGTCTGGGGCTCTTTGACCCCCAGTGGGAGTCATTTAGGGAAACTCTATTTCTGGCTAAGGAGGGAAGTTTAAAGCCATCCTAGCAGTTTTCTATGTAAATGATGCTTTTAAAGTGCTGGGGAGTAGTGTGTGTTCATTCGAAGAGATTAAGTAGATTTCTTGGGCCACTTCGTTGAAAATTGCTTTAAAAACCCTTCTTTCATTAACTGAGCTACTCGTCACGTTTGGGGTGCCAGTGGGTGTTTTTTGTCAGTCATCAGTGGACAAGGGTGGACTGTGTGCAGACGACAGAAAAAGCCAGGAGCCCTGGTGGCCCGGGGATGTGGCAAGGCCATTGCTGGGAAAGTGGCGGAGGTGCCGGGCCCTGTTTCCAGCAGGGGGACACGCCGCAGCCGCCCCGGAAATGCTTCTGGGCCCTGGCACGGGGCTCAGCACAGGGCCAGACCCACGCTAGGGCCCCTGTGGCTTCTTGGCCCATTTCTCAGCCTGTTTTTATGTCTCCACATCCTGAGTGGAAGGTGGCTGTTGACTGCCTCCTGCTTGTCTACACAGCACTTTAGTGGATCCTCTTTTTACATATTTTTCTCTTCTCAGGAAGTTTCCAAAAATCTCACCAAGGAAAATGAGCAGATCAAAGAGGACATGGAAGAAATTCGAGCTGAGATGAACAAGAGAGGCAAAGAGAACTGCTCCACCACCATCCTGGACGCCATGCCGGACATCCGCTCGGCCCTGCAGCGAGGTGCGGCGGCCTACACTCACCCCGAGGTATGCGCGGCCCACGGGCCTCTGAGCTCAGCCCCTGGGGAGCCTGTACCAGCATCTCCCCTGTGCATAGGGCTTTCGAGGTTTCGATGCTTTCACAGTCATGTTCTCACAACCGTTCTGCACATCTGACGAGGCAGAGACTGGCTCCGTTTTACTCAACATTGAAGCCCAGAGAGGTTCGGTGAGGAGGTGGTTGGCCGGGCCTCAGAGCTGGGTCCCTGCATCCCAGGCCCTGTTCTTTTCATTATACCCCGTCACTCCTTTGTGGGCATCCCTTGCATTTATTTATAAGTAAGAAGAGACACCCCTGCTGGCCTTTTGGGGACCATCCTGGTCCACTCCTCCTGTCCTGGCATAATGAACAGTGCTGGTAATGATCCAAAGTGATATTATTCAATAATAATTGAAACTTTCCCTCCCAAAAGTGCTCTAGTTTGGAAACAGTAAGTTCTGTAACTGTTCCTATTTATAAGGCACTCTGTGAGGTGCCGTGTACCTTCCTCACTACGCCATGTAGCTTGTACTACAGCTCTGGAAAGCAGGCCAGGCAGAGGCCAAGATCCTCCCTTTGCAGAAGACGACACAGATCCAGGGACGCTCATGGTCTCGCTTGCTCAGCCAGGAAGTAGTGGCAGAGGGTCTTGAACCTCTCGTCTCTTTCCAGCCAGTGTGTCCCGTGCATGAGATGGAACATGATCTGATGTGAGTGGAGGGATGCCAAACGACCTCCCTGCTTAAAAATATCTGCCCATTTGATGCTCGTCTCTTCTGCTTCCAGTGCCTAAGTTATGTTTATGTCCTCATGGTTAAGTACGTCACCAGGGAATGTGTAGGTTATTGTCTACGTTGGGGCCCAAGAAACAGGCGTTGATTTGGGAGCTAACCCAAAAGAGTGGAAGAAGAAACAGGTACATTTTGGCAGCAGGACTTATAAATGGGATGCTGCTGTCAAGGCAGGTCCAGGAGATGTGTAATCCGAGGGGTGCCGGGCCATCCGGGCGATAGTGCAGCCATTGAGACAGGCCTCGCTTTCTGGAGCCAGGCCAAGGGTCGGGAGCGGGCAGCAGGGGCACTCCAGGTGCACGGCTGAGGGGTCCCCTTGGCCGGCTGCTGGCGGGCAGGGTGTGGGTAGAGCAGGGCCTGGGGCAGGCAGAGTCCTGGAGCTGTCGCTCTGTGTGTCACGACAAGAAGGGCTGGGGAGCGTGACTGGGGAGAACGCTTGCCTGGGTCGTTAAGACTTGGGCCGAGGAAGGAAGTGATCACTGGGTGTGGGAGCTCTTGGGCAGAGAAGCTCGTCAAAGTGCTGCCAGGCAGGCAGCAGCTGTGGGTTTGGGGAACCGGGCACATGGGTTCCAAAGGTGGGAAAGCAGGCAGATGAGGGCCTTGGAGGCAGGAAGCCCTGAAGGGGGGCATGCTGTCTGCATCCTGCCTGGTTTCTACTCAAAATAAGACCAACTCCAAACCAGAAAGCAAGGATAAGGAAGGCCAATAATTTTCTGGCTTTGCCCATGATAACTACTTTGATGTATTTAGGGACGTGTCATATTCTTTCTGTCATTATTTTTCTCTTTTTTCCGTGTCCCTGACACATGGCTACTTTATCAGCATGGCGGGCTTCTCTGAGCTCGGAGGGTCTGAGCTTGTAAACCCAAGAGCCAGGGGACACTGGGGCAGGAAGGGAACTGGGAGGTCCTTGCTCATCACACCTGGGGCCCAGCAGCTCCTATCTCAGCCTGTCTGGCGTCCTCCACCAGCCCAGGCGCCCAGCGGTGTCCGGCATTCCCTGCCCTCTCACGCTCCCAACTTTCCAATTGGCTGAGCTTGAAAATTCATGCATCCCCTTGATGACACAGTATGTGGTATGTTCAGGAACCCAGCTCAGATTTCCTGAGGGCAAACAGGAAACCAAATCAAACACACCAAACCCTTTTTCTCCTTGCTCAGCAAAGCCCTCGGCCGCCCCTGAGAACCCTATTCACCACATTGCTGAATTTAGCACCATCCACCCAAACCTGGGGTGGGGGACAGCCAGGGCCCAGGAGGGGCTGGAAAGGCGGAAGCAGCACAGGAGCCGCGGGCCTGGTCCTCTGCTCCCCTCAATTCTTGTCTCATTAGCGAGTCCTGCGCGGAAGGAGGGTGAATGGCATGCCTGGGTTTGGTCGTTATTCCCAGGGTTCTTAGAGGTGATCTGGGGGTTTCTCAGAATGGTGAAGGCCTCTCTCCAAGAAGATCCTCGCCTGGAGGGCTGGCAGGGAGCTCTGGGGGCTGGTTTGGGGGTGGGGAGGTCAGGGTGGGAACAGGAGCATAGGGACGCCAGCAGTTGAAGTCATACAACAGACTCTTGGGTTAACAGGGAGAGGAAATCAAAGTTGGTGGGGGCTCTGCTGCCCTGTGCAGCCTGTCGCCAGTGAGTCCAAGGAAATTATATGTTCCCTGGCAGGGGCTGTCCAGGGTGTTGCTCCATTTCCTTGGCTGGGCACAGGACTGCAGTTCCCGCCCATCCCTGAGAGCCTAGAATTAAAGACAGTTCCTGGGGTTTGCCACGAAGAAATGACAGTCTACTTTTGCAACACAGAGTGAAGCCAGGGTCTGGCAATTAGATGGCCCACAGCATCTGAGTCAAGGGCTGGGGCCTCTCTTGTCAGCCTCCCAGACAGCTCTTTCCAGTGGGAAATGAGGGATCCCCAAGTCTGCTGGGCACTAGCCAGACCATGGCCCTGAGGACTTGGGGAAGTAAACGAATTTTTGGATGGCAAATGAGTTAGTCCCGCAGTCACAGCTGTGGGCAGTGTGGCTTAAAATAAAGATGCTCACGGGCTCTGAAGGCTGGCAGCCCTGGGCCTGTTCAGAGCACTGTGACTTAATAAGTACCCCCTCACCACTTCCTTATGGACCAAATAAATGACTCCGAGCTTCTCTTCCCATATCTGTACAATGTGGATAGTAATACCTACCTTGCCCACTGTTGTAAGGTTACAAATAATATAACTAGCTTGTCTGCTCACACTAGGTGCTCACTAAATGTCACCACCACTGGCCACACATCCCTTGCCTCCTTAGTTGAGGTCACCTTACCAGCAAGAAATGGGAGCTGAGGGAGGGGCAGGCGGCAGGAGTGGGGGCTGCCCAGAGCACATGTCCGCCCTCCCTCCTGGGCATCTCTCGGGCCCAGCCAGGGGAGGCTGGCAGAAAGGTGCCCCAGCTTCCAGGAGTTGTTCACCATGTGCTAGGGAGCAAGGAATGCCTATTTAGGAACTGCCATGTCTGTTGCGCCAGCTGGATAAACTCTCTTGTCGCGGTAAAACCAGTGCAGACTTGGAGGTGTGGCCACGAATGACTCCAGGTTTTCCCTAAGCCAGATTTTAAAGGTCAAAACGAGAGACTGAGTTGCTTCTTCCTGGGTGAAGTGAGGAAGTTGGCCAAGATACTGGGTCCCTACCAGCTACCATCCATGACCCCCAGGGTCCTGCTCTGCCCCTCAGGACAGTGGGCATCTGGAGACAGAGGTTTTGTCTCAAAGTGGGCTCTGCTGTCTGCACGGACCTCACCAAGTTGCAAGATTTAAGGGAGTGCACCCACCTCCTCCTGGTGGGGATGAGCTTTCACGGCTCAAGTAGCTCTAGGAAGCTGCTCTTCACCATTCAGTTACTGGAGTCCTCACGAGAGCTGGGCTGCACCTCACCCCCTTAGGCCCTGCACACTTTTCTGGCGGAGTCACTGCCCCCTCGGAGCTGGACCCACCTGTGCGGTGGCTCTGACTTTGAACACAGCCAGCTCAAAGGCAGGCCCTGTGCCCAAGGTCCTTTGCTTTAAAAGGTGGGTGTCTGTGATCTTGGGTGGGGCGACATGATGAGATGGAACAAAGCAGCACCCAGAGACTGTGCCACACGGTGGGCACAAGAAGCCAGTCGCTGGGCAGCAGCTCTGTGCAGCACAGCACGGTCCTTCTGTGCGACCAGAACCACCACAGTGGCATTTGCATGGTGCCATCAAGGTGCCCGGGTCCTGGGCTGTCTACTTCAAAGATTGTTTTATTTGACAAAACCCCAGTGCCAGTCACAAATATAGACAGTTCCTTGTGATTTGCTATGATTCAAAAAGTTAAGTTGAACAAATATTTAGGAGCACCCACCCAGGGGAATCAAAGAAGAGCAAAAGGTGGTTTCTGCCCTTCCAGTTGCTCATTTAAGTAATGCCTGTGGAAGGGAAGTGCTGTAAATGAACTACAGACTTGTATCCATTACAAGGCAGCTACTCAGCTGAGTGCCTTAAACAATAGAGAGGTTCGTTGTCCTTTCATGGAGAAGAGCTCTGGAGGTAGGCAGAGCAGGC
The DNA here is from genome assembly GCF_030020395.1 of Manis pentadactyla. Lineage (NCBI taxonomy): Eukaryota > Metazoa > Chordata > Mammalia > Pholidota > Manidae > Manis > Manis pentadactyla. The sequence continues at coordinate 6,339,641 of NC_080037.1, forward strand.
CTGGTATAGTTACTGCAAGATATCATTTATGATGTCCATCCTCAAAATCCCCTCATGGTCACGAGATGGCTGCTCAGCTCCAGCAATCCCGTCCACATTTCAGACCAGAGGAATGAGGAAGACTGCAAAAGATGCCTCCCAGCCAACGCAACCTCCCTTTTAAGGAACTTTTCCAAAAGCTCTCAACCCACCAATTTCTATGGATTCCCCACTGGCCAGAACTTAGTCCCCTGACCACTCCCACAAAACCAGTTCCCCTTTAGCAAGGAACACGGAGATGGGATTTCCAATTTGAAGTCTCTGCCACAAAGTACAAAGTGAGGATTGGGAAGGAAAGATTCATTCTGAATCTGGGAGTATTTGCTGAGGATCTGAGATTTCAGCCAGGCCCTGACAAATGGGTTGATTACAATAAGTAGCTGTCTTGGGGGAAGAGAATGGCCTTCTAGACAGAGAAGACAGTCTGAGCACAGCCCCAGCAGTTCAGGGAGCCCAGAGGCTCAGGGGTCAGCCAAGCGGCTGAAGGACAAGGGCGTAGAGGCAGGGGGCGGAACAAGAGAGTGCGGAGCTGGCTCTCGGTCGGCGCCTACGAGCTCTAAATGCAGGCCAAGGACTGTGGGCTTTATTCTGGATGCACGGGCGGGGGTTGGGGCAGTTTGTTCTGGGAGTGGACGTGACGCCACCAGGCTTCACCCTGGGGTGTGCCTTGGTCCGCAGGCCTCATGTCCCATCCCGGGCCCTTGCCCACACCAGGATCTCACTGGAACTGACACCAGACCTCAGTCTCCAGCATGGTGAGGCCAGGGTGTGAGGAGAGCCGCACGGCCTGGGGAGTCCGCGGGAAGGAGGGAGACGGGTCCTGGAGCCAGGCTGCCCAGGGTCGGATCCTGCTGTGTGACCTTGGGAAATGGACATAACCTTTCTGTGCTTGGGTTTCCTAATCTGTAAATGGGAATGAGAAAAACGGTTCCTTCCTCACAGGACTGATGAGAAGGGTCAAGTAGTTAACATACGTGATGCACGTGGGAAGTGGCTGTGGGATCGGCCTCAGGGGTGAGGATGCCCTCGGCTCTGGCAGCGCCCCCACCCGGCCTCTGCCTCTCTGACTGTGACCCTCCCCTGTGTCCCCCCCGAGGAGCAGTATGAGGAGCGGTTCCTGCAGGAAGAGACCGTGTCCCAGCAGATCAACTTCGTGGAGCTCCTGCAGGCGCAGCCCCTGGCCCCGCCCCAGGTGGTGCGGCCCCGGCGGCCCCTGCAGAGGCAGGTCCACCTGAGGGGCCGGCCCGCCTCCAAGCCCACCGTCATCCGGGGCATCACCTACTACAAGGCCAAGGGCCCTGAGGAGAACGACATTGAAGAACAGCGTGAGTTGGGGTCAGCAGGGCCGCCCCAGAGGCCGGGCAGGGAGGGAGTTAGTGTCGGGGTCCCGTGGAGACGCTCTTCCTGGGAGCCCACGCCCCTTCTGCAGTCTGGTTACTGCTGTGGCCCCAGAGTTATCTGGAGTTTGTGCTGCTTTTCCCCATGCCTTGCTGAGTGGCCTTGAGCAAGTCACTTGACTTCTCTGGGCTTGCAGAGCATGGCAGAGCGAGAAGGGACTTCAGTGCCCTCCGGGGAAGTCGTCCGCAGGTGCAGATGGGGACACTGAGGCTTGGAGGGGGAATGACTGGCTCAGAGCCGCGCTGGGGGCGTCCCCCTCCTGCCCCCCTGCTTCAGGGGTCCCAGGCTTCCAGCACCTGCCCTTTTATCTCCACCCTTTCACAGGAGACACATGTTCCCTTTCCCCTGTCTTATCTCATTTCCTTAACACTTCCTCCTCCTGTCTTCCTCCTTCCACCTGCCCCTCCCCTTCGGTCCCTCTTCCCCCTGCCCTGCACCCCGGAAATCCCCACGTGCCGCTCAGCCAGAGCCGGTCCTCCGTCAGGCCCCACACGGCAGCACCCCCCCCACCGCCTCCCGCCCCGCCTTCGCCTTCGCCTCCGTGGCTTATGCTCACCCTGCTGCTGGCGTGATCACTGTGGCCATTCTCAACTGTGCATGTTGTCTGTTTTCATTATCGATCGGTGGGAGGGTTTTCCTCTTTTACACATTCTGGAACAAGTCCTCTGTCAGTCACGTGTATTGTGAATATTGTCTCCCTGCCTGTGGTTTGCATTTTCAGTTCCTTAATGGTGTTTTTCATGAGCAGAAAAAACCTGTTTACCAATGATTTTTGGGGGGTTAGACCTTTTTGTGTCCTAAGAAATCTTTGTCTCCCTGTATTCCTTCTCAAAGCCTGCTCACTCCGCGATTTCATTCAGAATGAAAACTCAAGTCCAAACAGAGGACCCAAGCCCCACAGGACCGGCTCCTGAGCTCTCCTTGACCTCACCTCCTGTTACTCTCCCTGCGTACTCTCTGCTCCATCTGTGCTGGCCGCCTTGCATGTTCTGGCCTCAGGGCCTTTGCACTGCTGCCATTTCCCTGCATACTCTTCCCCCGATAGCTGCCTGGCCAACTCCCTCACCTCCTTCAAGCCTCTGCCCCCCTCTCCATCCTGCTGAGTCCCATCCTGACCACCTTCCCTGCTACTGCAGGTTCCCCTTCCCTCCCAGCTCTCTGGATGTCCTCGCCCTGCCTGACTGTTTCTCATGGCGCCTTCCAGGCACGTACTATCCCTCAGTGTCTCCACTAGGTAATAGCTCCGGGAGGACAGGGACCTTTGTTTGCCCATGGTTGTTGTCCGAGCCCCATAAATGTCTGCTGAAGGCATGGGCTGGATGACTGGCTTCCTGCATCCTCCCTGGGGGCCCCATAACCTGGGTGGCCTTTAGCAGCAGTCTGTTCAGAGAGACCCTCCAGGAAAGGCAGTGGCCTTCCATCTGTCACCTTCTTCTATGATCCTGGCTGGGCTCCCTCTCTAAATCAGAGGGTCATATGGAAGAAGGAAGCCCTCCTACTAATCCACTGAATACAGTGTGTGTGTGTTCTTGGTCACCGACCCAGGTTGCTCTTCTCCCCGAGTCACAAATGAACCTTCTGTTTGTTTCCCAGAAGATGAGTTTTTCAGTGGTGACAACGGAGTGGATTTGCTGATTGAAGACCAGCTTCTGCGACACACTGACCTGCTGCCCAGGGCCACCCGGAGGCCAGTAGCCACCAGTCACGGTGCTGCTGTGACGAGGGACGAGAGCACCCCACCCCAAGCCCTGTCCTCTACACGGCCCCAGGCCTCGACCTCAGCACCCAGCGTCCCTGACCCCACCCTCTCTGCCTCGGCTGAACAATTCTCAACGCCGGTCCAAACCTCCTCAGTGTCTCCAGATCCCACAGGGGAGGCCGTCCTCAAACCTTCTGCCGAACCAGCCACCACCGTGGCCCACACGTCCACCCAGCAACCTCTGGCCTCAGCTTCTCCGTCAGTGGCTCCTGGGGACGCATTTATGGAGGCTACACACACGGCCCAGGTGCCTCCCACCACAGTGCGGACAGACTCGCTGGGGAGAGGTGCGACTGCTGGGCAGGGTGCAGCCCTCACCAGCCCCTCCCGCCCCACCCTGAGCCCCGAAGAGGAAGATGACATCCGGAACGTCATAGGTGAGTTCATTCTACCTGGCCTGCGCCTCCCAGTCAGCTCCGGTGAAAGGCTGGAGAGAGGTTGACAGGAGAGGGAGGGGCCAGATGCCAGACTTCTGCCTAAAGTGGATTATGCCTCTGGCCAGTGATCAGTGTTGACATGTAGGATTTACATATTCAAAATAAGCCACTGACTGGGGTGGACTCCTCTCTAAAATATATATAAATTTATGGAGACAAGATCTCACCTCCCTTCAGCACTTTTGTAGACATTTGTTGTGTACTAGGCTTTATGATGGGTACTGGTTATTTGGTGATGACTAAGTTAAGCATTGGAACATCGTGTGCTAAATGCTATCACAAGAATGGAGAAACAGAAATGGGAAAGGGAACACCAGCTTGGCCTGGCTGCTAAGAAGGCTGGGGAAGCTTTTCTAAGGAGGTATCATTTGAGTTGGGTTTTGAAGGATGAGTAGGAGTTTCCTAAGTACAGAAGGGAAGCCTTCTGACTGTTAGGTCTAAAGGAACGAGGTATGTTCCAGAAGCGTGGCGAATGCAGCTCCCGCTTGGCAGCTCCAGGGCCACAGGACTCCTCTGAGGACAGTGAAAAGGAGTGTGGGAGGAAGCCCACCAGAGAAGGAGGTGGGAGCTGACAACAAGAATCTCTCCCAAACATGCATTAAGTCAGCACCGATGGTGATGGAAAAATAACCATTGAATAATTTCATCAAAATACTTGCTGAAAAATTTACATGATTTGACAGAGGACGTGGTCTGCCTTAGACCTGTCTTCCCCTTCTTCCCATTTTGCACTCCCTTGGCTGCCTCATTCCTCATCCCAATCCCTCCTCAGAATACGGTGCCCGCTACTGCCAGAGACAAGGTGGGGGAAGGAGCATGACACCTGCTTGCAGCCTGGCCTCTGCCGCGACATCTGTGACCTCGGCTAATTTCCTGCCCTTCTGCAGGTCTCAGCTGAAACTTGGAATTCGCTAAAGACTGTTTCCCCCATTAAATTCTGTGGTTTTCTGAAGTAAGTTTATCAGGCCAGGATACAGCAAGGGATTCTTATTGGGTGAAAATCCCAAGATGGTAGAGCAGGGAAATAACCAGCACAAACGGTCCCGGGGCAACAATCTCATGAACCTTGGCCCTGAGCTGCTGAGCAGAAAGGCAGTTCTGTTCTGGGCCACAGATGTTCGGGTGGGAGCAGGAGAGCATGTTTCCATGTTTTTCTCTTCTTTTTCTTGCCCTTCCGCATGGAAAGCAAGCTGATCGCAGAATAGGAAGTGGATTTCTCAGTGTTTGGATACTCGTGCTGCAGGTCCTGCTCGGTTTCTCTGGAATGTCCTGGGGCCTGGGCAGCTCATGGGAGCACAGCCCCCGAGCCCAGCGCTCCGTCTGCCCCTCTGCCGTGGAGGGAGCTCCGCAAGGCCGCACGGCCCCACTACAGGGGCCAGATCACCAACAGTGGCGACAGGCTGCAGGTGACCCACACACTTGCATGTCCTCAGCGGTGGCGTTTGCCAGCCTGCGAGCCCTTTCCCTGGGTGACCTCCTAGGCAGGAGTGCAGACCAGCCGGGTCTCTGTAACCCCTCTCCAGCCTGGGCCCCGGCGCCCGCAGCCTCTCCGCGCCAGCCTCCCTGGGAGGTGCCACCGGCCGGCTTTTCCGGTGGAACTCCCAGCGTGCACCTTCCTGGGATTCTGAGCATTCCACCCCCCTGCGGCAGCCTGACTGACATGTTGATGCCCAAATGGGAGAAACCGTGTCCTAGCAGCCATTTATCTGCCTGGTGGCAGGAGCTCGAGGTGGGAATACATGTTCTCTTGTAGTTCAATATTCAGTTCACCCAGGAAGATAGCGTCACGTAGAGGGTGAAGGTTGTGCTTGAAGACTGGCCTGTAGAGTTTTGCAGAAGAGCTGGGGTCCTTGCCTCGACTCTACTTCAGAAAACACAGGGATGTGGACACACACGTACTGTTCTCATCAAATACCAAGGGGTGGAAAGAGCGGGCGGCATGGAGAGAAGAAAAGTTTGGCTGTTCAGGCAACGTGGAGTCTTGGCAAGTTTGTTTTTGGGAATCATTTTTAATCATTTATTGCTGTCAAGTGCCTCTCCCGGGCTGCTGTGAGTGTGGATGAACCTTTCCAGAACCTTCTCTGCAGACCCCCAACTTGCCTGTGCCTGGCCAAGTAAGACTGTGATGTCCTTCATGTCCTAGTCATCAGCTACATAAAAATCGTTTGGCTGAAACCGACACGGGCCACTGATATGCAGCCCGTAAAAGGCTGTTTGCTATTGAATGACACTGGCAATTTTGATTTTGAGCTGTTTGGAGATGTGTTTTTATATAAAGACACACCCTATATAAAAGGGACATCCTATCCCATGGTTTCCAAACCTAATTTTGTGATGTCCTAAAATGTCTACCATTATTTTCAGGGGAATTGTAAAACTCTCAGAAACATTCCAAAAGCGAGTAAATTAGAATGAACTCTCGGCTGTGAAAGCATTCAGCCAGAGCGTGGTAGCTTTAGGACAGCAAGAGGGCAGATGGCGAAGGGAGGGGATCGGTCACCGTCCAGGGGCCCCGGGAGGTCCCTGCAGGCTACTGCAGAGGAAGGGATGGTTGTGCCACGTGGCCTGCGTGGCAGTCGCAGACTTGAACAACGGCAGCTCCCAGTGCATGTCTGAGAATAGGCCAGTTGGGGCAGGAGCAAGGGGTGGGGAGAAGCGGGCACACAGGGCATCAGGATGACAGCAGTGCCAGAGAGCCTGGCTCGCCGCTGAATCTAGGAATTGTGGTCTGCGAAGACTCTCCCACACAGCGCACAAGCGGAACGACCCCCAGGCTGGGCCGGCCACGCCGGCTGTGGGCATGAGCTGGCCGCTCTGCCCGCCGCATGTCAGCAGGGCTGGCGTGACGCAGCCGGGGCCCCGGGCAGCTGCCCTGAGACACCTGACAGGCAGCCCTCCCCACCCCCGACCCGCAGGGACACCGGGCTGTGCTGGCTTTACCCGGCCCCCTCAAGCCACTGGGAAGCCCGCTCACAGCCAGGGCCTCTGGCCCTAGAAACAGGAATATAAAGTAGAGACTTCCTTGTAAATGGATAAGCAATAAAACCTAGGCCTCTGCAAGGAAAAAGAGTGCACTCCTGAGTCGTTCAGCCCTGCACTGCTGGCCAAGACATGCTCAACCCCCTTCAGGGTAATTTGGGGTGCGGGGAGGGGCCCCACATACTGTGGAGTGCCGTCACTGAGGGCTCCCGCCAGCTCGCAGCTCTAGGGCAGAGGGCCCTCCAGGCGGAGCGGACAGCACCCCCGGGTGGCCAGGGGACTGAGGGCGGCCCCCATGCCCTGCAGCCTAGGGATTAAGACGTCTGGGGCGGCAGTGAGGGGCCTGACAACCAGGGGAGTCGAGACGTCATTCCCAAAGGGGCAGAGAGGGTTCCAAGCAGGGGAACCATCTTCAGATTCATGGTTAAAGCGAAGCACAAATGCAGGCGAGGCAGGGGTACAAGGACAGGCAGCTCCCTCTCCCCCGGGGCACACACAGGCTCTCTAGACACCAGCACCTCCCACCTGCGGGGAGGGAGCGCAGCTGTGGGGAAGGTGCCCAGGGTCAGAGGAACTCTCTTCTGCAAAGCGATGCTGGCCTAGCTGTCGTGAAGGATGAGGAAGATTAGCCAGGCCCAAAAGGAGGGTGGCCTTGCCCTGAGAGGCGGAGCGCAGGTGGCAGCAGAGCGAGGAGGCCGGTCAGGCCCAAGGCGCAGCTTGTGGAGAGCAGAGCAGAATGCAGACGCGGGTCTCGGGGTCGCAAAGCACACAAAGCGCTGTCACAAAGCTTTTCCCTTCCATGGCGCCTCTCCCTCTCTCCTGTTACAGTTTCCTGTTGGCTGTGTCAAGCCACCGTAAGTACAGATATACTAAAAATATAAATTATCAGCATGAGGTTTACCATTCTTCTTTACATTATTGTACAACATCAGGTCGAAGTGCAAATATATGACCGTCTAACTCATAGGTGGGACCCGCCACGTGGACGCGATCCCCCTCCGCAGCGCCCACATGCACAGGGGTCCTGCTCTTGGCAGAGCACCGCACACGCTGTGCCGAACTAACTCCCCGTTGCTTCACTGCTCCATGTGCACGGGGCCCACGCTCCCTACCTGAGGCTCCCTGAGTTAAGGACGAAAAAGAAAAGGAACTTTGAGTCACCCTATCTTTCCCTCTCCTGTGTCATTTTCAGATGATGGCTAACGTAGGGAAGGGGTGCAAGAGAGAAAGAATATGATAGGGTCCCTGGGTTATTCATGTTTCTTAAAACCCCATTGTCTTCTTCCTACATTCAAAGCAAGTTCTGGTTCAAATGGGAAGTGTAGCCTCGGGGGCTGCCAGGCCCCATTAACTCATCATAAAGGCGACGCGCTTACCTCGGTGCACGTGGAGGCTGGCTGACTGCCTGCGCGCAGTGGGTCCCCCTGCAGTTCTGCTCCTGAGGCACAGCAAGGGCTCACGGGCACCTGCGGGGCAAGAGGGCAGACACAGGAGATGCATTCTCTGCACTCCCGCGCCCACTCCACTGTCCTGTCAGACCTCACTTACACAACACAAGCTCAAACATCAAATTATTAAGAATTTCAAGAGGGGGGTAGCAGAGCATTAAACCCAGGGTGATCCCTTCTGAGCCAGGGGCCCGTGTGATTGCACAGGTCACATGCCCAGGAAGCCTGCCCGGGGCCTGGCACCCCTGGGGAATACAAGCAGTCGGGAATGGGAAAGGGATCTCAAGCAGGCAACCCGAGGGCCGAATTCGTCCCAGCGTTTTTCCAGTCTTGAACTTGAATACCTTCAGGCCGGTATCTCCTGCACCCCAGCACAGCGTCTGGGGCTGCCTCCTGTCCCACCCTCAGCACACTTCACTCCTAGCGGTTTCTGCTTGTCCCGGAGGCATTAGAGTTTGAGAATCTGAGTGAGGGGAGGTGGCGAGAAGTACGGATGGCGCTGCAGGAGAGGCTGACGTGCTAGGATAGGACTCGGGCTTCACGCCGCAGTCCACGATGGAGAGTTAAGGGTTTAAGTGGAAAGCAGCTCGGGACGACTGTGGCATAGGTGAGGAGGGGCAGAGATGAGCCAGAGAGGCCACAGGTGGGATTGGAGGGACCCAGGCAGGAGGCAGTGAGGTCCACAGTCCCCCCAGAGGTGGAGGGGAGGGCAGAGGGGCCAGCGAGCAGGGTGTCCGTGGGCAGGGAGAAGGGACATCAGGGAAGCCCAGCCTGCTGGCTTGGTTAGTGGCTGGTGCGCCACGCCTTTCTCCAGGACCGGAAGTACAGGAGGAGCAGGTGGGACCCGAAGCAAATGAATTCCATT